>NC_133785.1:24881920-25210538 GCF_003597395.2 Chelonoidis abingdonii
ACCACCTAACCACTTTATTTTCTTCCAGATAAGAGGAAGATAAAATGCAGCCCAAGGTTTATTAGTAGAGTGGGCATAATTAATTGTTCTTTATGCTAATCTTTACATAGAAAGACTGTCTCATTTTTAATTATTCTATACAGATTGTACTTATTGATAGCGGGTGCACTGAGGTTTAAATCAGTACAGACCTTCATTTACTAGGGTTTTTGTTGTTTGTTTTGGCAATGTAGTTTGTTGAAGGGAAAGCAGTTGCTGTTAAGAATAGGGAAAATTCAAAGGATTAGAACTTCATAAAAAATGTGGGAATAGGTATTGCAAGGTTTTAGATTTCAGACACATTGCCCCATACACTTTTTACAAGGAAAACTCCCTGTCTGGATCCAAATTCTATTTGACAGAAGCTTAAAGTATAATTATTTTCTCAATATAACTAAAATGGCATTATGGTCACTCCAAGAAGATCCTAGGACAAATTTCCTCAGTGGACAAGTGAGAAGAAAAATGATGTGTTTGTTTTGTTTCATTTCATTTTTGATTAAAATGATCCATTCTACAAATTCATGAAAAAATCAGGTTGTATGTTTTCTGCTTCTTACTGCATCCTCAGAAATAATGATTCTTCAGTCAGAACTCAGGGACAGAGGATGCATGAAACAGAACAGGACATAATTCCTTTCTCTATAGCTGTTACATGCCAAATGATTTTCTTTTCCTTCAGCAGGTTATGAGATACAGATAACACAGACCTGTGCAGTAAGAAACAGCCATATTTCCACAGTCACTTTTCAGAGCTTAACTATATTAAAAACCCCTTATTCTTGAAATCTTAGAATGCTAACTTCATATAACTTTTGGATTCCTTTATCACTACAGGGCCCTGCTTTAAGCGTTTCATTATTGTAAAAGTTATGCTGCTCCCCCCCCACAACTACTGTCTTCTAAAGCTGTGGTTCTCAACCAGGGTTACATGTATCCCTGGGAATATGCAGAGGTCTTCCAAGGGGGTAAATCAACTCATCTTGTTATTTGCCTAGTTTTACAACAGGCTACATAAAAAGTACTAGCGAAGTCACTGCAAACTAAAATTTCATAAGACAATTACTTGTTTATCCGGGTCTATACACTGAAGCATAAGTACAATATTTATATTCCAAATGATTTATTTTATAATTATATGGTAAAAATGAGAAAATAAGCAATTTTTCAGTCATAGTGTGCTGTGACGTTTTTCTATTTTTATGTGTGATTTTCTAAGCAAGTAGTTTTTAAGTGAGGTGAAACTTGGGGTACACAACACAAACCAGATTCCTGAAAGGGGTACAGTAGTCTGGAAAGGTTTACCCATCAGTAAAGTTTAGACTAAGCATGAACACAAGGTTAGAATGGAGTAGGGAACTACAGAGTGCTAATCCAGGTTCTGTCACTGACTTGCTATGTTGTTTGAGCTCCAGGCCCCAGAACGCCAAGCGCGTGCTTGGGGCGGCAAGCTGCGGGGGGCGCTCTGCCGGCGCCGCAAGGGCGGCAGGCAGGCTGCCCTCGGCGGCTTGTCTGCCTGCCGTGCTTGGGGCGGCAAAATTCCTAGAGCCGCCCCTGCGTTTGAGCAACATTTCAACACTATGATTCAATTTCTCAGTTGCTAAAAATGAGGAAAAATATTTCTTTGCCTTCCTCACATAGTTAAGCAGCTACTTGAAGGAATGAAGTGCTGTATAAGCATTAAGAATTATTACTTTCCTTCCCCCCACTCTAATTCCTACTATCTACTTTGTCTTGCATTAAATGCATACATGAACACAAGTACTCTCACAGAAATGAGGAAAATAAATCCTGGAAGAATCTATAGATCACATTCATCCCTGACATGACTCTTTAGATTAGATTGGAGCCTTGCTGCCTATTAAGAAGTTGTGGGGGTAAATATATTTAAAGCCATGAAAAATATTCCACATTCAAGTCACAGAGACAAATCCTGAGAGATACTGAGTATCTTGCAACAGTTGCTCAATGCCACTTAGGGTTTAGCCGATAAAGTTTGCAAGTATAAAATGAAAAATCCTCTCTCAATATTTTCCCCTTCCCAGCAACTGGATAGTTTCTTTCAGTTTATTACTGTGAAACTTTTCTTCCCTGCTATGTAAACACACAAATTTGCAACTTAATAGCTTTGTTTTGGAGTCTACGTTTGGGATAGATGCCCAGCACTACTATAGGGTTATCATTTAATGAATTATTGAGTAAATGTCCAGATGGTTTTCAGTAAAGGTTAAGGCATGTAGAAGTCATTTTATGTACTGTGACTCTAATACAAGGCTTATTCTACTCCTCCCCCCCCCCCCGCTTTTTAAAAGGCTTATTACATCATGGTATCCATACACCTCACAAACTTGAGCTTATTCGTCAAACAGCTCTTGGAGGTGGGGTAAATTTATGATAGTGCTGGGAATAGAATACAAATTTCCTTATGCCTAGTCCAGTGTCGTAACCACATGGCTATCCTTCCTCCTTTCCAACCAGTGCTGCCGTTTCCTAGAACAGCATTTACTTCAGAAATGTTGATGCAATGGAAACTCCTTTGAAAGTATAGCAAATGCAGGGAAGTAGGCTTGCATCATCCAAAGGGAAAGAGTGTTTGTTCAAGGCCAATCCTTCCCCTTTCCCTCACTCTAAAGAGAAGCAAGTTGACTTTTGACCCAGAAAAGAAAGGTGGATAGGAAGAAAGGCTGATGTCACAGCTCTCTCTGAAGGGGAAAAGACGAACAAAATGAAAACCTCTTGCCCTGTTCTCCCTCAACTGGAGGAGAGGTCTGGAGGGACAGAGTCAGTTGGCCTGATCCTTCCTCCTCTTATGGGAAGGTAGTCTCTCAGGCCTCTACTTTCTGACTACCAGCGATAACGTCCCCTTCCCCAGTGATCTGTGATCAGTGTGAGTAAAGTCCAAGTAAAGCGAAATAATAGCTGATGTGAAAAGGGACCAAACAAACAAATGTATGTCTCTGCTAACTTAGGCTTGTCTACAGAAAACGTTAACATGTGGCAAGCCAAAGTGTGAACTGACAGTGCACGAGCTTGCTGCACAGTAACCCACTATGTTGTTACCATGCAGTGCTTTCAAGTAGCAGAAGCTAGGCTGCACTGTAGCAGTGTCCACATGACGAGTTACTGCACAGCAAACTGATGTATTATAGATTCACACCCTGGCTTGCTGCACAATAGCTTGTCCCATAGACAGATCTTTAGAGGGACATTTTAAATGGAAGAACAAATGTGTTGAAAGGAATTAACACTATCAAGTGCAAACACACTAAGCACCAAATCTTCCACCAGTAGTCAGTTCTGCCCAGAAGTGTATTTAGGCACCCCCATTTGTCTCTGCAGATCCCCAGGTCTGCACACATAAGTCTGCATTTTGCTGTGCAAATAATGACTACACGAATGTGTGTGTGTGTGCAGTCCCCTGATTTGTGTAAGCCAATGTGAGGTTTGGTGCATTTAAATGATCTCTACCAGTATTGCAATTGCAATTAAATGAAGAACTGAAAAATGTTAGACTCCCAATAGTTCTGAGAGCACAATAGCATTGCCTCAAATATAGAAGAGCAGATCCCAAAATAGACACAACTTAACTGTGAAAATGCTGCTGCATATGATCGAAACTCAGATCACTGTTGTGGAAACATGTATGAATGACCTTTTGTTTATCTTCTAATGATTTCTCTGTAACAGATGCTGAGAATAATTCTTTTAAATGGGTACTTTAAACTCTACAGCTAAAATAAAGGAATATTGCTTCTGTATCCAGAAAATACTCTAAAGGAGGACAACACTGGAAACTGACTATATTTTGAGGAGGACTTTTCAAACTACATTCCTCCCTGCATTTTAATCTTGTTTTGCCTGTTCCCTAAGGCAGTTTCTATTCATGCACTCACAAGGCAGTCATTAGGAAGTTTCTAGAAGCTCTGATAAAGTCCAGTGCTGCTGCTGACTCCAAAAGGTTCAGTTAGCTTGAGTTCTGTATGAGAGAGCACGGTATGGTTTGCATTCTCCCTCTCAAGCATATCACATTTGTACCATGCTCAAGATACAATGGACCAAAATGCAGTATCACAAGCCTATATTTGATCTAAGTTGTAGTCAGATCCAATTCTGTGTTTCCTCAGCCACCTTAACAGCAGGGGCATAGGAAGAAATTTTAATACAAATAAAATAATTTTGTTTTAAGATCACACAGCCGTCCAATAACTTATGCGCTGTGTAAGGCACATTATAATAAAGTATTCATCCATTCACCACCAATTTATACTTATTAGCATGCAACTCAGGGGCTCATGTCAGCTTGTCTGATGCAAAACTGCCCCAGAGACAGAGATATCGTGCCTGCCTCAAATACCGAGCTACAGAAACATCTATTTGTGGGCTATAATTTTAGATCTTGACCTTCACTTAGATCGTCTCTAGCCTTAAATTGAGTAGGATTAACACAGCGGTGCATTTATGTGATTACCTGCTTTGTCAGTCTACGTGGCTTTTTTTGTTTTATTTTTCCCCATAGCCTTCCTTCACAGCAACACACACACACACACAGTGTGTGCTTAAGAATAAGTATGTAGCAGTTGCTAGAGATTAGTTATTACTGTCTTCAACCCTGATGTTTGATTGACACACTCAGTTTTCTGATCCTTGTTTGGATTGGGATCCTAAGTAAATATCAGTTATGGAACCCATTTTCCCTCACCTCTACTGTTGTTATACTTATGGTGAGATCGCTGTCTACTGCTGCTTCTCACTAGCTACTGGCAATGCACTGAACAGTATACTTAGAAAACCTCAAAGATCACATAGACTGGGGCTTAACAGACTTGCTTTTGACATTAATCAAGAGAAAGTCCCAGAGTGCATAAGATTCAATATGGGCCAACCAGGACAATGGAAATTCTCCTATCAAAAACGGCTGTGATGAGGAGGAAGACCCTGAGCCTACCCACTCTTCAGATGAAAAAGTGGGCTGTCAAACTTCCTCTAGTCACAGAGTGCTGCTTCTGAGACAATGAAGTCTACCCACAACAAAAGGAGGAGGGAAACAAAGGAGCACCTCAGTGTTGGGATGAGCAGCCACACACAACCTGCAAAACTCTTGAAACTTGCCAGTTCACAGGTTTTAGACATCCCAGTTATACAGCTACTATAAAGCTTATCCACAATATCTAGTTTATCTGTGTAATGCAGGTATTTAAATTTGGCCTAAAATTCAGACAAACATCTTATTGATGTCAATACTATAGGAGTTTCATGCATGCTGGTGGTATCCATATGTGATCTGTATGTATTAGGTCTTACATTCTAGAGCAGTTGAATGATGAAATTCATCTCACATTATAATTATAAAATCCCTGAACAATTTTATTGGCCTCTGAGTTTTAAGTCAGTGGATATTGCTAACAAAGACAGTAAATGAGTCTTCACTTGTACAGTGACTAAACTTATTGCAAATCTAAGTTTTGGGGCACCTATATCACTTCTTCATTTAAGACCTCATTGTGGGCTAATTAATCCATTCTCCAAATGCAAACATTAGGAGAATCACGATATTCCATTTTCAATGAGGATATTATGATTTCATCATTATTTCATTGCTAGTGATATATTCCTGGGCAGTGCATCTCCCCAGTGATGCCCCCCGCAGATCTCATTTGCACATTTTTATTACATCAACAGAAATTAGCTATTCATGCTTCTGTCTTCATTTTTCTTTTTCCTATATAGTAAAAATAAAGCCCTGTCAGACTCATAATTATGATGCAACTAATATCTTTGAACCATAGACAACTGCTGCATTTTATTGGGAGACATTTCACAGTATTTGTATCAATTCTGCTTAAGCAATTAAAATAATATATATTGAACTTTTTCCAGTCGTATGAGAATAAGAAATTGACATGAGTACAGACAAGCCATTCTAAACTATGCAAAAAAAGGACTGAGGTGGAATGAAGACTGAGGCTGTCTAGATGTTAACTGATCAACTTTAATGACTGGTTATCTAAATAAAGTGCAACAGAGATTGTTGGTGGAGCATTGTTCTGAGAGAAATGCTGGTAATTAAAGGCTCCAATTCTGCAAAGACTTGCATGTGGACTTGATTTTAAGCAATTGCATAAATTGTTGCAGGATTGGGGTTTAAGTGTTATGCACTCCTAAAGTCTGCAAGCCATATTGAAAGTTTTTGCCTTCATGTCAGATGCAAAAGAAACAAACTGAGCTTGGATTTTGAATAAATGCAAGAAGCTACTGCAAACAGTCTATGGACAAAATATTTTTGGCAAAAAAAACGTGATCAACACATTTTCAAAAAAGAATACTCTAAAGACAGAATGGGTTTTCCAGTCAAACTATCTGGGAAGTATATTTAATTATAGCAGTAGTACAAAAGTAGTACTATTAGTGACAATAAATGCTAGCACTGTTTGAGAAATGGAAATTCTTAAAAAAAGCAAAACAAAAAAACAAAACACACTCCTCTCCTGCAAATTCCAGGATTTTTTCCTTCATTTTTCATCCAAGTTCCAAGAGCTTGGGAATTTTACAACCAGCTCTAAAAAACTTTCCCTTTTTTGTAGTATTTTAAACTTAACACAGTACTGTGCTGCATTTTGTTTCCTTCTTTCTTTTTTTTTTTTTTTTTTGTTGTCTGTCACTGCCTGATTGCATACTTCCAGTTCCAAATGAGGTGTGTGGTCAATTCATAACTCTGAGGTTCTACTGTAGTTTCAAATCATTTTCATTGTTAAAACCTTTCCTCTGAAATACATTTTTATTTCAGACTTTCATCAGTTGTTTAAAGACCATCTGATGCTTATGACAGACTTTGAAAGCCGTTCTATTTAGAGACAGTTTTGCCTACATATCATGTTTTCTGTCTCTCTCTTCCCCTGGCATCACTTGCATGAAAGCAGGACCTTTACTGCTTTATAGTTCATCTGCTCCTGCCACTTAGTCTTCATTCAAAGTCATAATTCCCAATTCATGATACCACATTTAATGGAGATGATTATGCTATCATAAACAGAGTTAGGATTTCAAATGAGGGGAAAGCAGCAGGAGTAGCTTAGTCCAGTCACTGGAGTCTCTCTTTTAATGCAAATACCTATAGTATTAAAAATATGAAAGGCAAGAAACTGCCTTATACATAGTCAAATTTTGGATCAAAATCCATGTAGGCATAAATACAAAACTAATACACTAAATCAAGTAGTTAAATTCTGCAGAATCTACTATACACTGTTGAAATGCAGTGCCCAAATTCTAGGTAGCTGATGAACGCTTGTAAATACAGAATTGCAGGCACTGCATGAGTTGCAACAAGGAGTGGAGAAAAAGGAGGAAGAAGGCTATATGGTTATGGTGAACAACAAAACTTAAAACAAATGGGAAGGACCTAAGAATTCCATCAACTCTTATTTAAATCAAGGTCACACTATGATTACATTGCAATATACTGTAATTACCATGAATATTTGCTCTTCAAAATGTAATTAACAAGGATTTTTATAAACAGAAGGTTAACTGCCTGACTGAGTTACTTATTCCCCCACTTGCATTCTTTTAATACATATATTGTTAGAATCTGGATATACAAACCATTGAAAACTATTTCCATTGATGATAATGGAAATTTGAGAAAGCAAAGTAAGAAAAATACTTCTTGAGAATTGATTAGAGTTTGATATAAGGAGATTTATTTTGTATATTTTGACGTGATGTCGACAATTTGTTTAACATTTATAAAACTTTATCTTTTTAATCTCAATGTCTACTGTCATTAAATAATGAGTGTCTGACCCATTCTGTCCACAGCTGTGAAAATTTAAATCAATAAAAATAGAAAAAATGCTTAAATCCATAATTTGTGCAACTGCAAAAAAAAGCTTAAAAATAAAACATTAATATTATCCATCAAAATTATACAAAAATAAATAAAGATTTTTGCCAAGCTTGATTATATATGTGACTGCATAATAGAAACCTCCTAACCATGTGGCTATAGATTTATGCAAAAATATTTAATCTGAGCTCACCCAGAATACAGACATTGATTATTCCCATTTTATGCACATGGGAATACACGTATTTTTTGGATAATTCATACCTTTCCCTATTGAACAACAAGCAGAATTTGGCCCACAAGATGTATGGGAAGAGTGATCTTGCCAAAGTTGTCCTTGAGGCATCAGAAGCTTTTTGGTTTAGTAGTTTGTTGATTTGCAACTTGGTCAGTTTCTTATATCATTGGATTAGTCATGGGTTGATGGGAAGTTGTTTGTATATAAAACATTATAATTAACAATTGTACAATATCTGACTTTGGTATTTTTTAAATATTTAATGAAGTCTGTTAGAAGTAATAGGAAATTCAAGTTAATCATAAATTAAAATCTGTAAAGTCAGTTTTTTTCCTCCCTCTTGAAGGAATAAGGCTGTACAATTAGCCCACTTTTATAAATGTTAACTGATATATAGAAAGTGCTTTTTCTAATGGGGAATTTTGTCATGTAACTTAGTTTTGTACTGAGGTCATTGCAAAGTTATAGAATGTGTGAACTGGAAGAGAATGAACCGTGTAATGTTCAGATATTTATATACATTAAACCTTTCCTTGTTACCATTGACATCAAGGCTTCCAGACCTATTTTCTCAACATATACTGTATCTTGATTTTCATCTTCCTCACAGAATCACGTGATCAACAGATCCATTAAGTACTAAATATATTGCAGTGATTTATTCTCAACCATAGTTACTAAATTATTTTCAATGTCAACACAACCTCGTATTTCAATATTCCAGCACTGTAGCACATCTATACAGCTACTGTGCTTGATTCTTATTTGTTCAGTATAGTGTAGGTTTTTAATAAAAAACAGCATTCATTTCGTGGAAGTGAAAACTATAATGTAATCTTAGAATGACTAGCACTGTAAGGGATCTCTAGCGAGTGTGATAGTCCTCCCACTGGATGATTATTTTTATGCTGTAATAGAAGAACTTTAAAAATATGCATCAGTACTAAAAATTCAGTACAAAACTCGACCTTTCTATTGACTTTTCCTGGGAGGAGGAGGGGGAGGCAAAAGATAGGATACAGCTTCCTATTCATTACTGTTTGAGATCATTTGTTTCAAGTTGATGCCAAAGGACTCTTTTTCCTAGAATTTTTTCTAAGACGTTTCTGCAGGAGGTGCGGTCTTTTATACAGTATAGTAGTCTATGTTTTAAGGAGATGCAATTGACCAACTTTTCCCTTGCAAGCAAACATTCTATCTTCCTGAGAGTCTGCCTCTATAAGCAATATAGATTAGTTTCAGGGATTCCTGGCTGCCATTTCTTCAGGCTGCTGGCAACTGGCACAATTTAGAACAGCTTGAGGGTTTCTCTATCTCATGCTGGGGAACTGGAAGATGCAGAGTGAGTCCAGAGTGACGGGAGCTCAAATAATGGCAAAGAGACACTTCTACAAACACACATTCCTCTTGAATTGTGCTGTGAACTACTTCACTTCCGCTTCCTTCTAGCCACTCAAGTGAGTTGCCAAGATGGATTCTAGACTTTTCCCCACTGAAATAAAATGCCTCTATGATAACCTATTTCTATGGTAAATAAAGTCAGAAGATGATTTAAGTTTTCGTTTTCTGATATTTTAACACTAGTCATTGTGAAAAGCATACTGTTCCAGTCTTTCCAAGCTCAATACTTTCCCCCTTACCTAATATCTGTCTGCTGAACTAAGTAATGAAAGTGCCCTCAATTAGAACTATAACAATTTACCAAGACCAATAGTAATACCTGTATTATTACATAATTAAACTTTACTAGTCTTTCTGCTAACTCCCATTACAACAAAGCTGAGATTCCAAATGGAACAATCACTCATGGTACGTATAATATATATTGTTTGTTATATATAGCGTATAAATTTTAAAAAGGGGCTGGCACTGATTTAACACATAAAATAGAACATTTCTGTCACTTGAGGGGGTGGAGTTACAAATTTACCTGTTTCCTTGTATAGCAGGGTGAACTACAGGAAAATATTTCAAATAATGCTTAAAGTAGAAATGAATCACTCTGTAGGTTGAATTCTCACATGTTTTTCAATCAGAAACCAGCCAACAGCAGCAAGTGGAAACAAATGTATTGCCATTACAATCTCATATTTCCCAGCCAGTGTTCTGGAAGAATGGTCTCTTTTAGCTGTTAAAACATAGCCCCATTTTCCTAAAGATGTTAAAATATGCAAAACTAAGCCATGTACACATATATGAACGAGTATTTTTATTTAATTTAGGCCTTAAAGATGCCACATTGACACCTGTGAAAACTGAACTCATCCATTTAGAGAACAAACACAGGAACAGAGAAAGTTTCCTCAAATTAACATAATAATTTGCCTGAAACCTGACTTGAACAATCTGAAGCTGAAACTTGCCTTCCTTTATGAGTCCAATTCCCTCCCACAATCATCCTGTAAAAGCATCAAAGAGAGGGCATTTCCACTTCAAATTTTGTATCGACACTCTGTGATTAGGACTTTTTGGCCCACTCTTTAGGTGTTTCAGACACAACATTATTCTGAGATAGGATGGAGAATCCACCAGAACCGTTGGAAAGGTGTTTCAGTGGTTATTCTCAACATTAAAAATTTTTGCTTTATTTCCAATCTGAATTTGTCTAGTTTCAACTGCTAGCTATTGGATAGTGTTATATACCTTTCTGTGCTGGATTGAGTTAAATATTCCCCCGCTATGTAGGTACTTTTAGAGTGTAATCAAGTCACCCACTAACCTTCTCTTTGTTAAGCTAAATAAAATGAGCGCTTTGAGTCTACTGCTATATGACATCTTTTCTAATCCTTTAATTATTCATGTGACTCTTCACTGAACCCTCTCCAATTCATCAATATCCCTGTTGAATTGTGAGCACCAAAACTGGACGGTGTTTCAGCCGTGATTATACCCAGGCCAAATATAAAGGTAAAATAACCTCTCTAATCCTACTCAAGATTCCCTTGTATACCCATCCCATTATTTCATTAGCTTTTTTTGGCCACTACATCAAACTGGGAGCTCATGTTCAGCTGATTAGTCACACAACTCCCAAATCTTTTTCACTGGGTCCAGCCAACTGAAAGTGTCTGATATGATATGTTCTTTACCCTCAAGACCCCCATCATTGTTTCCCCTTCACATCTTTTTGCATAGAAGAGAATGCTCTGACCTTTCAATCTACCTGAAATAGGATCTTTATATTGCCAGGATTTGACTAAACAACATTAGAATAAACCCAGATTTAAGCAGTTTTAAATACATTTCTTACACATGTAAGGGATTTCTTTAAAAAACGTTAGATATATTGCATGATTAAGCCAGATTTTCTTATGACCCTCTCCAGCCTCCATCTATATTTTTGACTGTTCATTGTTCCCAATGAGAAAGGAAATAAAAATAAAGTGATTTGTATATAGAACAAACCTGGCAGCATTTTTCATGCACCATATATGGCAGACTAGTACACAGCTGAGAGAATATAAAACTTTCCCATTAAATCAAAAGGCTCACTCTTCAAAACCAACAATGCAGATTCAGCAGCAGAAACCCTGATGGAATCTAAGTAAAATTCAAAAGGCCAGAGGTACAGCTTGAATAGTCATATTCCCTGCAGAGAACCCTACCAAAGGAAGAGCATTTTTCTTACTTTTAGATGTTTAGTTAGCCGAGATACTGATTTACCCTTTAGAAGTGGCCCAGGCAGGGCCAGGGATGAGGCCCGTTGGTGCATAAGTTTGCAAGAAGATGTCAATACTTCATCTGTTCTGTCACTAAATAGAGGAACTTGGCATCGAGTGCTGCAATGGGCCTTCCATAGTCAGAAATTAAAATGTGGCAAAACTCAGTCTCCACTTGGAGACACAAAGTACAATGTAACTGTTAAGAGCTGCTGCCTTGACTCACAAGTAGCCCCTTTGATTTCCAATGGAAGTCATTAATGGAGTAAAGAAATACTCAGGTTAAGTGGCAGAATATGAACCTACATTATTAGAGAGCAACCACCATCTTCATTTTTGTGGTTTAAACACTGCTTTTATTGAAAGTATGAAATCCAGTTAGCTTGTGACTAGTACTGAAAGAAACATCAATTCAAGGTATGGAGCAAAATAATGAGCACTATTATATTGTAGAGTTACACAACATCCACACTCATATTTGCAGCCTTTGTATAATATTTCTGTGATATTCTCCTAGAGTTTCAGGTCACAAGGGACCACCAGAGCATTTTATAGACCACTCACACCATCCAGGCACACTAAACTCAGCCACTAAAATTAGACTAAAATAATATAGTCCACAGGAGACTAGACTATTATGTGTGGGTACCAAATTATACTGCATATAACTCACTCATTTAACTATAATGTGAGTAACTTGTAAATCTGTGTGTAGCCCCTCCCAAGGCGTGACTCAAGCCTCTTCCCTTCACTCTCCATGGTGCTTGCTATCACCAATATTTGGAGGAGCTTTTCCTCTCTCCTGGATTAGGTCTGGTCCTAGGTTCTTTTTCTTGGGCGTGGTGCCTCCACCCAACGTGACTTCTCATGCAGAGTGGTGCTCTCCTTTGAGAAAAATCAATACAACTAGCTGGCAAGGAGTATAAAGCTCATTATATAAAAGGACAATAAAGTACATAACAAAACCCTAGCAAATGAGCAACACGCCCAAAATAACAGTATAACAAAGGGACAAGCTCTCGAGAAAGAAATGGTTAAGGTTAACTAATAAACATTAAATAAGCCAGTTCCCTGCCTCCCAAAAGTCACAAACTCCTCCCAACCCCCAACAATCTGCCTGACACCTTTTCTGAAGATGATGATAGTCTGAGGTGCTGCCTACAGAGATAGAGTATTGCAGTGCAGTGGGGATGGTCAGCTTAAATAAAAGGCACTTTACTTTATTCTACACCCTTGTTTTCGGATAATTAAAAGTAAGAAATACAAAATGGAGTCTGTGACGTGTGACTTCAGGATTCAATCCTTGTTTACCTCAGGGCACTGACTCAGAGCTAGCCCCAACTGGTTAGAACTGGATTTTCACACCTTTGGGCTCCAGACATTTCATCTGTTTTCCCGCCCAAATCCCTGAAGGTTCCATTACCTCAGACGTGTTTGGCACGGCCATTTGGAACAGTCCACTTTTTCCTGCCTTGACATCTAAAAGGACTGACTCCTGTGTGAATGAGGCTGCTGTCAATTTGAGCGGCAGCCTGTGTGTGGTATAGGCCTCATCGTGGTTCCGACCATATTGACGAGAGCAACACCTATCCCGAAGATACCGCAGAAGACCTTCAACACCTACCTGATCTTGCTGTTCCATCTCCAGAGGGCTTCTCTTCCACAGAGATCACCATTCATCCGTTGGACTCCCCAGAGTTCCTCCTTGACAGCTTTCCACTAGCCCGATAGTAGAGGTCCTGAGCATCACCAGAGCACACAACCCAGCACCTAGACAGAGTAAGAAGACATCTATTTTGTTATAGGGTATTTGGTCAAGGGAGGGATTTGTCTGGGTCCGGGCTTCATGCCCCACTGAAGTCACTGTCACTATTGTTATTGTCACTGGGTCTAGTGCTGTTTGCATTTGTGATTTTCGTCCTCTTTCCTATTAATTGTATTTTTATCCCTGATACATATCTCTTTGTTTTTACCTTACTTACCTGTTTGCTCTTCATTTTACACCACACCATACCTGGGGCATTGGTCCACTGAGTGATCAGAAACCAGAGTGGGTTGTATCTGCACCTCTGAGTAAAAGGGGTATCCATTTTCTTTCCCTCTACCACATCTGATTATTTTAAGGGTTACCTTTTTCCCCCTTTGAGGCTACACTTGGGTGAGGCAGGGTCCTCTCCTGACCCCTACCAGACTTGCTGGCTCCCTGGTCTGGAATCCTTCTATGGTCTTCGCTGACACTTTTTAGCTGAGGCAGGGTCAAACCTATCTCTCTCTGCAGGATGCTGGTCACTGCAATGCTGGAACTACCTGATCCTTGCAGCTAGAGTCTCACAGCAGTGCAAAAATTAACTTTTGGTGGTGGAGTGGAAATTTAGCAGGAGCTGTGAGCTTGCCATCTGTCTAGCAGCTTCCAAACCAAAATCAAACTAATCTCTTTCTTATTTGCACAGAGTCAGCCTGTCTGCTCGCTGGGGGCTCTGCAGCCCTGGCTAATTTTCAGTCCCCATCCTGACTCCAATGATGCTGGGAAATGAAGGTCACCATTGCAGTTGTAATACCTTTTGGTAGGACCCTCTAAAGGATCAGTTCAGAGCATCAGGAGCTGGCAAACTCCAAATGGAGATAACACGCCGCTGTGCCTCAGATGCTTTTCATGGATACAGTGTAAGTAGTGGATGACACAATATATAGTATTTCTAATGATCTTAGACTGGGTCAGTAAGGCATTCAATCAGGCCTCACTCCTATAAGATGCTGTAATTAGCGAAAGTTGCCTTTGCAGAGTGGAGTCCTAAATAAATAGCTATGGCATTTAGAGGTTACTACACATAGAATCTTTGGGAACTCAGAGACCGAGGATCCTACAATTTCCTTGGATACTACATATCTCTGCAAGTGTCACTGAATTTAAAGGGTGTTGTTTACATGTGTCTGAGGGCAGGAGAAGCCCCTTAATCCCATACCACACAGATGTAAACTACAGCTTAAGATACCGCTATAAGATCACCTTCAATTATTTTATTTCATCTGCCATTCAGGGAACAGTCATCCTGGAGTAATGCACTGTTCTCTACATAGGTTTTTGTCTGGGTATACAAGCAAGAAAATAACAATCAGCCATATTGCTGTCGACTTGTATATAGATGACCAAATACAAAATTGACACTGTCAGCATCCTGCATTCACATAACTGCGGTTAAAAAAAAAAAAAGGAAGGAGGGAAGGACCTGTTCTTTAATCCCCAATTAACCTGTTTTGTGTAATGCAATTGTATATATGTTTAAGTGAATTTCAGTGACCATGGATTAAAAGGGTAAAAAGCAAGTTAGGAGTATCCTGCAGCAAGGCCACTCTTGTCCTCACCCAGAGCTGCCCATGGAGATACTGAGGTAAATACCCAGTAACAACTGGCCTCAGTCCTCCCCGTGTGATTTGAGGTCCATTCACACAGGGCCAGGAGAGGAAGTAAAGGTGGGCAGGAGCCAGAGTGAAGTGACTTGGGTTGGGGATCAGATCCTTTTGTCACTCAGTTCCACTGGGGTACTCTATACATAGAGAAATTCCCCTGCTATGATAGGACAAATTCCCTGTTTACACACTGCTGTGAGGAGGTCCCTGCACGGAATTCAGCCCACATAGTGCCTTCCCATGTGTGTTTATGTGGGGTGGTTTGATACTGCATGCTTTAATTGAATGGTCTACAGTTTTCCTTTAGGTGAGAAGACAAGTACAGAGCATAAAACAAGCAAAAGTGAACTAAAATCTTGCATCCTTTTTTTAAAAAAAATATTTTTAATAATGTTTGCTCCTAAATCCATGAAATCTTTAAGCAGATTTACTATACAATGTGTACATGTATCTAATTAAAAAAAACTCAGCATAATCAGTTGCGGATTATCTGATACAAGTTTAGCCCTCTTTTTCTCCTGCTATTTTTGTGAACAATGTTATTAAAAGAAAATCAAATTAAGGTTGAGAAATAAATGCATAATGTATCAGAGTATGAAACAGACAAGTGCACTGAGTATATAGCTGTAGGAAAAAGACACAAAATATGGTAAGAAAGAGCTTCAAAGAATATCTTATATTTCATGAACTTGTTTATCTTTTATTCTTCCTTTTTATTTTTTTATATGAGACCAATCTTAAAATAAAAGATAAAAACAAATGTCTGTCTTCTTTTTTCAGATATGATGCGAGTACCTCAGCCTCCCTCAATATGTAAACAACTGAATTACTTCCTTACCAGAAGACAGTATGGCTTAAAAAGAGAAAGACAAAACAATAGCTAAACAATCATTTTTAATTTCCCTCAGAATATTTCACATTTCCCCCCCTCCTGTATGTAAATTGACTGTCAAAATAATTGTAACCCACTTTGCAAAGTATAGTCAACCATCAGTTCTAGTTATTTTTAACCAGACACTACAATACAATGCTTGTAATCACCATTGGACAATGCTTTGCTATTTGTAAAAATGAAACCACAATTGCGATCTCAGTGATATCACACACACATCAAATGAAGGTGGTTTGAAACCAACTACTCAGTAATAAAAGCAACATTTCCATAGTAACTTATGAATGTCTTCTGTGCTGGTTCAGGGAATTGATGTAAGATGTCGCCACTCACATCATATATGTCATATGTATGGTGAGGTTTTGCAAGGAAAAAAGGAGGAGGAAAAAGAGGTCAGTCCCTCAAATCAGTCAAACTCAGCACAGAAACTGAGCATGAGCTAGGTGCACTGATCTCTTTTAACGCAGACAAATATTTTGAGTGTGATGATTACTTAGGTCTACTGCTTATTGTCATAGCCCTTCTCAAAGGTTCTGGCTCCTTTTTTTAGATTTGGGTCCCACATAAAAAAGATCCTTTTCACCCCCCCTTATAAATACAGCTATAGTAACAATGATAGAAAGATGACATTTACCAGTACACAGGCAATCCTGCAAAATAGCTTAGACTAAGTTAGATAAAATATTTCCCATTTCCCAAGTAGGAATTTGTCAGTAGTCTAGGATTAACACCTCAACACTTGCAAAAATAGGGCTGTTAGATTCTATATTTGCATAAATGGTTGGGATCTCAGTTTTATGACTCATGGGTGGCAGCAGCTAAAGTGACAAAGTGTTGAATTTCTTTTATGCTTAATGTCACAGTGCATCACTCAGAGTGGGCAAATGCTTTCTCTAAATATGCTTGCAGCTGTATTTACTTGTCACACGACACAAAAACATGCACCCAACACATTTTAAAATAAAATTGTATGTACATCTTAGTGCTGAAAAAAGGTATTAGATGATATCATGCAAGAATGAACAAGTATAATATAGACAGTGGAAAAGCAAGCACTCTTATTTTGCCTTAAGAACATACCTAATCTCAAAGCTATTGGAACCATATTTATGGGTTTATTTCCCTTGACTGTTCAAAACCTGGACTATCTACTTTGAGCAACAGTAATGACAACTGTGCTGATATTTTTAGTACTATAACTGGATTGACATTACCAGCCCACATTGACTCAAATCAAGAAGACAAAGAATTCACATCCAGTCTAAACTTCAGCATCAGCATTTCAACTAGAGGTGGTCAAAAATTAGGAAAAGCTATTTTGTGAAAAGTTTCAAAACGTTGAAGTTGTTTCCATTTCATGGCATTCAAAATGGACTAATTTCCCCTTTTTGCTCCACCCCTTTTTTGGCTAAGTTTTCCATAATATTTTTAAATCAAAATAATGTTTGCAATTGCTTTTGAAAAATATTATTTGCTGAAAATCCAGTTTTCAGTAAGAAAATGTGAGTTTTGGTAACCAAAATATTTAAATAATGATGTCCATAAAGTGGCTTAAAAACTGTGAAAATTTGGCAAAAAACTGAAAATTTGATTCTACTGACAATTTTGCACAGAAAGTTTTATTTTTGAAAAACACTATTTTCCATTGATACAATTTTGTGCAAAAACAAATTAAACACACTGGAATTTCAGCTATTTCATTTTTTTCATATCTATTTCAAATACATGCAAGGAGAAGCTAGTATACTGAAAATAATGCATCAGCAATTATAGAACACAAACGGCAACATATACCATTGAAGATAAAACCTCTTTTAGAGCCTGCTTTATCATTTTTTTTTAAAGCTCAGTAGGAGGAAGAGTAAATGTTCATGTTGTGTCAAAACAAAACAACAACAAAGAAAACATGAACTAGGACAAAGTGGTGTCAATAAGACCAACATGAGCTGTCAAACTATCTACAATGTGAAATCATCCAATGTTTCAAAAATGAACAAAACCTGCTGAAGACAGATTAAATAGCAAGTCAAGGACTGGGGCGGGGGCGAGGTAGAGAGAAAAAAAAAACGTGCATTGAAAATCTTACACTAAGAGGTTCTAATACACAAGTAGCAGAGGCAGTCAAAACTAAATAAGTTTCTTCTAAAATTAAAATGTAAAGGCAAAAGTTAACAAACATAGTTGTATTGTTCAGTAAAAACTTTCAGCATAGGAAACTAAAAGAGAGGACAAACCTGATTCTGATATCACTTACATTGCTCATAATAGAATTACCATCATGGATTTAAATGGAGTCATGCATAGTTTCCTTCAGTATAAAGGAGATTTACAAGAAAAAAAAAAAATCAAGCCTTTATAAGTACACTATATGTGGAAGTTTGCAGCACCTGCCAGAAAAATTCCTAAAAACAAGTTTTGCTGATAACTTACAATTCAACTTTTTATAATATTGTGGAGTACGAACATGGAAAAGGTGGACTTTTTATTGAGCTCAAAGAGAAAAAAAATCTTGATAGCTGATCACAATAGAAGATTGCTGAAGAACGGGCAGTTCTAGTTTGTGTAGTTATTAAGAAAACTACTTTTTTCCTCCTTTCATTCCTTGCTTCAAGCAATGGTTCAGCACAATTTAAGAGTTTCCAATTTAGTAAGTGAAAAGTTCAAGTTCCTTTATTTTTCTGGGGCAAGAAGGGCAAACTCCAAAACAGAAACATGATATTTGTCTGATAAATGAGCTCAAATTCTGTGTTTGTTTAAAACTAAAAAGCATCACCAGGACATAGTGCAGTCTAAAAAATGAGGCAGCCCCTGACCTAATCATAACATTTACAATACAACTCCTTAGAAATTATGAAGCTTTTGTCAGAGCAAAATATGTCTAATCGCAAGACATGGGGCCAGATACCCAGATCTGGATGAGCTTCCCCAATCTTAGGACCTGCTGGCGGGAGGAAAGATAATGCTAAGCCACCTTTCTATCACATGATCATTAGCCTGAAAGGAGACTAAACCAGCCACCAGTGTAACTTCCAACAATGTAAGGGCCATTCTCAATAATGGCAGCTATAGTTTTCCGCTGGTAACTCCTAGTGGAGCTCATTGTGCATGGGCTTTGTGCCTTCCTGTCACCATTCCACCTAGGAACATCATGCAATACCCCACATATGTGCCTGAGAAGGCTAGAGTGGGTGGTAGAAAGATGGCTATGCCAGCCTCCTGCCACATGGAGATTCCCCCTTCATCAGGGGAATCTGAAGGCTGCCCTGCTAAAGTAGATTTCTATCACCTTTTTTTGGCTAATGAAGCCAGAGGTCGAGATTGGGTCCATGATTCTATCACCAGCCCATGGCGCAAAGATTTTCTTTATTTAATCAGTATTATAAATAAATCATTAAGTCTAACTGATAAAGAAGAGTCTCACACTCAAAATAGTATATTTTTCTTGAAAGCTGCATTTTCACATGGATGAAACATGCCTGTGACAGGGTGCTCGGCAAGAACTTCTGACTCAGCCTCCTGTCATGCCAGCTCCCATTAAGAGAAGTATATTACAGCTGGCCAGAGAAAACCTGCACCTAATTGTGGACTGGGAGACAGCTGCCCGCCCAATTAGCCTGGGGCTATATAAAAGGCTGGGAGGAAAGAAGCCAGGAGAAAAGGAAGCGGAAGCAGAGTGATAGCTCTTCCCTCTTGGGTGCAGACGCTAGAACCTAAGCTACGCATAGTGAAAAGGTGTTAGGAGCACAACCTGTAAATAAATGGCACCAAGAGTCTCCAAGTGACTTTGTCAGCATAGCAGAGGCAGTAGCCAAGAGGGCCCTGCAGCGCCCTCTTACAATGCTCAATAAAATACATAGCGAGATGACAGAGGGAAATTTCTCCCCCTGCCCCAGTGGAGTTCCCTGAGTGAACAAGTGCCCAGGACTAAATTATCTCATATAGTAATAAATCACAAGGGACCCAAGGGGGTTGACATCAGTGATCTTTGGGTAATGCCCTTGGAGTGTCCCAAGTACTCTATTCATGTAAATACATTTATCATATAATAACGGTATTAGAGTTTATGATTTTGCCATAACTGACCATTGCTCTCACCTCAGTTTTCTACTGTTTACTGTCACTGCTATCTCTTTTAGACTTATAGATTGGAAAACACTAGACTGGTACACCAGCCTAATATGATGTACTGAAGGCAAGAGTGCTTGCATTGTGGCATTTTCTCTTCTCACCTCTGAAAAATAAAGAACTTTGAACTTTTTCACTCACTGGAATTGAAAACTATTTAATGGTGCTGAGACGTTGCTTGAAGCAACGGGGGGGGGGGGCAAAGGAGGGGAGAATGACTACACAAACTAGCTGTGCCAAGTTTTGCAGCTACTTTCAGCTGGTAGTATTTATCAAGAGTTTTTCTATCTTAGATTTTTTTTTAAAGGAACATTTTCTCTCAACGCTAAAATATTTTAAAAGTTGCATGGTATTTTAATTGGCATAACTCTCATTTCACTAAATAGCTTTAATTTTACTTTTTTAAAAAAGAGTTTTATTAAAAAGAATAGTTTAAAAGTGTGTGGGGAGAGGGGTAATGTTAGGGATGTACATGGACTGTGTCCTTCCACTAGTTAAAGTAGTTACTCATAGACTGATAAGAGAATGGGAAAATGTTATAAATACATTTTCTCTACTATTGTGAATGTTTTCTCTCTTTTAAAGATATCTGGACAATTTTTAGATATTTTGCATTTTTACAGCACCTTTTATCAGAAGAACCATAACAGTTTACAAAGGAGGATAGCTATTATACACATTTCACAGATGAGGAAATTTAGGCACAGAGCGATTAAAAAATTTGCTCAGGCCACACAGTGAGCCTGGAGCAGAATCAAGCTGGCACTCAAGTATCCATATTTCTGTTTGTTTATTGCCTTTATTTAGACTCCCTCACCTTCAATTCCAACTCTTTAAAAGCCCTGCTGCCCATTCAGCAGTGGTCCGATGACGACTTTCAGCTCACATTTATTACAGAAGCGATGGCCATGGTTCTGCAATGGGATCTCCACATCTGCAGTTAATGTCGATGGGATTCTGGGTGAGTGTAAGAATCTGCCCATAAGGTCCTGAATGAAGGATGGAGACCTACATTTGGAAAATAAATAAATAAAAATAAACAGGCTCAGACTGGAGCTCAGGCTCTGAAGCCAATCCCATTCCCTTGGTGGTAGAGCCCAAGCCCCAGTCCGAGCCGCAACTCCTGGCATTGGCCACTATCGGAAGACAGGCTACTGAGCTAGATGGATCTTTGATGGACCCAGTATGGCCATTCTTATGTTCAAAACTGTCTATCTAGATTTTTTTTTAAGAGCACTAGGGTGAGTTCCAACTAACCAAAGTCTGTCAACCCAAGGCTGGGAGCCTTGCTCCCTTTGCTCTGAAATGATGTACAGAAGTATTTTTTGATGCTAGTGTGGATGACTTGGATTCATGTAAATTGAAAAACTTGAAAAATAAAATCTTATGATTCTGCATAACACCACCAGTAAAATGTTTTTTGTGGGTTTCTGTTTACCATTTTCAATTTTCCTTCCTCCACCATTTGGCAACATTGTCAGTATTGTTTGGTTTTTTGTAGGTAAGCTTAGAAGTTCTGTTGTCTCATTAAAGAATAGTTTGGGCTTCTGGAGACGACAAAAGCTTGGCAGGTTTTCCAGGATGGAGTGACTTAATCTTGTTGTTTCTATTTTTAAATTAAATACATTGTTACAGGAGAGGTTAGGTATGACCTACTCTATTCATATGAAAGAAGTGTTAACTTTGCACACAATATGATGGCTCTAAAACAAGATTAGCACTCATGCTCAGGAAGGCAAGACTGCCTGATCACGTCACCTTCAGGTTTTAGTTTGTTCAACCCTTTTGTTAACTGATCTAATTTTTTTCTCTAGGATTTCTAAGGACAAGGTTGAAAAGAAGTTACAGTACTAAAGATTATTTATTAGTCTGCAATGATCCGAATCATATCTATACAGGATCCAGTGCAAACAATGAGTCCAAATCAAAACTGTCTCCAGAACAAGATATTCTAGTATTAGAGACATATTTCCCTTTTTCTGGCTCCTTGCCTAGCTGTTACTATGAGTCAGCTTGAAATAATTTGGAGATCTGTGTCTAGGTTATACAGCATAACTAAAGGAGATTCTTCCTGATCCCTTTAGGTCAAGTGTGGGGGAAGGTGATATCTCACCCAATAGCCATTTTGCAAGCTCAAGTAAAGAGGAAGTGTCTGTAGACAGGGAACCAATAAGAGATCAGTAGAGCACACTAAAGAGTCTAAAGTAACTTGTGCAGTGTACCAAGAAGAGAGAGAGTCAGAAGAGGAAAGTATAAAATCTTTCTGGAAATTGTTTTTGTATGGTTCAAACACAGGTTGTGTATGCTGTGAATGCATAATCTCATTCTCACCTATGTCTTCCCTCCATGCGTCTTTCTATCATTTGTAACTCACTTACACCCTCTTATACTAGATTGTAAATTTCAGGGCAGATACCATATCTTATTCTGAATAGCACAGTAGGGTCCCTGATCCTTTTTGATGTAGGCATTACCAGATATAACATTAAAATTGTAATGGGTTACATATTATATATTTATTTCATGTATAGTTTGGAATCTATAGGAATTCCAAAGTATGCTCAGAGCTTCAGTAGTAGATGTTCTTGTACAACTGGAAAAAGATTCAGACACAAGGGTATTACATATTTACATTCAAATGCTTCACAATGGAGCAATGCACTTTCTGCAGGACTACATCACAAGCAAAATATGTTATCTGCATAAGCTTTAAACTTTTTCCTAAGTGATACCTTCAACTTCTAAAACCAACATTTAGAATTAAATATCTGCCTGGGTATAAGATCTGGATATCTTATAGCCTCCTAGATTGTGATCATTTTGCCAGAGAATATGGAAGACCAGATGGTCCCAGCAATTTCAGATGAATATATGTAATAACTTCAGACATGTAAAAGGGATTTCGTGAGTCCAAGAAAAGGGTCCATTCCAAATATAGTAATGTAATATGGTTCTTTAGAGAAGGCTGACATTTTTTGAATAAAACTTAATTCGGTAGAAAAATGAAAGAGTTCATGAAAAATCACCAATACTGTAAAAATGTCTAATTTTTAGCAAATTGTTTTCCCCAGAATTTTATCAAACCTTGTTATAAAAAGGTATTGAACTGTTGCTGAGTCTAACTGATAATGAAGTAAACAACTAGAGAACAGACACATCAAATAGTCTGAGTCCAGTCAAAGATAACTCATGTAGCTAAAATTTCCAACGTCAAGAATGCTCACAAACTATTTTCCAAAATTATTTGGAAATTAACTGAAAAAAAAATCAAGACAGTCATATACACTGTTCATTTAGCAAATGGGAAAATGAGGCAAAATTCATTAAATTATTTGCTGCAAATTATTCATTCAACTCTTTCTACTTCATTGCTGACTCAGATTAATTACCACTATAGGGATTTTAGCCTGCTATGAATATATAGGGATTTTAGCCTGCTATGAATATTCATGCTATTTCCTTGTAAGTCTTTAGATGGAAAAGCAAGCATATTAACTGATGGTGAAATGTTTATTGGGAGCCAAATATATCAGAGAATGTGTACTGGATGTGGCCCTGTCAATTAAAGGCATCACCTTGATATGCAAAGTTATGATGCATTATGAAAAAGTTCTCCCCACTGAAAATTTAGAGCAATAGAAAGTTGTTAAAACAATGAAATCTTCTAAAACACTTAGTCATGTGTGGAGCATGGCCTATGAAGGTGTGTACATGTCTCCTCCATAGAGCTCACACATTTCCTGCTTTAGAAGTTATAAATAATAGATATCTGTAAAAAGACCAAAAAAATCCATGTTTTGTTTGGCTTATTTTGTTGATTCAGCGAGGAACTGTTTGCTGGAGAAAATGGTTCTTTGCTTAGCAAAATGAAAATTTGGGAATTACTGGGCACAGTGAATACTGAAAGTTAGGAAATAGCTTCTAAGTGCTATAAAATATTTTATAGTCTTATGAGCTGAATTTACTTACATAATCAGCAACTTTTAGACTCGTAATAAGGAGAGGGTTTGGAGAAGGTGGGAATACTAAGTTTCTCAGGAGAAAAATCAAAAAGAAATGACAAAAATTGCACTTGGTGCCCAAATTGATAGAGGAATACAAGAATTGCCAAATCAGTGATCAGTTTTCCACTAACAGCGCCTAACAGTCAGTAGTAGATATTTCAATGGAAGAGTCAAGGAATCCCGCAACAAAGAGTTATGGAAAACCTGTCCATAAGGGAAGTTTATAAGGGATATAAACTAACAACTGAGTAATGACAGGAATAAATTAATTTTACCCATTTTAATTAGACCAGCTTTCTCAACTGGGAGAGGATGAGGCCAGCCAGATCTAAGGTAGACCCCACTCTACAACGTTCCTTCAGACACACTCTATAAATAATTATCTCTCACTATCCTCCAGTTCAGCCACTCTGGTCCCAAGACCCTATGGATGGCTCTGAAGGGAAAGAATTGTTTATGCTGGCATTAGAAGAATCCTGAATGGAGTTGTCCTGTTGGTAGGAGATGTATTATATCAACAAGCTTTGAAAGAATCCTAAAAGATCTAAATTTCAAAGGGGAGGGGGAGTTACATTTCAGGAGGTGGCTAAATGTTACTTTGGACATTTAATTTTTTTATAGCTTAATGGAAGAGACGTCATTTTTCCCTCTCTTACTTCATAGTGTACATAACTATCCCAGTGCCAAGATTGGATGTACACAGATAACATCTAGACAAATAAGGAAATCAACTAGGAATAAAATGCACCTAGAGTATAAAATCTACATCACTGCAAGATTTATTTGGCTGCAGGAGAAAACCTTGCTAGCTTTCCAGTGCATGCTGTTAGGCCCACATCATCAGTGAAAAATGTATTAAGTTCCTAGGTTCCTTTGGATGTGGCTGGAATTTTCAAAGGAGTGTGAGGAACTTAATACATTTTCCATTCAACTGGATCTTTCAACACACACAAAAAATAGGCAAAATGACTATCAGAGCCATATTTGTGCCCAGAGCTGGCTTACAACAAGACAATTTTGTTTTCACTTAATTAATCTTTGTGATAAATTAGCTTTCACAAGCTGGAGTACTACTTATCAGTCATATAGTCAGAACCCGATGATACACAGTTCTCAGCAATCCTACAGCAAGTCATATTGGAGCCAAAGCATGTGCTCAATTGCACCACTGACTTTGCTGCACTGTGTTTAAACTACCAGACTCCCAGGCTTACAAGCTGCCTTGCACCTGGCATACTTACTACATAGATGACAAGCAATGAGGGGCTTCCATGAGCAAATCTGAGTAATGTCCATGCCTCTATGATAGCAATGATGCTTCATCTCATTGATTGTATCTGTTGACAGTGAACTAAATACACTATTGGCAAAGGCAGCTGCAACATCATTACCTAGTGTGACAGGGTGCACCACTCGCTTCTAGTCTGGGGCCTCCTCCTGGCTGCTCTGGGTATTATTTCATCAGGTCAGTGCCCATTCCTACAGTTGCATGCCATCACTCCGTCTCTCTCTCTCTTTCTCTGGTCTGCAGCCCCTCTCTCACTCCAGTATCCTCTTCATGACATCCCTCTGGAAAGGACACTCAGCATTTCCCCCTTTTCAGCATATATCAAAGTCTTTCCTTCAGCAGCCCAAGGAAGTCTTCTCATTCACTGCCTCAGGTGCCACTCCTTCAGTGGCTGGTAGGGGAACCCAGGCCCATCCTTTACTCTAGGTTCAAGTCAAGGGACCCATAACCCAGGCTCTACTCTCTCAGTTCTCACTGTTCCTTTCCTAGACCGCTTCCTACTCTTCTGCTCTGCACTGTTTTCTCTGGGTATACCGGCTCCAACTTCCTTCTCCCATGAAGTGACTGCAGCCTTTCCCAGGAGCCTATGTCTCCCTGCCCAGCTGAGCCTGCGTGTAATCAATTCCCTGCTCCCTGGCTCTTCATCCAAGTGAGCCTATGGAGTTAACAGGCCTATCTGGCCACCTTACCCCTTTCCAGCCCTGTGTTGTATGGACACCTCACCATAGCTAGATGTGTGTAATGTAAATAGTCTGGAGAAAATGGGAGTGTTTTGGGATGGTGAGGGAACAAACAGAGACATATCTGTGCACCTGGGAGAAGCAGAGAATTGGAAATAAGCTTGAAACACTGAATATTGATGTTGTACAAGACTGGAACCAGCAGAGAATTGCAAATAGATTGGCACGATCTTCTGAGAAGCTGAATATCGATGTCACATGAGGGTGAAATCTGAACTCTGCTCACCCTGTGGCCTTGCCAGCACTAAAATATTTTCCCCTTAAAATTCCCCCTCATTGCCCCCATCAAGTATATATTCACAGGTGGTGGGAAAACTGGCATGAACATTCTGGTATTTTAACCACCACACTACCCAGACTGTCTCTGAGCTTGTGTGATAGATAGTTCAGAGGGAATGATTAGAACAGGGCAATTTATTGAGTGATCTATCCTCTGTCATTAAGACTGAGCCTCTGGCACTCAGAGGTTTAGGGATATTCAGAGCATAAGGTTGTCTCTCTGAGCATCTTGGCTAATAGCCATTAATAGACCTGTCTTCCATGAATGTATCTAACTCATTTTTGAACCAGTTATACTTTTGGCCTTCACAACATCCCCTGGCAATGAGTTCCATAGAATCATAGATTATTATTAGGTTGGAAGGGACCTCAGGAAATCATCTAGTCTAACCCCCTTACTCAAAGCAGGACCAATCCCCAAATGGCCTCCTCAAGGATTGAACTCACAACCCTGGGTTTAGCAGGCCAATGCTCAAATCACTGAGCGATCCCTCCCCCTAGTTGACTGTGGTTTCTGTGAAGAACCACTTCCTCATGTTTGCTTTAAACCTGCTCCCTATTAATTTCATTGGGTGGCCCCTGGTTCTTGTGTTATGTGAAGGGGTAAATAACACTTCCTTATTCATGTTCTCTACGCTATTTATTATTTTATAAACCTTTATTATATTCCCCCTTAGTTGTCTCTTTTCTAACAGTCCCAGTCCCAGTCTTTTCAATCTCTCCTTCTATAGAAGCTTTTCTATACCCCTAATAATTTTTGTTGATCTCCTTTGTACTTTTACCAATTGTACTACATTTTAACTTGAGACAGGGTGTCCAGATCTGCATGCAGTATTCAATATTTAGGCATACCATGTACTTATACAGTGGCATTGTGATATTTTTCATCTTATTCTCTCTCTTTTCTAATGGCTCCTAACACTGTTAGCTTTTTTGACTGCTACTGCACACTGAGCAGATGTTTTCAGAGAACTATCCATTATTACTCCAAGATCTCATTCTTGAGTGGTAACAGCAGTTTAAATATTTCAAGGGGAAACAGAAGTGTAACTTGCTTAAAACAGTTTCTTAATGTTTATGGTTGGCTTGTAAGCACAAATACTTTGGGACACAACTCTAATTATGTATGCATTATAGACCCAGTTCACCAAAAATTGTGACCTTAATTGTGATGCATTAATAGAAATAACAGTGTTACAAAAGAGTAGTTCTCAAAGTAGTTTGTACTGGACCCTGGAGTCACCACTGAAAACGTCAATGAATCATGCCAGCTGGCTTTCACAATGTAATGTGTTTTAAGCAGAACAGCCTGTTATAACAATTAAGCAAACAAGTCACATAATACTTGAAAATAGGGCAACCAGATAGCAAGTGTGAAAAATCGGGATGCAGGTGGGGGGGTAATAGGAGCCTATATAAGAAAAAACCCCCAAATCAGGAATGTCCCTATAAAATCGGGACATCTGGTCACCCTACATGAAAATAGTGTCCAGGTATGACATGAGAGACTGGTCAGGCAGTTAACGTATAGATGTATGTGATATATTTATTTTACCAAGGCATTAAAATACCACTAGAGTTGACCTTGTGATATAATATATTTGTGATACTTTAATCAAAGTCTAGCACAAACCGCTGTTATTCAGACTAATGATGCTAAAAATGTCTTTTTTGAATTCTAAATAAAATTCAATCGATGTTTTGTACTCATTAATGTTGAAAGGGCTTATTGCATAATTTGGGATTTTACTGCCATTAAATATTAGGAAACCACTGCATATTTTATTAGTATAAACTTGTAAGGCAATTACCTAACCCCATACATCACACTTCTTTTGAAAGCTTGGTGAAATTCTATATCCAACTCTGAGGTTACACAGACTTTCACCCCAAGATCTAAAATTTCTTCTGAAAAAGCTTTTGCTTTATTCTTTCCTGCTGTGTTTTAATATTACTCTTTGGTAACACCACTGCCAAAGGAAGCACAGATGTGAAACACAGCCAGTACAAAGAAGTATCTGTATTGAAATACATTGCTATATTATGGTGCATTCAATACAGTTAAAATAGGTTTGGCCCCTTTCGGGTTTGTTTTGTGCAAACAGAGTAGCAAATGAAATCAGAGCCAATAACTTTCACCAAGACACTGAATTTTAAGCGAAAATAGAAGAATATTATGAATTTCTAAGTATGAGTACTCACACCGAAACCAGATTATAAAGTTTATTCTGGATCAATCATGGAAAATAAATATTCTGGAGAGATACAGGTCTAACCAAAAGATAAGCAATCGTAAGTGCTTGCAGTGAATGGCTTATGAACAAGCTACAAAGAATTATTTGCAGAGATCATTTGGAAAGTTATTTTAAATAATGAATAATGTCAACCAAAAAACAATCTAGCAATGCCCCTCTGCTATGTACATTGGCCAAACTGGACAGTCCCTATGTAAAAAGATAAATGGACACGAGTTAGATATTAGGAATGGCAATATATAAAAACCTGTAGGAGAACACTTCAATCTCCCTGGACACACAATAGCAGATTTAAAGGTAGCCATCCTACAGCAAAAAAACTTCAGGACCAGTGTAAGGAGGCGCCCTGGCTCCCTGCCGCACCTGAGGGGGAAGGGCCAGAGCAGGCACCTCCGTGGGCACCTCCGGAAGTCAAGGGGCGGGACAGGAAGTATAAAAGCCAGGGCTCAGAGCTCAGTTAAGCCCAGGACGCCAAAGAGCACGGACGTGGAGGCCCGAGCTCCCGCTCGGCCCAGTTTGCCTTGTGCTCACTATCCAGAGGAGCGCTGGCCGGACCTACCTCGGGCCAAGTATCCAGAGGAGCACTGGCCGGACCTACCTTGGGCCCAGTATCCAGAGGAGTGCTTGCCGGACCTGCCCCCTGCCGGGGATCCGGAGGACCCTCAGCCTGAACTACCCTGCGCCCGTTGGCCGGAGGAGCCGCCAGAGCCTGCTCCCCTGCAGTTCTCCGAGGAACCTATGGTCTGGGACCTCCCGAATTACGCTGACGGAGGACAGGTACCGGGGGAGGGGGAAATTGGAAGTAGCCCGGGGGCAGCTGACTACAGTCAGGCCGCAGAAGGCCCCGAGCCTATGGCCGTGTGTATCGGTTAGGATCCCCACTGATCACCCTGTCAGTGTGTATCGGTTAGGATCCCCACTGATCACCCTGTCAGTGTGTATCGGTTGGGATCCCCACTGATCACCCTGTCAGTGTGTTTTCGGTATCCGATCCCCACTGATCCCAGCGCGCGGACCGCCGCTACCAGGGTCCCAGGCTGGAACGCAGAGAGTGGGTGGGCCTGCGTTCCCCTGCCACTCGTACCGGCTGGCAGAATTCCCCTTCACCCAGAACCCTGAGCTGTGTTACAGTCTGTTTGGTGCCCCGCCCTGTCTAAGGGCCTGGGCCTCTAGACTTTGCTACTGCTCTGCCCTGCCCAAAGGCCAGAGCCTAACTGTTTGGTGCTGCCTGCCTAAGGCCAGGGCTCTAGGACTTTGCTAACTGCTCGGCGCCTGCCCAAGGGCGGAGCTGAACTGTTTGTGCGCCCGCCTGCCTAAGGGCCCAGGCTCATGACCGCATTTGCTCGACCCTTGAGTACAGGACCGGCGTGGAACCCGTCTCGCTGCATAGAAGGAGGCGCCCTGTCCCCGCCGCACCTGAGGGGGACGAGGCCCGAACCGACCGGCTTACAACCAGACTTCAAAGAGAAACTGCTGAGCTTCAGTTCATTTGCAAATTTGACACCATCAGCTCAGGATTAAACAAAGACTGTGAATGGCTAGCCAACTACAAAACCAGTTTCTCCTCCCTTGGTGTTCATACCTCAACTGCTAGAAGAGGGTCTCATCTTCCCTGATTGAACTAACATCATTATCTCTAGACTGATTCTTGCCTACATATTTATACCTGCCTCTGCAAATGGGTATTCACCCATGAAAGCTTATGCTCCAATACATCTGTTTGTCTATAAGGTGCCACAGGACTCTTTGTCACTTTTTACAGATCCAGACTAACATGGCTACTCCTCTGATACTTAATGATCTATTTGCGGGTAGTTAGGGAGCAAAAAGACAGCTGAAGTTAATTGATTAGTTAGCATGAATTATTTGCTGACATGGATGAGAGGAAGTGATTAATTTAGGACTTGGAAGGCTCAGGTTCAGGTCTTCTTGTGAGTATGTCTACACAGCAATGTAAGCCCGGGGTTAGCAGAACTTGAGTTAGCAGGCTCTAGGTTTGTTATCCTAGGGCTTGAGTATCTACGTTTATTTGTAAACTGAGGTCAGGAATTTTTGCCCCATGGGTCCCAATCTGGGGCACCAGTGTCTAAACTGCATTATGTGGGCTCAAATCTGACCACTCATATCCCTTATTTCCTAGCAACATCCCATAATGTAGCTGCTCTAGCCTTTTGTTTGTGGTGCAGTGTGGGAAAACTTCACTGTCCACCAAACTTGATTGTCCAAAGGGCAAAGGAAGTCAGCCCATGGGATACTTTTGGCAGACTTCCTGAGCTCAAGTCCATTGGGGCTGTCTCTATACCGCAATACAATAGGGCTTGTACCCTGGGTCCCAGCTTGACTCAGACACCAGTATGAAGTATGGCTACACTGCAATAAAAATTCATAGACTGGCCCATGTCAGCTGACTTGGGCTCATAGTGTAGGGGGTATAAAACTGCAGTGTAGATGTTCAGGCTTGGGCTATATCCCAGGTTCTCTGGCACTACAAAGCAGTAGGGGCCCAGACCCTAGGCTCCTGCCCAAACCTGAACAATTTTATAGCCCTGCAGCCTGAGCCAGCTGTACAGGCCATCTGGAGGTGTTTTATTGCAGTGTAGACATACCCTCTGTGACTTAGCTTCTGTGCACCTCAATTCCCCACCTGTAAAATGGGGATAACAGCACTGGCCTATCTTACAGGGGTATCATGAGGATACATATACACTGCTACCTTGATATAATGCCAGCCGATATAACACAAATTTGGATATAACGTGGTAAAGCAGTGCTCCGGGGAGGGGGCGAAAGGGGGCAGGGCTGCGCACTCCGGTAGATCAAAGCAAGTTCAATATAAGACAGTTTCACCTATAACGCGGTAAGATTTTTTGGCTCCCAAGGACAGCATTATATTGAGGTAGAGGTGTATTTGAGACTGTGAAACTCTCGGATCCTACCTTTACAGGGGCCATAGGTACCTATGGAGTACAAAAAGATCTCCTCATTACTTTATAAAGAGGGAAGGTGCATGACATTCTGCTCAGTCCTCTCCTTCTGAGGTGGCCATGCTTTGTCTCTCTCCTTGCAACATCCCTCCCCTTCCCAAACATTAGTGGCCAGCTCCAGATAGCAAAAAGATGGACAGAGTATTTAGTGTACTCTCTCCTGGGGCAGTATAGTCTATCCTCAAATACCTATGCTTTATATAAGAGATGCAGCCTCCTGACTCCTCAGGGGGACAGTTTCATTGTCTTTCACTCCTGGATAAGGAGGTTAGGTCCTAGAGGCAATGTGGGCTGCCTGGTGCATGCCAGTACTTGACATACCAATCAGTCAGAAACTCACCTACTGTCCTTTTAAAAACTGCTTTATCATGCTCATGAGAAAACTTATTTCCTTTCTAGTTTCCCTCCTCAGCAAAAAGTGCAGAGGGCAGTTTCCCCTTATGACACCTTCTATGCCCGAATTTTTTTTTTTCCAGTCCTTGCTACTTCTTTCTCCAGACACATTAAATTCTTTTAAGCTTCTCTGAAACTAGGTTGTTCTGTCTCTAGGGTTCTTAATAATGTCTAAATAGATGTTCTCCTATTAGTTTGTGAAGTGCTGAGTCAAACGCTAAAGGTAATTTATTCCAAAAAGTTGTGTTTTTCAGTGATATAATCAGTCACCATAGGTATATCCCATATACATATCACAAAGCAATTAAAGATATCTGTGTGTGTGTGTGTGTGTGTGTGTATATGGTAGATTCTTCTTTACATAATTGCTCTGTAGCATATACATATTTAATATAAACAGATATTTTCAAGTATTTTACTTTTATGGGTTTGTGAAACACACTATTAGTTACAGGATATCCACAGTGTCTTAAATGTACAACCTCGACTGCAGCACGGTGAAAGTTGTATCCACAATAACTCCTGAATCCTTAATTTTCTCTTTAGTTTCTTCTCCATAGCTTGTAACTTTGAATTTTGTTTGTGTGGGGTCTAATAATCATAGTAAGGCACTGGGAGCCAGTCAGGACAGTCATTTTCCCCTCTTTCCCCAGCTCTATCCTTTCATCCTTTAAAATTTACACCAAATAAGTGTCCTACTTTTCTCACATCATCCATGCGGCTCAATAGGTAGGGCAGCATATACCCTAGAAAACAAACTGTGCTGTGGGACGAAACATGATAATCACAGAGAGGCGGTGGGAGCACATGATAATCACAGAGAGGCGGTGGGACTAACTGTTTATTTTGGCAGACAATTCACAGGGATGAGAAGAAACAGGGAGGTTCAGTAGCAAGGTGGGATTTGAAGGAGAACCCCTAATGTCAACAATAGTGCACATACACTGGTCTTATCACCATACTTACTGCCTCTGGGTGCTATTAATCTGAGCAGGATTGTTATAAAAGTACTGCCTTGAATGTAATCCTCTGAGATGCTTTAATCATAGGATTTTTTTATACTGACCTGTGAGCCCATGCAGATTATTCTTTCCTTAGTCATAATTCCCCCACATAACCCCCTGATAAGCGTCTTTGGTAGCTCCCCTATGGCTAAAGCGTTTACATGTCTGCAGTTTACTGAATCACTCAAAACTTTTCTTAAGCATGTAAATGTCACAGCAGGTTTTCATCCTCTTTCCCAGGAATTTTATGTCCTGTTCCACAGGCGTTTAACTTCTATAGGTCAGCCATTTACCTCTTTTGCAGCTGCCTTTAACATTCCCAGACAGATCTTTCTGTCCCAGGAATTGTCACACTTTGGTCATAGTTTCTTGATCACCTGTTCAGACACTATCCTTATTTCTTTCAGTGATTTATTGCCTCCTTCTGTAGAGAAATTAATGTCTGTTTTTGGCAAATGCCTCCCGCCACCCCCTCTCTGTGGGTAAGGAACACCAAACTCATTGACAAAACAGGTAGCTGTGGCTAAAAATTAAATCAATTATCTCCTTACTCAATTATCTCACTCACCTCTTCCTTCTCATGTTCTTGAATCTTTATAATCCTGTACCTCTTGCCCAGATTCCTTTTCTTCTGTCAATGACCGTATAGAACACAGGCCTTATGTAAGGCAAACCGGCAAACTATTAACAGCAGCTTTGAGTTGCACAAGGCTCTTGGAACTCCAGAAAGTCCTGGACTCTGTCTTCATTGGAAGACAATTTACTCATTAGAAAGGCTGGCTCATTTGAGAATCAATCTCTGAGCTCATACCGCATGACACCCTGAGTGAAAAGCAAATGTGGACATGTGGCCAATTACAGTAGGCCATATTCAACTTTGGCTTAAGCAGCCAAAGCTTCGTTGACGTGAGATGAGAATATGGCCCAGTCTTTAAAAGATAAGGTTGGAATAAACACCTGCATGACCATGAAAGGGAAATACAGATATGTATGGCAGCTCCCCACACACAAAGAAATATAGCCGGGGAGGAGGTTGTTCTCTGCGTGCTGCAGTAGGGTGTCAGTGGAGTGGGAGGATTGCTGTCCTCAGGCAGTGTCATCATCATTATGCAGTGCTCCCTCAAACTCTCTTCTCTGGCTAACAAACCTTCTGATCCCAAGATCATTCAGCCAGAACAAATGAGCTATTTCATTCTACTACCACCTTGTCCTGAGGCAGAAGAAGAGTCAAATAACTGGCATATATTATTCCATGGCTCACCTCAGGAATGGAAATGTCATCACTCAAAAGCACACAGGTTCCACAATTTGAGACTGCAGGGGAAATTCTTTGCTGGTGTAAATAGGTGAAACTCCATGGAAGAGAGTTTAACAATGCATCTTGAAAACCTCTCTGGCTCACTTCACATGATGCCTGATGTCTGGAGACTCACTAAACATATTAATTACAGCCTTCACATGAAATGCCAAAACAATTTATGTACTCTGCGACCAAGAGCAGTAGGCTGAGTCCTTTAAAGTTGTATTTGATAATTAAATTGGTAAGACACAGGATATTTTTCAATTTTCCCTGAGTTTTGGAGATTGCTTTAGCCCTCAGTACTTTTGTGAGGGAGCTGCAAAAGCTATTCTTTAAACAGAGCTCATCTTCCTCATCTTGTCTCTCTCTGAATCCTGGTCTTCCATTATTCACAATCCGTATCCTATTCTGAAAGTACATCTATACTGCACACATCTTTCAGTGGTGTGTAAAGGATATAGCATGGGTATAAATAGTAGTATAGCCAGTAAGATATGGCTTAGGCGAGTAAAGACCCACCTGATGGCTATGGGTATGTATGCAAATACACTGCCTACACGCTCTATTTGCCCAAGCCAGCATGGACACAGCAGGCTTTTCACTGCAGCGTTTAGCTACATGTACCCTACATGTGCTGCTAGTGTACATGGCCTTAATTACCTCCTACAACTTCCTTCTTCGGAGAAGCAGCATGGTCTAGCAATCTGAGCACAGAAGCAGCAGTCAGGAACATTTCTGCTTCTGACTCTCCATAGAGACTTAGGCACACAGAGGAATAGAAGTTAAATGTTCTGCCCTTCTATAAGACAGGGATAATATTTACCAGACAGCAAGACTGGAAGATTAATGCTTGTAGAACATTTGGAGTATTACCATTTTTTGGCTTCACTCTAAGTTCTCAGAAGGCAAGAGAGAAATCATTTTTCACATTTTCATAGGTATGTTACATTACACTTATTGCTGATGCATCCTTAGATTACTGTTTCCTTTTCTAATTGCATTTATTCAAATCCTTTCTCACTAGCATTGTAATATCGCATCAGTCCACCTACATACTTGCATACAGTGGATGGTGTGTTTAAAATACAAAGGTGTTTTTGTCGTTTTTGGTTATCTTGTAAAGTACACACTGTGGAGATGAGACCTGCTTAGGCAAATTATCCCACACTCATTACAATTTCACAGTCAGAGCAGTAAGCTCCATTTCATAGTAACATAAAATGAAGCTATAGACTTAAAAGACCTGTATTTGGGTGAACACACATTTACTCCCTGGGAATTTCTCTCTAGAAGCTGTGGTGACAATTGAGACAAGTATTCCTGACAGGTTTAAATGCAAAAGATAAAACTAGAATATTTTCACATGCTGAAGGCCAACATTAAAGCTACATACTTTTTACAGACATCCTGTTCTCTAGAGTCCTCAGCCTACACCCCATTAAATCAATGCAGTATTACCAATCCCAAGCATTCAAAAAAACCACCAAATGTCATCAATCTCATGATAAAATCATGAGAAATGGAAACAGTCAGTCAATGACAAAACTCCATTTATATTTCAGTGGTGTAGAGTCAGGCCTCACACACTCATTAATGTCAATATACAGTAAAATAAAATAAAATAAAATAAAAAAAATAATTAAAAAAGCATTTATACCAGATTGTCTCCTAAGAAGAGCTATGTGAATACTTACATTCAAATACAAACCATTGATTCACACACTGATGGCATCTGTGACCTTTTGCACTGAACATTCCTATGAGCAAAGTACATTTGTGGAAAGAGATAGATGTATGAATGTGTGAATATGGATTTACATGGGCATGCATGTGGAATAATTCACAAGGCCATCTGGAAAGTTCATTGTGGGAATAGAGGCCAAAGCAAATCCCAAAAAATAATGCCCATGGAGTTCTGGTCAAGTAAAAAAACCTCCTCCTCAGAGGTTTCCTTTTCCCCAGTATTTCTCCTGGTATTAGATATTCTTTCACAGATTGAATTTTGTTCTTAGTTTTTGTGGAAAATTCATCTTCCTAGAGTTCCCTTTTCCCAGGTTCTCCTCAAATCTGATCTTACTATCAGCATAAACTGAATATAGCCAAAATTACTTTGGTGTAATACTACCCCCCTGGAAGTGAATGGGAGTCTGCCCATGTTTTCTAATTCTTGCAACATCACAGTATTCCCTGTCACTCAGCCTAGACCCCCTGCAATCTGTTTTGGACTTTACAAACTGCAAATTTAGAAATAAAGATTTAATGCAAAAGATTGATAGATGGCAATTCACAGAAATTAGATCAGATTCAAAACACCTGCTGTCTGCCATTACTTGTACCTTCTCTGGATAATACTGCCATATCATTTGTTCCTTAGTATTCTCTTTCTCTCTCTGTCTAGATGTATTTCTAGTGCACTGTTCTTCTGTTTCTTAGAGCATCTTCTCTTCCTCTTTTCCAGATCATCATATTGTCTATTTCTCATCAAGCATATAGTTAATAAGGCCCTCCTTTCCTTCCACAACCACTTCCCTTCTCAGCAATTTCTCCCTTTTAGAAAAGGATATTTCATGTCTAACTAAAAGATATTTAAAAAACCACAAAACAGTTACCTTATTGTCAGCAAAGTGAAATAGCAGTTATTGAGCACCCTGATAAGGACAACATAAATGTCAGATTTTTGCCAAACCAAGCCTCCCTCCAGACAAATTGAACTTGAATATAAAGTTTATAGCCCCCATGATTGCAGAGAAACACCTGACTATGTGAACCAAACCCTAAAAGCTTAAAACCCAGAAGGAAAATAAAAAGAATGCCAAATATATTAATTTTAAAATAGAAAAGGATCATATTAAATGTTCATGATGAGAAACATCTGCTTACTCCTTGTGAACCAAATCAGAATTAAAAGCAATAGGATGCCAGCTGACGTCAAACATTTATATGAAGGTCAACACTGAACTGATTTCTGCAAGATTTGGAAGATCCCTTTTCTTCAGAGATAAATCACAGATTAATGATAATTTCATCCACGTATGAATTATGTGCTCAGCTACCTAGCTACAGTTGAATAGGGTATGAGAGAGTGAATTTTATTTCTACTGCATGAAAGAATGGAACAAAATACTGCAGAAAGCCCTGAAACAAGATACAGCATAGAAATCAAGGCAAACACAGAAGAACTCAAATTCTAATTTATGTTGCAAACATTTTTAGCTATACAATCTATGGTGCACATGAGAAGCCTGAAGATGTAAATATTTCAGTGATGGGTTGCCAATATTTTAAATAAGGGCTTCTGTGAACATTGTACACTTGGTCGGTGATAAATCCCAGAGTCCCAGGGGCACATCAGGTTCAAGAGAAAGCAGCAAAAGGGGTGAAGGAACCTATTTATTCATATTCTCATTTCAATAACACTGCTCTCTTGTAATCATAACCAAGGTGCACGGAATATATGAAAGGGATGAGTACTATAGAGAACCATAAAATTACACAGACAGGGAGGAAACAATCTTATACTAAATGCATTTGCTGGAAATGTTTTTTACTTTGGTTCTTGAAAATCTGACTTGAGTATAATGATAGAGAGCACAGTGCTCTGCTTGTGTAATTTCAAGAGAACTGATGAAAATCTTAGAGTCTAGAGGCTTTCTCCTCTAGAAAATTTTGAAAATACCTGCCATTTGGTGCAATCTGGTGCATTCCAGAGACAAAACATCTGCTCCTTAGAAATATTTATATGCAACTCAGGGACAAATTGTCTCTAGTAAGGACGGTTTATCAGCATCACCTCAACTTTTCCTTCAACTGCTGCTGAATTTTACTACAGAGATCCAAGAAGCCCCAAGAAACCCTTTCACGATATCTTTTATAATACTCTATATAAAAATGTATAAAAGTACTGTGTTTCTATTAACACTATTTAGAGAACCCTGCCTTTCAATACCTCAGTACAGTAGTTACTCTAAAATACTTTTCCAATTGCCTTTATAACTAAACTACATTACCAGGTTAGTCCCTCCTGCAAATACAATGGCAACCTTTATCTAATTATGAAAGGCAAATCTGGGTTTCCAGGGTGATTGCAGTGTGCAAACAAACACAATAGAAGAGATTTTCAAAGCCACAAATTTATACAAGGAGAGTTAGGTGCATACCAATCTTTTTTGTCCCCCACCCAAATAATAAAATTCTTCCCTAGAATAAAAAGTATATCACTAAAAATAATGGGCTGACATTAAGTAAATGCTTATATTGAATATCAAGGGAAAAGGGGCTTCCAGACAGTGAGATTGATTAGCTTATAGAGAAATCTATCAAGGAAACTGACAAAAAGCCCAAGCAATTGGTACATTTAAATTAAACTGGCCAAAAAATAGGAAATATACAATAGGTATCAATCCTGAACTGGAAAGGAAATGGACTGTACTGGACTCATGTGCAAATGGCTGGAAGTTGAAGCTAAATGAATGGAGACTGGAAATTAACCAGTGGAACACTTTACCAAGTGTAATGGTGGATTCATCAGTGACAATTTTTAAATCAAGACTGAATGTTTTTGTAAAAGATCTGCTCTAGGAACTATTTTGGGGAAGTTCTACAACCTGTGTTATACAGGAGGTCAGACTAGATTATCACAATCATCCCTTCTGGCCTTGGGATCTATGAATAAATTGTTTTCCATATCTACCTTCTATTATTCCAGCCTCCTTTGTACCACAGAAATGTATAATATTGTATCTGTGCCTAAACTGTTTTTCTTTAAATGCTATTCCAATAATCTCTAATTTTAGGAACCATGAATCATGGTTCATGGTACAGAAAAAAAACAAATTAGCATATAAAATTGATTTAATCGATTCAGGTACACTACTGTGAAATATAATACACAACACAGTGGACCCATCGAGTCATAAAACTTGACAAGAGTACTAAAATTTTATTACCTTGGAAGATTCGTGTAGCCATATTGGGAATATTTGATTTAGATATAAACAGGGTTTTATAATTCCCATAGGCATGCAAACATTTCAGAAGATTTAAACACGAGAAATATAATTTAAGACAACAAAACAGCCTTCCCTCCTAATCAGATGAAATTGAAAAATTCAGTCCTGAGTGGCTTGAAAGATTTTTTTTCTCTCTAATTGTAAACTAGCAAATCTTTTTGCATAAATTAATCCCTTAAGTAAAAATGTTTTTACCACAATGAAGATGACCATTTCTACGGTACTGATGTCAAAGCAACACGTTTATTATACATAAGTGACATCCTTACATATATTCTATAAACTGTAGATTCAACTTAAAGCTGTCAAAATGTATTAGCCTCTCAAATCTCAGTACAGTATATATAGGAATTTAACCATATTCTTACTTAAGCATAAGAATTATATTAAATTAAATCCATAGGGATTTAACCATATTGAAGTCAATGGACCAGGGCCTGCAGTTCCATTGATATCAACTAAAGTGCTGATTCTATTAGGACTGCTGCATACAGCTCATAGCTACAACCTCATACAGTTTATTGGCATAACTTTTGATTCAGGCTCATCTTTAATTAATACACTGTTAGTATGGACTGCAAATGACATTTAACCCTGACAGCAGCAAAGAATCCTGTGGCACCTTATAGACTAACAGACATTTTGGAGTATGAGCTTTCGTGGGTGAATACCCACTTCGTCAGATGCACGAAAGCTCATGCTCCAAAATGTCTGTTAGTCTATAAGGTGCCACAGGATTCTTTGCTGCTTTTACAGATCCAGACTAACATGGCGACCCCTCTGATACTTGGAACCCTGACAGCTGCAATCTTAGTCAACAGTAGGAATGAACATTGAATCAGAGCTAAAAGCATGAGTCTCTACAGCCTGAGTTAGAGAGACAGGTATTGTAGCCAACAGCTGCAACAGACTCACGTCCCTGTGTATGGGACACAGAGGAGGACACATCCATAATTCACATGGACTACCTGCCTCATACTGGTTTTAGGTAGTTCTTTTTGCTTTGAAAGGTTTTTCAGTCCAGATTTAGCCAGACCAAGCAAATTTTCAAACAAAAAAGTTAGAATTACTGAGGTTTGTTTCTCAAAGCAGAAACACAACCACAGATGGAATTTCTTGTGGAGGTATTTATTTGTCTGCTCAGCAAATTCAGAGATGGAGATGCTGGAGTTGTAGTGCTGAAATTACTGTATTGCTATAGAAAAAAATAAAACATTTAACTTTAAGAAAAGTGAATTCCATAATTCCATACTTTGGCAACTGTTAACACAACTTCCTCCATATTGGGAAGTTCATAAACTCACTGCTTAATAAGTAATGGATTTGATGTTCAGAGCTGTATTTTGAATATATAAAGAAAGAAAGTGATCCTGTCTATGTTAGTTTCATGTTGAGACATTAGAGAAGGAGGCAGCAGTAGCTTTGTGACTCAAAAGTTTTTTTCCCTGTTCTGATCTGAAAGAATGTTGAGTGCTTAGAACTTCTGTTTGCAAAGCAGTCAGCAGAGGTTGCACACTATTCTGTTTGGAAGGAAGTGTGGTTCTTAAGGTTACTCGTACTGTATACAAAAGTCTTGACACTGAATGATTTTGGGCACACATATGGATGATAAATGGCAGCCTTCAGTATCCACATCTCTGAGGAGTTGTTCATTCAGCGTCAAGACTTTTGTATACATTGATCTTACTATCCTTGCACGCACACAAAATACGCCTATATACTACATCATTATTTAACTAAGAAAGTTTTATTACTATTTGCAGTTAAATGCAGAATTTAATTAAATATCCTGGCATCCTGTAAAGTTAGTGAAAAGTCACAGGGGACAGTGTTAAACCTGAGAAACTGTTCTTAAAAACAAGATTTCCCCCTTTTACCTGCTACAACTGATCAGAATTTTACAGAGTTTTCAGATAAGATGAGATTTTACAGCTAGTAAAACATTTTCAGACTAGGCTGTACCTTTGTGAGACAGGTGTCACACTCCCCACCCACATACTGTCCTAGAGCCATCCCATTGTCAAGTGAGGATAAGCCAACGTGGGTCAGATTATCTGGTGCAATGTGGCTGTTTTACACTGCCATATTGGCAGAATCCAACCCTGAAGCAGATTTAACCAGCCAAAAAGTATCACTCCAGCGCAAGGGTGATCTTCCCATGGCACAGAGCTGAGACACGAGCTCCCATATGACACTCCTCCAAGAAGGGAAAAGGGAAATGGCTAAGGTGATCCAACGCTATACTCATCCTGGCCAGTACTTTTGGCCCCTTGTGACCATTTGCAGATGGCATAAATTAGAGCATCTCTCATTATAAATGAGTCCCTCAAAGCTAGATGAATATATCCTCACAATACCTCATGAGGTCAGGAAGTATTCGTGCTATTTCCTCATTTTCAGATGCCAACCTGAGGCACAGAGAGATTAAAATGACATGTCTAAAGTCAGAAGAGTTGCAGTACCAGAGGCAAGATATAGAACCAAGATTTCCTGTGTCCTGGTCCGCTACCTCAATCATAAAACCATTCTTTCTCTGGCAGCAGTTCCCCTGCTTCCTTCACTACTCACTATTCAATGTCTGCAGTGAATGATGGACAGCCACTTCACTCAGGATACACAATACAATTCACGCAGACAATAGGTCTGCCCAATTAGACCAGTTGATACAAACCTCTGTTAGTCACCATTCTACACGTGCAATGAATGAGGCATGGTCTTTAGAGGGAAAAATACTAAGTGACCCTTTTTCCCCCCATCTAAAACGATGCAACTTTAAGAGGGTAATAAGCAACTGAAAATGGCAATTTATTATGGAAAGTCTTAGGCAACCACAATTACTCCACATGCCATCTATATCATCATCATCACCTGGCCAATAAAGTTCCCAACCTAAGAATTATCTTCCTCTTCCATTAATTTCAACAAGCTTTTAGCCAAACCAAAATTCAAGGTGCTATTCTAACTATGTACATTTCTTTAAGAATTTTAACACAATAGAAAACCACCTTAGGTGCATTTATATTTTGAAATATAGCCAACCAGTATATTGGAAAAAATGATGCGTTTTAAAATGGATACTATTTTACAATATTCTTTTAAAATGTGTTACATTTCCCCCTACACTGAGTAAGCAAATTAGTTTCTATTGTTAGCAATTGCCATGAAAAGCATTAGAATCTCATTTCTATTAATTATAAAGGAAAATATGAAATGGTGGCAATTAACATTTCTGCATGTTAATAGCAAGAAGTTATGGCTGAAGTGTTCTGTGTTTATTACTCTAAAGGAAAATCTGTGGTGAATATTTTCTACCCTGAGCTTGGTTTAGAAACTGAATTGCACAATAGTGATTTTACTGTTCAGTGAAATACCATTCACAAAACTGACTACTCGAAGTTCCAACTTATAGTGAAATTAAAATCGGGGGAGCGGGGAGGAGGAGTCTACATTTTATCTTTCCTCAATGTATACACAGACAGTAATTAAGAGACAAAGGACCCTGTCTGTTTTCACATATGCTGATTAAAATCCATTATATCCTACTGAATGTCAGTGGAAGTCCTGCAGATTTATATGGCTTTAACACAGAAGAATTTGGCCCACAAACTCTGGCTTTCTAGTTCAAATCACAAGGTGTCCCGTTACTCACAAAGCACCACATTTTATCACATAGGGATAGTTTTTAAGGATATTTAGCTGCCTAAATTTGCAGCTAATTACCTAATGGAATTTTCCAAAGTGCTTAGGTGCCTATCTGTCTCTCTAGGTGCCCAAGTTCCTTTCAAAATATCACACATAGTCAATGGGAGTTTCGCTACAGGCTTCAACAGCCCATTGGAATAAAACTCGTGCCTTTAGAACATTGATGTTATATAGGCAATTTCAGTTGCAGATGAATTAGTCTTCACCATTGTCAGCATTAGAAACATATGAGCAGATGCTGAAATTTTTATATTCAACAGATGTATAAAAAAATGTAAGGGATTGCAGCGTATCATATTATTAATCTGTGCCAGCATTTGTGATGAGGCCAAGTTCTGGCAAGAGACTGAATCCCACAATAGTTTGCTCAAGTTATTAACACAGATTCAAATGGAGCAAGACTAGCAGAAAGGTAAAATGCAAGTAAACAGGGAAGGAAGCAAGAGTAGAGGTGGGAATGGAATTTCTCTCTCCAGGCCCTGGACAGGCAGCACACAACCCATCTACAGTCACTAGAGTCAATATAGAAGTTTTTGGGATCATGGCTCCCAAAGCACAAAACCAATGGTTAATTGATTCTGATGAACTATTTGAAGCTGCTGAGGTGAGGAAAACTCCCCATGTAGTTACCCCACTTCAAGTCTCAAGTGTCACAGAAGGTCTTGCAATGACTCGACAACTGGGTGAGTTTACCCTAAAATGTACAGCCACAAGGAGCCCTATGAATTTCTATGTCTTACTGCCACCACACCAATGTATTATTTCTTAGGATTGCCATCTTGGTATCTAGTACTGTAAAATAGAATATACTATAACGTAAATATCTTTATTCAAGATACAGAATGCAGTATCTTCATACATAGTCTAGTATATCTTGCCTTGAAATTCTCAGACAACAAATAAATGAAACCAAGCTACCAACTTAGTAAAAAGAAATACCTATCTCCATATAGAAAATGCTCACATTAACATAGGATTAAAAACTCAGATATCATCATGTATTTTCCACATGGGGTAAATTGGTAGGAAGATAAGATTATGTAAGAGGCTCATGTCTCTCTGTTAGCGAATATCTGGGGACAGAGCCTCAGCTAGCATTAAGCTGTCAGAAGTCCATTGAAAACAATGGACTTTGACAACTTACATTAGCTAAGGAGTTGCCCGCTTGTGGTTTAACAAGAGAGGAACATGAGGTGCCAAGGTAGAATTAGAAGTTCAAGAGATGTTTGACTTTACAGTTTTGGTTTTAGGCTCATTTCTGGTTCTTTCAGGCAAGAAGCTTCAGCATCAAGTATGTGGCAAACATACTCTCTCGAACAATATTCTGTCATAATTTATAAAAGTAAATCCCATCTTCTCTGTCAGTCACACTCTCTTTTGCCATTTACACTGAACCATATTCTGCTATACATCAATATTTCTACACTTGGGCAGACATTTACTGTAATGCACTAAAGGCACAGAAGCATCATTTTCAATAGATTTTAAAGAATGCTATGGATCAATTAATGTGTGGATTTCAACAGGGACTAGAAAACCAATTGTTTCTTTCCTTCAATGTATTTTTAGCTAAACAATTTATTCAACTGAAAAGTCTTGTAATAAGCTTTCCTCAATACCAAACGTCAGTTGATGTCCTTTACCATCACTAGGCAAGAAGACACGTCATTGTGTCCTATTCTTGTCTGAAAGGACATGCATGAAGCTACTAGACATGTCACAACAACAACGAAATCTCACATGTTCATAGCAAGAGAGTAGGACAGCTCTTCACTGAAGCCTTCCCTGAAGGAAGCTAACAGGCTCTCAAAGCTCCATTTTAATTATACACATCATAGAAAATCCGCCCTACAGAAGTGCCTAGATCATCAACCTTGGTCCTTCCACTCTCTTCAGAAACAATCAAGTTCAGTGCCCAAAGTGTTCATCAGTTTGTCATCTTCAAAACACTCCTCCCCGGAAGGCCTCGGGTTACAGCCATTAACATCCAAATGCAGGGGAAACTGTTCATATATGAATCTTGATGGGAAAAATGATAGCCTTGTGGTGACATGACAGGCCTGACAACCAGGAGGTCAGAGCAGTAACATAGGAGACAATACAGACATCCTGCATGATCTTTTGGAAAATCACCTGTGGCCCAAATTTTCCAAATTATGCACATATGAATGTAGGCCATACCTACAGCATAGAGGACACTAACCTGGGAAGTAGTGACTTTGATAAAGACTTGAGTGTCATGACAGATAATCAGCTGAATATAAGCTCCAGGTGCTGACACTGGCTAAAAGGGCTAATGTTTTACTTCCATATATAAACAGGAATATATCAAGTAGGATTAGAGAGGTTATATTACCTTCGTATTTGGCAGTTGTACAACTACTACTGGAATAATATGTCCAGATTACTTGCATGTATGATTATATAACTATATGTGCATTCAGTTTGCTCCTGTTGCCATCACAGTTGTGCATACACAGTTTAGAATATCTGACTCAATCACTTGGTGCCCAAGTTTATTTCCAATGACAACTTATTTACCTCACAGTGGTGTTTGGAGCTTAATTTAATTAAATGTTTGTCAAGCTCTTTGAGATCCTAACATGCAGTGTACTAAATATCAGAAGTGTAGAGTATTGTAATTATTAAAGAGTACGTTTGGCAGCATTGTCTTTCCCCCTCCGCTACTGCCTTTTTTCTATTATTCTAGGTGGCATTTCCTTTAGAAAATGTAAATCTCTCATTTCTTTAGCAGCTTAATCGCCATATGTTTATCAGCTGTAATTGCAGCTTGGTCACAGTAATTAAAACATACGACACCTACTTGTTAATGGAGGCAAGGGAAAGTAATTTTCTCTGTCATCACTTCAAAACATTTGTTCAAATTGTAGCCACAAAGAATATACAGGAATATATTAAGTGTATGCTGATATATTAGTTGCCAAAAAAGAAAAAAATAAATTTCATTATGAATCAAGAGGAGCAAATATCCACTTATTCCAGTAATGAATTTGACCTAAAAACAAAAACAAAACAAAATCACATTAAGAAAGAAAGAGAGCCTTCCTTTGCCTAATAGCTATAACCATTGCAAGCTTATATTATTTCTATGTATGAACAAGAAAAAAAAGCCCACCTGCCCTAAGAATATGAGGCAGATCTGGTTACTTTAGTTTGAGAGTAAGGCCCGGATCCTGCAAGCTGTTCTATGCAAATAAAACCCAGCACTCAGAGAGACCTGACAAATCAATGTGCATTTGACAGTGTAATTCCAACTGGCTCCACTTCAGTGGGGTTCCTTGTAAGTATAGGGCACTGCCTGTGAGAAGAAGCTTGCAGGATTGGTCCTAAATTTGTTGCAAGGAAACCCAAGATCCATATAACAGAACAAAACAGTACAAGTATCCTGGATACAAATAAATTGCTGAACTACACCTGAATATTTTATTGTCCTTATGACAAGAAACTCTTGTTTAAAAAGGAGGCATAGTCCTGGTTTTTTTAAAGAACTCCTGATGTCTAACAGAATGGGAACTGCTTTTAAAAATAATCCAGAAACTCATCTTTTGCCATTTATACTGTGGCCTGGTGTTAGTGGTAGAGACTTGAAATGAGTTCATTTAGATGCTTTGGAATTTCCATGTCTATCAGTATCATCCAGAGAACTCACGGATGGACGGTATCAAATATTTTTTGAGTAGCCAATGAAGCACATGATTATTGTGTGACTGTATTCTGTGTTTTTCAGTCATGTGATAGATATTTGTGATTTAGTCATGTGTGCTTTGGTCTTCTCTGAAACCAGCTTCTTGTTCTGGTAATTCTGGTTTTGCTACCAGTTCAAACAACTTCTTAGTTAAGCATGGTGTTGTCTGACATAGTTTTCTGGAATATATGTGCAGCCCTAGAAAAAGGATGGACTACTCCAACTATCATAACGAAAAGATTTCAGTACCTAAATCATATGTGATCAAGGCTGACAATGGAGAGTTCAACAGAAACCATTGACATCTACAGTGTATTCCTCAGAAAGAACAATCAACAGAACAAACTCTACAGGTGGCACACGCAGAACAAGATGACTAACCACAGTCAGATGATGAAGTTTGTATATGGTCAAGTCATGTAATTAGAAAAACAGACATTTAGGCTGATATGTACTAACTCTGAAGACAGAATGATAGTGTAAATATCATAAACGGTAGGAATATAGAACTTAAAGGGGGAGATGCAATGGAATTCTAAACTGTATTAAACATTCTGCCTCTAGGTGGCATTCTGTGTAAAATACCTTATTTAAATGAAATTCAGCCATATGTGACAGAGCATTAAAGGATCTTATGATGAACACATCTGGAATGCATAAGCAAGCTTTGCGACCAGTCCATATCTGGTACGGCAGCATAACATAGTAGTGGAAGATCTTATATGTTTAAAGTGCTAACTAGTAAATATTCAAACACAAAATAAGGAATCTCTACAATTTGGCTGAAGTGTGGTGACATTGTTGTTCTCACAAATTATATCCCAGCCATTTTGCTGAACATTACAATCATTACTCATCTAATAGGTCACATCACATTCTCCATTTTTTTAGGTAGTGCCTTAGAATTATTGATTCAGTGAATCATACTGACTTGGAAGTACTGGATGCTGCTAAGATACTGCTGGGTATACTAGACTGCTGGAAAAGAATGAGACAAATATATTTGTTTTCAATTGACTCCTAAGGGGGAGGAGGAACCAGTGAAATTGGTGAATGTTAAATATTTTTCTAAATGGCTGTCCAGTTGCTTCCAAAAGGCACATCATAAAGTAAGTTCCCCATAGTTTTCTCTCTCTAACCTATATACAAGTGCACTCGTACTTGAGATTTTTTAAAACCTCAGCAAACTCTGTGCATGTGGGTGACTAACTGCTTACAATTCTAGCACAATAGAACAAAGCTTAACAGTTATTAGTTAATACCATACCGTGTCCTCATTACACCTCTGAACCCAGATTTGTGCATATTTTAAACAAAAACACATATTGGGAGACTTTGGATTTCAAATTATTGGAAATAAGGATTGTGACATCATTAAATTGCCTGCTGCAACACTGGCATCTTTAGTCTTATGGAAGGAAGTGCTCATAATTTATAATTACTAAGAAAAGGTGAGAAGCATGGAAAAGAGCAAGTTATATGTGATTCCCTCTTGGTAAAAGCAAATCTGAAACAGAGGTAAATTAATTTGAAACACACCTCTACCCTCCAAATTTAGTATAACCACATTAACTTCACCTGCAATTAGATATTCTTATCAGCTCTAAAAGTAGCAAGGCAGTTGTATACATCCCTATAAATACATGTCTTATGGGGAGACAGTTAAATTCCTATGTGTGTTTACACCACAGTACCACAATGAAATCCTTGATTTCTTATGTGTTTACACAACATTCAATGGTAGTTATCAAAATGTTTATATTAACAGATGGAAGGCGATTTTCTAAATTTGACTAGAAAAGCAAAACCCATCCTAATGGGTTGTCTATGATTAGAAGAATAAGCATAAATAGGAAAATCACTAATGAAACATTCTGCAGTTTATTCAGGCTCTGATCAGTGAAGAATCATGCATAATGTAACAGTGCAGTGGCTAATAATAGCAGGCTCACAAGAAATAATTTAAACTGTTTTAATGGACACGAGAAACCTACTGCCTTTTCTTCATCATCTTGAAAATATCCACAGTAAATACTCTCCCCTTCCACCACAGAACCTTCCATCTCAAATTCTCCTTCCCACTGATCTCTCAAAAATCTTAATTCTGCTCATCATTGTGAACAGGCTTGGTAAACTAGCCTCACGCAGCTGTACAGGTGGGATGCCTGCCACCCTGATTTACAGGAATACTAACCACTTCCGTTGAGTACTACTTGCCCCCACTGCTCCTTCTGCTACAACTGGCCTGCATAGATGTAATAAATGCAGTGCACATTCTCCTCCCGTACAAACAGTCTTAACGGGTCCTGTAAAGAATGCCACTCTCAGGAAGTACCTCTTGTAGTATTTTTTTTTATTAGCATGCAAACATTTCTTGTATTTGCACTTGTATATATAAAAGCACATTGGAATTCCAATACCATGCAAATTCCAATGTGAAGTAGAGACTAATCTGAATACAAAAAGCACATGGCTATCAAGCATACCACACAATGCACATTGGCAGTTAACTGAAGCTAGACAATATATTTTCACAGCTCTCACAAATTTATACCCTGAGGGGTTTCAGAGGAATTGACTGTTTCCTTACAACAGAAGCATTTGATCTACGTGAGAAGATGCTACATGTTGAAATCCTATTAGAAAATGAAACATGCTTCAGTTAGGTGGCAAAAGTAGATTTGCAGGGAAGGGGGCAGTTATTTTCCTTTTCAGTTCTGTTTCCTTGTAAATCACAGGGGCTCCATTGTTTGGATACTTCCAAGAATGAAGTGAAGTTTGAGATCCTCAAATATTAAAATTAAGCAAGAGATCATGACAATTTATAAGCAAGGGGTCACAATGAATACCAGAAAAGCTATTTTAATTTATGAATGAAAATAGATCGGGCAAGCACCTGCTGCTAAGAAGATATCTGTTTGGGTCTTGGCCCTAATGTGTGTCTGAATTTTTTAACAATTGAGATTCTCAAATAACAGGCTCAAATGGAATTATTTAATCAAAGATTATTAGTCAGAGATTAGTACAGCATAATGACAGAACGCAGAAAGCATAGATAACCTTACACCAGTGGTGGCAATGTAAGTGTTTGCCTCTGTCTCTGGCGAGATGCTGGCAGTTTTGCTTTCTCTACATAAGTCCCAATATCTCTGTCATTTTATAGGGTACAAGACAGAGAAAACCCTGTTTGTGGATGGAAGAATATTTTCCCATTATTAATCTCACTATATGTTGTGTTTTAAACATTTTTGTTAACCTCTATGGAAGTTCCATTATGGTATCTGTATGTTACATGACTGATAAGCACAAAAAGGGAATTCTAATCTGGTCACTATCTCTAACAGCTGGGCGAAGAGGCAGTTCTCCAAAAACATCTTTTAATGGTTCTCCATTTCATCATTAGAGAAAGCATCTGCAATAACTCTGGTTCTTTATCAAGCACTCCTGCTTATATCTTTGTAGATACTTTTAGTAGCTGTTTTACTGAACATCTGTTTTCCCACAGACTTGGAGGTACCAGCCACAATGGATTATGGTCCAATACTTAACCATCTGAAATTCCTGAACAGAGGTTACTCTGGCCTTACTAGTCAAAACACATTCTTTAATAACACCATAAAGATTTTGGGAGAATATATAAATGAAATTAATACTCAAAGATGACAACTAAAGTGACCAATATTTATCAGTGGGTACAAACAATCCAAAGCCCATTGAAATAAATGGAAGAACTCAGTTTCACTCTCTTTTGAGTCAGGCCTTTGATTGTTAAATATGAGCAACCTCATTGTACATGGTCACAAATGGGAGACAAAAGATCATAAGGTTTTCAACTAGATACACTTCATGGAGTTTCCCTCAGTTGTTCCTCTCAGAGTTATCTAGGACCATGGCTATGGAACATATAGGATGCAAAGGACTGGAAAACTGTGGAGCTGAACAATCCATAGAAAAATCAGGTCAATTTGATAAAATTTCAAGCATACTTCTTCCTGTCTTCCAAGTCCCACATCAACTTCAGAAGCCTTTTGATATCCCTGTGTTTTTAACATTAATCTAACAATATTTATGAGCTGTATTTTTTTTACCCAAACAACAGGACTTTATTATGCTGATTTTATGAAAAAAATGTATGCTTCTATAAACTGCTTGAAGTACCAGTTACCATGGAGCATCTTTCTCTCAGGAGATTCTTGAAAATGAAATTGTTCATCTAAGGAGGCTAATTTCCAGATAAATGACTTTTATTAATCTGGTTTCCCTTGAGCCTCATCACTTAGACTGCTCATGATATTAATGTTCTAGTTGGTCAGCTTCCTCCAGGATACACAACTATTGCCTGAAGCGGACAAATCATTAGCAGCTAAATTTATTAAATTAATATTTTCATTGAAAATAAAAACATTTTAAAATATTAACGATGATTATTTCTAAGCGATATTACCTCTTCCCACATCCCTGAACTGCTTTAATGCTCTATGGTTTAGAGACACAGCTTGGTTTGCAGGTTTTATAAATCTGGAAGGCCCAGTTCTGACCTCAGTCACACAGGAGCAGCTTCATGGATTTCTGATTGGATCGTAGTCCCCTTGAAGTCAATGGCCATTTTACCATGGGAACGAGGTAAGAGTCACACACTTGTAATCAAGTGCAAAACTGGGCTCTGACATAATAATGTTAAACTTCAAAGTATTGGATACTTTCCTTGAAATCATTGGAGTTTTGCCACTGGGAACAGACTCTGGCCCAGATCACAATCTCTAATTTACAAAATGTAATAGCTGTATTTCAAGAATTTTTTTTTCTAAAGACACATCAGTGAAGTTGGATTATCTGAAGCTAATATCCCACTAAAATGTTATAATTCACTCTTAACCCTTATGATCTTAAGCCCTGTAGGAGTATCCACAGTGTGTCTTATGATATATCTGAGCAAATACAAGCCCTGGAACTCACTATGCATCCAATTTTTCAATAAATGGGGCTTTCATGCTACACTAACACACAGCAGGATCTGAAAAAAATAACCCTCATTTATTTTACAAGTGGTAGGAGAAAAAGCAGACTGGGGTCTCATCTTAGACCTATCATCATTACAGACATTTTAGCAAATGTATTTGAAATGCTAAGCTAGTTCTTTACTCAGGAAACAGCATGGAGGTCTCTCTCACTGATGGCTATGCAGCATCTCACTGCAGGCACTAAACCCAGCATATTAGCTCTGCAGCTCCAGGAAGCTGTCTACTTAATTACTTCACAAGAAATCTCAACTCCTAGGTCTTGTGCAATATTTATTAAGAAGTTTTTTGAAAAAGAAAAAGAAAACTTTGCCCTTTGTCACTTTAGACCAGAAAAGTATCAAAAAAGGAGAGAGATATTTGAGTCCAAGGAACAATTTGACCTTGAAGCAAGATGCAGTCGGGATGTGGGGTGGAGGGGGGAAGAGAAAGAGAATAGTAATTCCTATGATTAAACCAAGCACCAAGGGATTGGCAACCTTTAATTGAATTTAACAGCCTAATATTGTAAGGAACTGTTGTAATATTCTAGTACTGCATATTTCTTCTCAAGTACCTCCCCTCCCACACCACCTGCCCCCTTTATTTTATTTCCTCTAGGACTTCCAGTTGTACATAAGAATGGCCATACTGGGTCAGACCAAAGATCCATCTAGCCCAGTATCCTGTCTTCTGACAGTGGCCAATGCCGGGTGCCCCAGAGGGAATGAACAGAACAGGTAATCATCAAGTGATCCATCCCCTATTGCCAGCTGTAGTTATGGCAGCTGAGTGGTTAAGGTACTTGACTACAATCCTAAAGGTTGTGTGTTTAAATCTCTCAGTTTCCTACTGCCAGAGCACCTCCAGTTCACCCAACTGCAAAATGGGTACCTGATCCATCAGATGAGGAAAGTCAAAGGTGGTTGGATGTGATGCTGGCCCCCTCACTCCTTGTGTGCTGTTGGATATGAAACTGGTGTATGTTAACTAGGTCAGCATGTTAGCTTGGAGGAACTTTGACTTCCAGTTAAAATGATGCAAAACCTTGATATTTCTCAGCATAATATGTACTCTACTGTGCATTTTAGGGAATTTTTGTCACCTTTTTTCTTAGTCTAAAAAATTAAAAGAAGGCTGAGGTTTTGTTTTTGATTGTTTGGTTTCTTGGGTTGTTTGACCTGGAGAAATAGAGAAGGGGCATCTCCCATGATTCATTAGTATTTATTAAAGAAAATATTACTATGACAAAGTGCTGTGTGTATAGCTTGATGTAGCTTAACCTTTAATTCATAATGAACTGTAATCTTTTAGAAGTGTTTTGCCAGCCTTCTTTTTGGAAAAAAAATCTGTTGTGCAGCCAAAGTTATACTGTGGACTTGATTTGTCAAGGGGCCTTAAATCCAAATTTGAATATTGTTGGTGCAATTTTCTAATTTCAAATAATTGCACTCATGTTTATTTGCCAGTAAAAAATATTGAATTTATCTGATTGCATCACAGGGGTTTAAAATCATTGTGCATCATTTGCATATTTAATCAATTATCTGCACTCTCAACACTGAGTTCAGATTCAAAATAGGAGCACCTAATCAATCAAAAATGGCAATAGTAACTACTGCATGCATATTTGCTATAACAAAGACTGGATGCCTTTTTGGAAGATATGCTTTAGTCAAACAACTTTTGGGGCTAAGTAGAGAAGCAACTAGGTGAAAGTCTCTGATCTATATTAAATATCTGCCATTAAATATCTGTGAACTTTTAAAAGGATTAAAAGGATTGTTTGCTACTAAAACAATTGTAAATAGAGGTAGGCTTGAACTGATATCCCATTTTTGAGCAATTTTCATTCCAAATCAGATCCAAATGGAACTTTTGTACAGAGACTCCAATACTACAAAGGACCAAACCCCCAGATCCAAATATCTTCACTCATCTCCTTCATTTCCCTAAAAAACCTACACACAACTTCAAATTCCCAAAGCAACAATTTCTGGTGCATTTGAGATAAAAATCTGGATAAAAATTATGCTGCTTGAGCTCATCTATAGTTTTATAACATTACATTACTATGGCTTGTGTTTGTCTATCTATTGCAAAAATAGAAACAGACACAATCTTTAGAAACACGGAAAAGAAAGGCAGCTACACATAAACTAGTCTCTTTAGCCATTTAGTTACCTGGTGGATATATGCAAGTCTTGTAATTTTAAAGTGGATAAAACGGATTAGCCCATGAAAATACTTAAATTAGGCTGATTACAGTATTTTGCACTAACTAGCTTCATATTTAAGATTTAGGCAAAAGATACCTGTTCCAAGAATGGACTTCTTTGACCGTACAAACATTATAAAAATGCAATTAAAACATCATTTGGCACGTTCAGTGTCAGCAGTAACTTGGCACCAACACTCCAGCATCTTGTGTTCATTGTGCACCCTCTTTTCATTTCAGTGTTTGTTCGAGCATCACAGCCAACGCCAATGGCCAAAAATAAGCTTGCTTTGGCAGCTGCAGGCAAATGTTTGCATTTAGGTCAGTGTTTCATAGCTTTGTATCTTAATTACTTATTTGGGGGTATGGCTGAGAAGTTGTGCGGTTGCTACACTTGCACTGTTTTTTTGGTCTTGAAAATTGTTCTGTCAGAGTCCAAACAGACATACCCTGGCATCTCTGAACAGACTCAACCTTACACAGCTGATATCTTAATACAAAAAGCTGCCACAGAACAAATATATAAGGAATTGTCCCTCTATTTCCCACAAAAGACGTATCTTTATGAATCAAAAGGATATTTGGAGCCAAAAATACTGTTGTGCACAAGAGTTGAAGACAAAAAACTGTGAACTGAATTTTAGCCACAGTTAAATTGTGGACACAAATCCAAATACTTGAAACTCTGATTTACTGACTGGACACATAAAAGATCATTATAGGTGGAAACACTCTGATTTGCATGCCCAATTCATTTAAAGATAAAGATGTGAAGATGCATATTGTGCCTGAAGAGAGGGGACAGACAAAAATTTACCACTTGATCCTTTCTGTAATTTTATTTTTAATTTTTTTTAAAGTGACCCTGTTGATTATGTACATCTAGTTTATGCCCATGTATATAATCACCTGAAATCTTGTCTCCTTTTCCTTGTGCTTTCAGAGGACCCTGCCTACAGCAGAACCACTGAGGTTCCATTGCACTGGGGAAGGAAGCAGAATTTAAGATGTACACAGATGTTGGATACACTTTGTACAGCACGGATTTCAGTTATGTGGGAGTTCTCACTGTGTGGATTGGAGAGGATGGTTTGGAGGCAGGAGAGAGAGGGCATTTGTATCACCTAAGGACAGTGATGAGCTGATAGAATGTTAATAACCAGTTCCCTACCGGGTCTTCGGTGGAACTTCAGCGGCAGGTCCTTCGCTCACTCCGGGGTTTCAGCAGCACTTCAGCGGTGGGTCCTTCAGTGCTGCCAAAGACCTGGAGCGAGTGAATGACTCGATGCCAAAGTGCTGCCGACAACCCGGCAGGGAACCGGTTACTAAGCACCGCCCGGTGAGTACAAGCCCAAGACCCCCCAGCCTAACTGCACCCCAGGGCCCAATCCTCTACCCAACTCGCCCCACTCCCTATCCCCTGACTGCCCCAACCCCATCCACCACCACCCCGACAGACCCCCGGAACTCCCATGCCTATCCAACCAGCCCTGTTCCCTGTCCCCTGACTGCCCCCTCAGAACCTCCACCCCCTCCAACTGCTCCCTGCCTCTTATCCAATGCCTCCCTCTCAGCCCTGGCCTGGCCTCCTTACCATGCTGCTCAGGGCAGCATGTATGGATGCTGCATGGCCCACTGGAGCTCACAGCTGCACCCCCTTACCATGCCGCTCAAAGTGGCAGGAGCTGCGGAGCTGCCCAGGAGCAGTCCAGAGCATTGGCGCCGGGCTCTGCGAGAGGGGAAAGGCAGGGGAGGGGCAGGGGGAGCCTCCCTAGCCAGGAGCTCAGGTGGGCCAGGCAGGACAGTTCCACGGGACGGATGTGGCCCGGAGAGTTTGCCCACTCCTTTAAACAACCGGTTCTAAATCAGCTTCTAAATTTAACAACTGGTTCGTGTGAACCAGCTCCAGCTCACCACTGCCTAAGGACCACTCTGTGCCTTAGAGTAGGGGTAGGCAGCCTATGGCACGCGTGCTGATTTTCAGTGGCACTCTCACTGCCCGGGTCCTGGCCACTGCTCTGGGGGGCTCTGCATTTTAATTTAATCTTAAATGAAGCTTTTTAAGCATTTAAAAAAAACATATTTACTTTACATACAACAATAGTTTAGTTATATATTATAGACTTACAGAAAGAGACCTTCTAAAAATGTTAAAATGTATTACTGGCACGCAAAACCTTAAATCAGAGTGAATAAATGAAGACTTGGCACACCACTTCTGAAAGGTTGCTGAGCCCTGACTTAGAGGATGGGGCTGGAGGAGGACAGATCTTATGGGGACTACCTACCTTGAGCCAACCGTAGCCATTTCTGGTTTTGTGTCATTTTATCAAGAGGACAGGTGAAGATGAAAACAGAAAGAGGGCATAGATAATAGAGCAAACAATAATACAGAGAGCTAGATAAAATGTGATATATAAATTACAGACAAGAAGAAGATGGGGCACCAGGCACTGTATATAGAAAGTATGCATAAATACAATAGTTTCAATCTGATGTATTGGACTATACATGAATCTTTTGATCTTCCGTTGCACTTGTTTTCGTATATATATTTAAGGAACTATTTCAAGAAGGAAAAACTTCCTTTATACGTGCACAGGAAGTGATTTTGGTTAATGGCAATAGTAATAACAGTGTTAGTAGCAGTTTGATTCACTAATATAAGACAATTTTTTAGCCATAGAGAGATATGCACCACGCCAGACATTGAACCACAGGATCTGAATCTATGACACCAAGGAAATGGGAAAAAGCTACACAGGAACTTAAAAGGTTATGGGAAATGTCAGTTAGGTAGAATAGTTATATGATGTAAATGTACAATTATCAGGACATGAAATTCTTAATGTAAAATGTGCTCTTGTTATTGGTTCCAGCGGAGTTAGCCACAATTATCACATGGAAATAAAATGATATTACAAACAAAATATTACAGCAACTGTGTCATTAATAACACTGCTTCTTTTATTTTTTTAAAAAAGGAAGGAGGAATGTATCTGTGAAAAATTTCTAATTGAAACTGTACATTTTAACTTAGTTCAGAATTTGAAAAAACTATTTCAACAGTTCTGGCCATTATTTTATGTAACTAATGGTTCTGGACATTAGTTCCCCATACCATTAAGCAACTTCTTTTAAAACATGGTAACACAGTTAGGTATTGGAAATATTGTACCATCCTACATATGCAAAGATGAACGTAAATGCTAATATGAGAACAATCTATTCTCTAGCATCGCATAGATTGTCAACAAATTAAAGGTACTTTCTACCCAATGCAACATTTCCTTTGTTCTTTTTCTTTACCTACTTGACCACTATTCTACACTCCTGTTTTGATTTGATGGGCCTGACTCTACTTTTACTTCAATAGCGTAATCAACAGTAACTCCATTAACCTCAATGGAGTTACCATTGTAAAACTAGTGAGAGAGCAGAATCACATTTTAGAAGATTTCTTCAGTCATTTGTCTCTAATTTGCATCTTTTTTCTCCCAATGTTTACAAGGGATAAGAGTCTGAACAATAAAATCATTTCCTGAGTTTAAGAAGATTTATTTTCAGAAATACTGGACCTCCCCGTTGAATACTTTTAACCAGTAACCCCATATTCTTAAGTGCCATCTTTTAAACTAGCAAGAGCAGAGCCATCTTCCCCAATCAATTACGGTGCACAGAGAGATATCGTAAGCAGAGCTTCCACATCATTGTAAAGTCCCTTTATCGCTGTCTACTAAATTCCAGCAAGTATATTGCCATATGTACAAGGGAAAGAATTATGGACAAGAAGTTTTATAGCCTATTTTAAAACTATTTTACATTAAACTATTACACACAGGAAGCAATGAGAAGATTTATTTTATGAATGTTACATAGATGGATCTGAACCAAATTAGATGAGATATCAAATTTTAAAAAAGTATTTAAATAATATTTTCCAGTCTTCTACTTTTCCTCCCTTATTTGCAAGATTTTTGTTATTTGATTATGACATGCCATCTGTGAAGGAAGCTGAAAAATGTTTTACCAATGTTATTTCTTCTTACTGATTTGAGCTTCAATAGGAAAATCAAATTTGCCTAGTTTGGAAAATTGCTAATGTGGACAGTATTGTCCAATATTTTGGCCATAATTTGAGAGATGAGAATATTGTAATGAGAAAGACTCCTGCTTTAAGCTCATCAAAACAAAAATTCCCTAAACACCACATGGAAGTTTTCTCAGAATAACTAGAGGCTAGACCAGAGGTTCTCAAACTGTGGTGCATGGACCATCAGTGGTCTGAGAGCTCCATTTAGGTGGTCTGTGGATAGTTCCCTCTAAGGTGCATGCCTGGGCCACTGCACACAAGAAAAATAAAGTGCCACCCACCTAATTAGTGGAGCCATGCAGGTGTGGCTCCACCAATTAGGTGCCTGGACCCTGGATAAGATGTACACGTAAGTTAAGGTGGTGGCCATGTGGGAAATAGGGGGTAGGTGGGAATGGGCAGTGGGGTGAGAAGAGGAGGTGAGGGGGGAATTTGGAATGTGCAGGGCTGCAGTGGCCAGAGAAAGAGGCAATTTTCCCCAGCTTCAAGACTGCGGCTGACAGGGAGAGATGACCCTCCTTCCCCTAGCTCAGGGGCTGTCACAGTGGGGGAGAGAGGGCACATCCATCGCATTAGAAAGGTAAGACTACTGATATTAAAATATGAGTTGTGTGTTTTTATTTGCAGAACAAAAAAAGATTATTATTATTATTATTATTAAGGGTTTTTTTTAATATAGCGCTTTACAATAGTTAGCTAACGGTACAAACAACATTTGGAAAGATCATTAAGTGGTCCACCAAGATCCTCAGCAGTTTTCAAGTGGTCCGCAAAAAAACTAAAACCAAAACCAAAACAAAAGAAAAGAAAAAAAACCCACAACAACGTGAGAACCACTGGGCTAGACAATGCCCTGATTGACCAGTCCATGATGCTGAAAACTAAAAATGAATGAAGAAAAAACTAATCCAAGTTGACATTTACAGGACTCATGCCACTGACTTCAATGGAAGCTGGATCAGAAGCATAACAATGAGGTATAAATGGTAAACTTGAGCAGGTCTCCATCTTTCCTGTACTGTTCTTTATAAAGCTTGCTTCTGTGAACCTCATAAAGGAGTGTAAATAAACATGAATAATCTGATTACCAGGGCTGGACTATTACCCAGTCTCCAAAGGCACCCAACTCTATTCCCTACCACAATTGCTCTCCCCCCTCAATATCTATGGGCAGATATTTTCATTAAGACTGCTTTTGTCTGTGTGTTTGTTATTTCCCAGGAGCAGTAACTGTGAAGACAATCTCACAGAAGGATCAAAAAGATAATCACTCATTCTTGAGCAGTAGGACAACTTGGGATTTATGTGCCTTTCTGTGATTGCTTTATTTTTAATTTGTGCTTGTTTTTATCATTTACATTAGGATTTTGTGGCTTGTACATTCATGAAAATGTACTGGAAAACAGTCGCCTGCAAACTGCTGGAATAAAAATACTTAGTAAAGTAAGTACTATACGTTTGCAGAGTAAAGCATCCAGCTTGCTCGGTAAGCTGGGATCCCTGTAAATTAGAATCCATCACGTATGATAAAAAGTATGTGAAGTTTCAATAGTTTTGTGATCTTGTTTAAAACAACGGACATAACTGGCTGTGTAGAAAGAATAATAAACATGCCAGGCGACCACCTTGGCTCAACATTGAAATCCTTGGTGATCTTACACACAAAATAGAAGCTTACAAGAAGTGGAAGCTTGGACAAATGACCAGGAAGGAGTATAAAAATATTGCTCAGGCATGCAGGAGTGAAATCAGGAAGGCCCAAATCACACTCGGAGTTGCAGCTAGCAAGGGATGTTAAGAGACAAGAATGGTTTTTATAGGTATGTTAGCAACGAGAAGGAGGTCAGAGAAGCATGGGCCCTTACCGAATGGGGGTGGCAACCTAATGACAGAGGATGTGTTAAAAGCTAATGTACTCAATGCTTTTTTTTGCCTCTGTCTCTTCATGAACAAGGTCAGCTCCAGACTACTGCACTGGGCAGCACAGTTATGGGAGAGGTGTGACCAGTCCTCTGTGGAGAAAAAGGTTGGTTTAGGACCTGCATGAGCACAAGTCCAGGGGGACAGATGCACTGCATCCAAGGGTGCTAACGGAGTTGGTGGATGTGATTGCAGAGCCATTGGCCATTATCTTTGAAAACTCATGGCAATCGGGGAGGTCTGAGATGATTGGAAAAAGGCAAATGTAGTGCCCATCTTTTAAAAAAGGAAGGAAGAGGATACGGGGAACTACAGGCGAGTCAGCCTCATCTCAGTCCTGGAAAAATCATGGAAGCAGGTCCTCAAGGAATCAATTTTGAAGCACTTTGAGGGGAGGAAAGTGATCAGGAACAGTCAGCATGGATTCACCAAGGGCAAGTCATGCTGACTAACCTAATTGCCTTCTATGATGAGATAACTGGGTCTGTGGATGAGGGGAAAACCAGTGAATGTGTTATTCCTTCACTTTCAAAAGCTTTTGATAGGTCTCTCACAGTATTCTTGCCAGCAAGGTTAAAGAAGTATGGATTAGATGAATGGACTATAAGATGGATAGAAAGGCTGGCTAGATCATTCAGGCTCAATGGTAGTGATCAATGGCTCCATGTCTAGTTGGCAGCCGGTTTCAAACGGAGTGTCTCCAATGATCGTCCTGGGGCCGGTTTTGTTCAATATCTTCATTAATGATCTGGAGGATGGTGTGGATTCAACCTCAGCAAGTTTTCAGATGACACTAAACTGGAAGGAGTGGTAGATATGCTGGAGGATAGAGATAGGATACAGAAGTGACCTATACAAATTAGAGGAGGATTGGGCCCACAGAACCCTACCCATCCACTTCTATAACAAACCCTAACCTATGTCCGAGTTATTGAAGTCTTCAAATTGTGGTTTGAAGACCTCAAGCTGCAGAGAATCCACCAGCAAGTGACCCATGCCCCACGCTGCAGAGGAAGGCGAAAAACCTCCAGGGCCTCTGCCAATCTGCCCTGGAGGAAAATTCCTTCCCGACCCCAAATATGGCGATCAGCTAAACCCTGAGCATGTGGGCAAGACTCACCAGCCAGCACTCAGGAAAGAATTCTCTGCAGTAACTCAGATCCCCATCCCATCCAAATCCCATCACAGACCACTGGGCAGACTTATCTGCTGATAATCAAAGATCAATTGCCAAAATTAAACTATCCTATCATACCATCCCTTCCATAAACTTATCAAGCTTAGTCTTAAAGCCAGATATGTCTTTTGCCCCCACTACTACTCCCCTTGGAAGGCTGTTCCAGAACTTCACTCCTCTAATGGTTAGAAACCTTGGTCTAATTTCAAGTCTAAACTTCCTAATGTCCAGTTTGTACCCATTTGTTCTTGTGTCTACATTGGTACTAAGCTTAAATAATTCCTCTCCCTCCCTAATTTAATCCCCTGATATATTTATAAAGAGCAAGCATATCCCCCTGCAGCCTTCTTTTGGCTAGGCTAAACAAGCCAAGCTCTTTGAGTCTCCTTTCATAAGGCAGGTTTTCCATTCCTCGGATCATCCTAGTAGCCCATCTCTGAACCTGTTCCAGTTTGAATTCATCCTTCTTAAACATGGGAGACCAGAACTGCACACACAGTATTCCCAGATGAGGTCTCACCAGTGCCTTATATAACGTACTAACACCTCCTTATCTTTGCTGGAAATACCTGCCTGATGCATCCTAAAACTGCATTTGCTTTTTTAACGGCCATATCGCATTGGCGGCTCATAGTCATCCTGTGATCAACCAATACTCCAAGGTCCTTCTCCTCCTCTGTTGCTTCCAACTGATGTGTCCCAATGTATATCTACTAAATTCTTATTATTAATCCCTAAGTGCATGACCTTGCACTTTTCACTATTAAATTTCATCCTATTACTATTACTCCAGTTTACAAGGTCATCCAGATCTTCCTGTATGATATCCGGTCCTTCTCTGTGTTAGCAATACCTCCCCAGCTTTGTGTCATCCGCAAACTTTATTAGCACATTCCCGCTCTTTGTGCCAAGGTCAGTAATAAAAAGGTTAAATAAGATTGGTCCCAAAACTGATCCTTGAGGAACTCCACTAGTAACCTCCTTCCAGCCTGACAGTTCACCTTCAGTATGACCCGTTGGAGTCTCCCCTTTAACCAGTTCCTTATCCACCTTTCAATTTTCATATTGATCCCCATCTTTTCCAATTTAACTAATAATTCCCATGTGGAACCGTGTCAAATGCCTTACTGAAATCGAGGTAAATTAGATCTACTGCATTTCCTTTGTCTAAATAATCTGTCACCTTCTCGAAGAAGGAGATCAGGTTGGTTTGGCACGATCTACCTTTAGTAAAAACCATGTTGTAATTTGTCCCAATTACCATTGACCTCAATGTCCTTAACTACTTTCTCCTTCAAAATTTTTTCCAAGACCTTACATACTACAGATGTCAAACTAACAGGCCTATAGTTACTCGGATCACTTTTTTCCCTTTCTTGAAGATAGGAACTATGTTAGCAATTCTCCAGTCGTACGGTACAACCCTGAGTTTACCGATTCATTAAAAATTCTTGCTAATGGGCTTGCAATTTTCATGTGCCAGTTCCTTTAATATTCTTGGATGAGATTGTCTGGGCCCTCCGATTTTGTCCCATTAAGCTGTTCAAGTTTGGCTTCTACCTCAGATGTGGTAATATCACCTCCATATCCTCATTCCTTGTCATCCTTCCATTCATCCCTAAGCTCCTCATTAGCCTTATTAAAGACTGAGGCAAAGTACTTATTTAGATATTGGGCCATGCCTAGGTTATCCTTTAACCTCCATTCCATCCTCAGTGTTTAGCGGTCCCACTTCTTCTTTCTTTGTTTTCTTCTTATTTATATGGCTATAGAACCTTTACTATTGGTTTTAATTCCCTTTGCAAGGTCCAACTCTACATGGCTTTTTAGCCTTCCTCACTTTATCCCTACATGTTCTGACCTCACTAAGGTAGCTTCCCTTGCTAATCCCACCTTTCATTTCCACTCCTTGTAGGCTTTCTGCTTTTTCTTAATCACCTCTCTGAGATGCTTGCTCATCCAGCTTGGTCTACAACCTCCTGCCTATGGTTTTTTTCCCTTTCTTGGGATGCAGGCTTCTGATAGTTTCTGCAGCTGCGACTTAAGTAATTCCAGCCTCCTCCGCATTTAGATCCACAAGTTCTTCAGTCCAATCCACTTCCCTAACTATTTCCTTAACTCTTTAAAGTTAGCCCTTGAGAAGTCAAAAAACCCTAGTCCCAGATCTATTTTTGTTTATCCTTCCATCTAGTTTGAACTGAATTAGCTCATGATCACTCGAACCAAGGTTGTCCCCTACAACCATTTCTTCTATGAGGTCCTCACTGCTCACCAAAACCAAATCTAAATGGCATCCCCTCTTGTTGGTTCTTCAACTACTTGGTGAAAAATCCATCTGCTATCACATCCAGAAAAATCTGAGCCCTATATTCTCTTGCATAGCACTTGTCCTCCAGTCTATATTCTGGGAAGTTAAAGGTCTCCCATGATCACACATTTCCATTAGTGTTTACTTCATTAAAAAATTAAAGAGGGTCTCTATCCATATCCAAATCAGATCCGGCGTCTCTGTAGCACACCCCAGCACTATCTCAGGGAGGCTCTAGTAGCTTTCTTCCCAGTGTGATTTTGCCCAGACAGACTCTGTCTTGTCCATTCCATCACTTCTTATTTCTTTACAGTTAACCTCATCATTGATGTACAATGCTACTAACCACCACCTTTGGCCTTTATTTTCTGTCTTTCCTAAACAGCACATAGCCTTTCAAATACCTCGTACTCCCAGTCATGACTACTATTCCACCATGTTTTCTGTATCCCTATAATAGCTTGCTTTCAGCTACGTGAAGAGGGTTCCAAAGAGATGAACCTAAGACTGTTCTCAGTGGTAAGAAGATATAACAGAACAGGAGTAACAATCTCAAGTTGCAGTGCAGGAGATTTAGGTCGGATATTAGAGAAAACTTTTTCACTAGGAGGGTGGTGAAACACTGGAATGGGTTACCTAGGAAGGTGGTGGAATCGCCTTCCTTAGAGGTTTTTAAGGCCCAACTTGACAAAGCCCTGGCTGGGCTGATTTAGTTGAGGATCGGTTCTCCTTTGAGCAAGAGTTGAACTAGATGGACCTCCTGAGGTCCCTTCCTACCCTGATATTCTATGATTCTATGAAAAGATTATGAAAGAACAATTTGTGGTTAAAGGAAATTTTCCATCCTTAATATAGGTTACATATGTGAGAACTACTGTTAATGGTTTAATTTTCTATTAATAATAATTTACTATAGGCCCCAAGCATGCTCTCCCATTTCTAACATTATGATACCTCTAGTGAATGGTGCCACCAGGAAATTCTGTAGTACCTTTACAGAGCTTGAAAACCTCAGTTACAACCCCCCGTAGGCTGGGTTGAAATGTGAACCTTCCCTGAACCACCCTGCAAAAAGGAACAAAAGTATGGGAAAGAAGAGTTACTGACATGTAATTAATTATACACAGAATTCTCCTCAGAAATTTAATGAGTTCAGAGTGAGCCAAGCCCCCTAGATCCACCCTTTGTTGCCCCGGAATCTTGGAGCCTTAAACTCCTGAGGCTAAGAAAGGGATCTCTTGGACTCAAGACAGATGATTCGAACCCTAGCTGCTACAGCCCGTCCAAATTTTGTGTCGTGATGTCTAGTTACACCAGTTTAACTCTCTTCCACCAATGCAAATGGAGAGAAGCATCCCACCCTACATTATGAAACAAGAGCTCTGACAGCAACAAAACATAGTGGCTTTTCTAAAACTAGAAATTACTAGCTCATCCAGGATAAATAATCAACCAATACCTAACTAACAAGAATACTACTTTACCTGTGTGTGTGTGTGCACACTTATGTGTGTATATTATTACTGATGATCAGTCACTGCTAGGGTAAACTCCATGATCAGCATCCTATGGGTTTAAGGGTTTTTTTTTCTGCTTATATAATCCTCCACCATGGAACTACTTCATTGCAGCTGGAACATTGCATGGTGAGATCTCCTATCTTCATGGGCTTTTACAAGCCATACTGTAAAATTTCCAGTGTCATATTTAATCCATGGGGCACACTTTGGCCAATCACAGTGTCAAGGTTCCTTCCCACTCTGAATTTTAGGGTACAGTTGTGGGGACCTGCATGGACACTTCTAAGCTTAATTACCAGTTTAGATCTGGTATCGCTGCCACCACCCCCAAGCACTACTTTTCTTCCCTGGATAGTCTTGAGAGATTTCACCAATTTCCTGGTGAACACAGATCCAAACCCCTTGGATCTTAAAACAAGGAGAAATTAATCGTCCCTCCTCCTTTCTCCCACCAACTCCTGGTGGATCCAGATCCAACCCCCTTGGATCTAAAAACAAGGAAAAAATCAATCAGGTATTAAGAAAAAGGCTTTTAATTAAAGAAAAGAAAGGTAAAACAAAACCCTCTGGGAGAGATTAGCATACCAGCTACTCTCACAGAAACAGATTCAAAACACAGAGGATGTTCCCTGGGCAAAAATTTAGTTACACACAAAAAATACCCAAAATACCCATTTGATAATTCCCTTAATTGCATAAGACAAGTTACAAAGAAAAAACATAAACCTATTTATCCCTTTCTAAAACTTACTACTCTGATAAGAGGCTGGTTCCTTGATCTTTTTCACTCTGGCTGAAACTGAAAACTCTAAACAAAGGAAAACTTCCCTCCTTCCTTTTGAAAACATCTTGTTCCCCATTGGTTCCTCTGGTCAGGTGTCAGCTAGGCTAGGTGAACTTTTTAACCCTTTACAGGTAAAAGAGCATTAACCCTTAACTATCTGTTTATGACACGCTCCCCAAATCTCAGACAGTGTTGAACCACACTGGCGGTGATTTCTTCCTAGAACTTTAGAATAAACAGATTAATAAAACACATGCACCTTTACATATACTACTAATTATGTAAAACTACAAGATTTTCACATTTTAAGGACAATTTTAACCAGTTAACTCTGGGAAACTTTCACGGAGAGTGCATCAGCTACTTTGTTAGAAGCTCCTGAAATGTGTTGAATTCAAAATCAAAATCTTGGAGAGCTAAACTCCATCGAAGAAGTTTTTTGTTGTTTCCCTTGCAGTATGAAGCCACTTTAGCGCAGCATGGTCGGTTTGTAGCTGGAAACGCCACCCCCAAACGTATGGGCGTAGCTTTTCCAGGGCATACACAATGGCGTAGCATTCTTTTTCACTGATTGACCAGTGGCTTTCCCTCTCAGACAGTTTCTTGCTGAGAAACACGACAGGATGGAATTCTTGATCCAGTCCTTCCTGCATTAAAACTGCTCCTACACCACGCTCAGATGCATCTGTGGTTACTAGGAATGGTTTGTCAAAGTCTGGGGCCCTTAGCACAGGGTCAGACATGAGTGTTGCCTTAAGCTGGTTAAAGGCCTTCTGACACTCATCAGTCCACTTAACTGCATTTGGCTGTGTCTTTCTGGTCAGGTCTGTCAGTGGGGCAGCGGATTTGGCTATAGTGTGGTACAAATAGCCTGTAATATCCGGCCAAGCCTAAGAAGGATTGGACCTGTTTCTTTGACTTTGGGCAGGCCACTTGTGGATAGCATCTACCTTGGCCTGTAGGGGATTTATTGTTCCTTGACCCACCTGGTGCCCCAGGTAAGTCATTCTGTTTTGGCTTATTTGACACTTTTTAGCCTTAACAGTTAGTCCTGCCTGCCTGATGCACTCGAAGACTTTTTCCAGGTGCTCCAGACGTTCTGCACATGAATCGGAAAAAATGGCCACATCATCAAGGTAGGTAACTGCAGATTCTCCCAATCCTGCTAGGAGACTATCTACAAGTCTTTGGAAAGTGGTGGATGCATTTTGCAGCCCAAAAGGAAGCACATTAAATTCATACACCCCTGCATGGGTGATGAAGGCTGACCTTTCCTTGGCGGGTTCATCTAGCGGTACTTGCCAGTACCCCTTGGTTAAATCTAATGTAGAGATGAACTAGGCATGTCCCAATTTTTCCAATAACTCATCGGTGCATGGCATTGGATAGTTCTCGGGACGAGTTACAGGATTTAGCTTACAGTAGTCCACGCAAAAGCGTATTTCCCCATCTGGTTTGGGAACTAGAACCACTGGAGATGCCCATGCACTGTTAGAGGGGCAGATTATACCCATCTGTAGCATGCTTTGGATCTCCCTTTCTATAGCACCTGGGCATGAGGAGACACCCTGTAGGGTGGGGTTCTAATTGGGTGAGCATTACCTGTGTCAATGGAGTGGTATGCCCATTCGGTCCATCCTGGAGTGGCTGAGAACATTGGTGCAAAGCTAGTGCACAATTTCTTGATCTGCTGTCGCTGCAGACATCCAAGGGTCGCGGAGAGTTCACCTCTTCCATGCCACCGTCACTTTTTCCTTCGCAGTAGACACCTTCAGGCCACTCAGTGTCATCTCCTCCCTGAGCTGTAAACTGACAAATCTTTAATTGTCTGGAATAAAAGGGCTTTAGAGAATAAACATGGTACACTTTAGGCTTTAGGGTTGAGGTGGGGAATGCTATGAGATAGCTGACAGCTCCCAGGTGCTCTTGGACCGTGAATGGCCCTTCCAATGATGCTTCCATCTTATGGGTCTGTAGCACCTTTAAGACCATAATCTGGTCCCCTACTTTGAAGGAACGCTCTCTGGTATGTTTATCATACCAGGCCTTTTGCTCTTCCTGAGCATCCTTTAGGTTTTATTTAGTAAGGGCTAAAGAGTGTTGGAGGGTGCTTTGTAGGTTGCTTACAAAGTCTAGAATGTTAGTTCCTGGAGAAGGCGTAAACCCCTCCCATTGCTGCTTTACCAACTGTAGTGGCCCCTTAACCTCGCGGCCATACACAAGTTCAAATGGTGAAAACTCTAAACTGGGATGTGGTACAGCCCTGTAGGCAAAAAGCAACTGCTGCAACTCTAGGTCCCAATAACTGGAGTGTTCCTTTACGAATTTATGTATCATGGCCCAAAAAGTTCCATTAAACCTCTCCACCAGGCCATTGATTTGATGGTGGTAAGGGATGGCAACCAAGTGATTCACTCCATGAATTTCCCACAGGTTTTTCCATTGTCCCTGCCAGGAATTTAATTCCTGAATCTGTAAGGATGTCAGAGGGCCAACCTACCTTGGCAAAAATGTCTGTTAAGGCCTGGCACACACTTTTAGGCCTGGTGTTGCTTAGAGCTACTGCTTCTGGCCATCGGGTAGCAAAATCCATGAGTCAGTAATTCACTGCTTTCCGCTGAGGATCTTCTTTGGGAAAGGACCCAGAATATCCACAGCTACTTGCTGAAATGGGACCTCAATTATGGGAAGTGGCTGGAGAGGGGCTTTGACCTGGTCTTGGGGCTTTCCCACTTGTTGGCAAACCTCACAAGACCGGACATAATTAGCAACGTCTTTGCCCATTCCCTCCCAGTGGAAGGACTTCCCCACTTTGGTTCTGTTCACCCCAGAAAGGCCACTGTGATGATCATAAGCTAAGCTCAAGAGCTTTACCCGGTACTTAGTTGGAACTACCAACCATCTGAGGACGCCAGTTTTCCTGGTGTCCACCAAAAAGAGTTTTCTTGTATAAAAAAAGTCCTTGTTCTACAACAAACCGGGATCGGTTAGAAGAGCTGAGAGGCGGTGGGGTGCTCCGTGCCACCACCCAAGCTTTCTGAAGGCTGTCATTTGCTTTCTGCTCAGCCTGGAACTGTTCCCTTGATGCTGGAGACATCAGTTTCTCCTTAGACTGTGGACTTGGGCTTGGTCCCTGTCGAAGTGATGTAGGTGATGTTTTCGTTGATTGTGAACCACTCTCCACTGGTGCACTATGTGATATTTCAGGCACTGGCTGAGCCTCTGGGATAGCGTTGTCTGCTGCTTCTGCCAGTTCAGGCCTGCTGGTGCCCTCTGGCGTTGGAGTTGTAGATGGGTTTGCAAGCGCTGGAGTCAATGCTGCAACGGTTCTGGTGCTGGTTGCTTTCCAGTTCCGGTTCTGGGACTGGATTCACTATGGCTGTAGCATTTGGTAGAAGATCCAGTTCCACCACCTCTGTCTGGGTCTCTGGTAACACAGACGGGGCGGCCCTGGTGGATGGCTCAGGAACAGGGATGGGTGTGGAAGCTTGCTTGGCTTGGCTGCATGTGACCATTCCCACCCTCTTGGCCAGCTTCACATGGTTGACCAAGTCTTCCCCCAGTAGCATGGGGACGGGATAGTTGTCATAGACTGAAAAAGTCCACATTCCTGACCAGCCCTTGCACTGGATAGGCAATTCAGCTGTAGGCAAGTTTAAAGATATTGACATGAATGGGTGAATTGTCACTTGGGCCTCTGGTTGGATGAATTGGGGATCCACTAAGGATTGGTGGACAGCTGACACTTGTGCCTCAGTGTCTCTCCATGCAATAACCTTCTTTCCACCCACTCTCAAGGTTTCCCTTCACTCCGAGGGTATTTGAGAGGCCTCTGGGTCTGGGAATTTTTGGTGTGATTGTGGTGTAATGAACTACAATCAGCTGGGGTTCTTGGGGCAGTTGGCCTTTATATGTCCCAGTTCATTACATTTAAAACATCACCCAGCTGACTGGTCACTGGGCCGAAGTGGGTTGCTGGAGACTGGTGTGGTGAGACAGTAAGGTGTCTGGGTTTTTCCTTGGGTTGTAGGTGGGGCCTTGGGTTGCCCCCGGTGATAGAGTTTGGTTTCAGTTTGCCCCCGCTGATATTCGCTCCAATTGCTAGTAGTTTTTTTTCTTTTCTGCCACTTCCATCTATTTGGCTCCAATCTCCCCAACCTCGATGACAGTTTTGAGCTTCCCATCTAGGATGTACCTTTCTATTTCCTCAGGAACACCCTCTAAGAACTGCTCCATTCACATTACGAAGGACAGAGCTTCCACAGATTCAGCACTTGCTCCTGATATCCAGACATCTCAATTCTTTCCAATGTGGTAGGCATGTCGGGTAAACGACACATCTGGTTTCCACCTTAGGGCTCGGAACCGCCGATGGGCATCCTCGGGTGTTATCCCCATTCTGATTCTGGCCTTGGTTTGAAAAAGTTTGTAATTGTTCATGCGTTCCTTAGGCATTTCAGCCGCCACCTCTGCTAAGGGTCCACTGAGCTGTGGCCTCAGATCTATCATGTCCTGGTCTGTAGAGATGCTGTACCCAAGGCAGGCCCTTTCGAAATTTTCTAAGAAGGCCTCAGTATCATCATCTGCCTTGTAGGTGGGGAATTTTCTGGGATGGAAAGCAGTACCTGGAGAAGGGTTGCTAGGGTTGGCTGGTATATTCTGCTTAGCCCTTGCTAATTCCAGTTCATGCTTTTTCTCTTTCTGGATCCATAGTGTCAGCCTCTTTTGTCTTCTCTTCTCTCTTTTTCTCTCTCTCTTTTTCTTTCTCATTCCTAGAGCTCTTTTGTGGGCAGCCTCAAATCTTTGGCTATCTGTCTGTCATGTTCCTTTTGGCTCTCCTCAGCCTGGAGTTTGGCTAATCTAGGTTGCTGTTGTATAGTTTTTTTTCCTTTGCCTTGACATTTTTCCCTGCTCTGCCTGAGCTATGTCTTTGTTTGGGAGGTAAAACAAAAAACACAACGTAACTTTTTGTAACTGGACTCCTCAGAATGAGAAAGAAACAGAGAAAACTGGTTTGTGACTTGTCTTTTGCAAACTGTTAATTACCCTCCAGCTAAAGCCCAGCTGGAAATCCTTTCTAACAAACCTTGTTAGAAAAACCTTTATCTGTTTTGCCTTCAGGGTAATCTCTCCTTCACTGCTTCCCCAGCATCAAAAAGGAGGAAAAAAAAATCTGGCTTTTGTTCCTAAAAATCCCTCACCGCTGCTCACCATGTCAAGGTCTCACTTCCCACTCTGAACTTTAGAGGGTACAGATGTGGGGACCTGCATGGAACTTCTAAGCCTAAGCTTAATTACCAGCTGCACCCATCCAGAATTTCTGAGGCTGCCACCCCCTTCCCCAAACTAACCTTCCCCTTTCCTGGGTAGTCTTGAGAGACTCCTCCACCAATTTCCTGGTGAATCCAGAATCCAACCCTTGGATCTTAACAAGAAGAATTTAACCATCCCCTCCTTTCCCCACCAATTCCTGGTGAGTCCAGATCCAATCCCCTTGGATCTAACACAAGGAAAAATCAATCAGGTTCTTAAAAAAAGACTTTTTAAATTAAAGAAAAAAGAAAGGTAAAAGAAAAAAACCTCTGGGAGAGATTAGCATACCAGCTACTCTCACAGACACAGATTTAAAACACAGAGGATGTTCCCTGGGCAAAAAAGTAATACACAAAGAAATACCCAATTTGATAATTCCCTAATGGCACAAGGACAAGTTACAAAGAAAATAAACATAAACCTATTTATCCCTTTCTAAAACTTACTACTCTGATAAGAAGCTGGATCCTTGATCTTTTTCACTCTGGCTGAAACTGAGACTCTAAACAAAGGAGGACTCCCCTCCTTCCTTTTGAAACATCTTGTTCCCCCATTGGTTCCTCTGGTCAGGTGTCAGCCAGGCTAGGTGAACTTCTCAACCCTTTACAGGTAAAAGAGGCATTAACCCTTAACTATCTGTTTATGACACAGTTAGCGGAAAGCAAAGGTTAATGAATCAAGCAACACACGTACAACGCACACACAATGATGAGAGTATCCCCTGAGGCTCATATTTATTCAGTACAAGTTAGGCAAGGTCTGTGTGAAAAAATGCAGGATTTTCTTAAACATGAAAGCTAAAGCTCTTCTTGTAGCATCATTCAGGGATGTAGGAACACTGCAAGTCAGTTATTGTAAATGATAGAATCTGAGCAATTCACAAGAGGGTAAGTTTAAACATCAGTTATTAGTAAACCTTAAGATAGCCAGTGGTACCAATTAGGACTGTCAAGCAACTAAAAAACTAATTGCGATTAATCACACAATTTAAAAAATAATTGTGATTACCTGCACTGCTAAACAATAATATACCATTTATATAAATATTTTGGATATTTTCTCCATTTTCAAATATATTGATTTCAATTGCAACACAGAATACAAAAAGTGGACAGTGCACACTTTATATTTTTTTGTTTCAAACATTTGCACTTTAAAAATAAACTTCAGTTCACCTCATTAAAGTACTGTAGTTCAATCTCTTTATCATGAAAGTTGAACTTACAAATGTAGAATTATGTTAAAAAAAACCCTGCACTTAACAATAAAACAATGTAAAACTTTAGAGCCTACAAATCCACCCAGTCCTACCTCTTGTTCAGCAAATCACTCAGACAAACATGAATCCAGTGCTGGGGAAGGTCAGGGGAGGAGGGAAGTAAGCCATGACTTGTGCAGGAGGAGAGTCTGAGAGGACAGGGGGTGACAATTGGAAGGAGCAAGCAATAACTTGTACAGGAGGAGGGTGAGGGAGGTGTCTTGCTGCTGCTTCTGGAAGGGTGGTTTCTGGTACCAGGCTTGCCAGGCTCTCTTCCTTTTACTGAGCTAGGTGGCTCCCTTTGCTGAGTGAACCCTTGTTTTCAAGGGAGGGTGGATTTTATCTCAGGGACTCATTATATTGCAGGGGAGGAGAGGCTGGTGCAGGAATGCTGAGATTGCCAGGCCCATGTTCTCTATGGGGTACCCCTGGAGCAAGCAGCTGGCTAAGGACAATGGTGCATGACACAAGGGCATTGATCCTGGCAGTGACAGACCAGCTGAGAACAACAGGCCCAGGCTGGCTAGGGTGATGAAACATCCTGGTTTAGCCAGAGCAGCCCCATTTTTCAGCTTTGTCCCGGCCCTCCCTAATTTTTCACCCAAACTGAGCATTTGTCCCGGCTCTGAGGCAGAGCAGAGAGTGGCGGCTGCTGCCAGGGGTCAGCTGAAGGCAGCCCTGCTTCCTTGGAAGAAAGCTGGAAGGCAGTGCTGGCTTCAGAGCTGACGCCTGAGCGGCATGGCGCTCAGGGGGAGGGGTCAGCCTCAGCCAAGGGAGGTGCAGAGCTGGGTGGAGGAGGGATCAGCACCAGCAGCGAGCATCACGAGGAGTGCAGCTTGGGTAAGCCCTGCAAGGGGAGTGGTGGATCGGGTAAGCCCCTGGCCATCCTGTTTTTACTTTAAGAAATATGGTCACCCTGGGTGGGGAGGTGTTAAGATCTCTACTTCTCCGCTGGAGCGGAGATGAAAACCACATCTTTCTCTAACCTCTTCTCTTCCCACCCTCTGGTGATGGCTTGCATTACTGTGCCTGACCAGACATAGGTTCTCTGCAGCAGGTGATGCTGCCCTCCCATGCAGAGGGTGTACAACTACCATGCGTTAAAAAAAAAAATAACATATTAATTATGCTGTGTGCTAATCGCATGTGTTAACAGTGACTAACTGGCAGCCCTAGTACCAATACTTTGCCACACTGTGGGTGAAGTGTACTGTTTCAAGATGGGCTTTAAGCCAAAATTCTGACAATTTAAGAGGAGCAGGGCAACTGTACAGCATATCCCCTAAGAGAAATCCTGTCCAGACTGGCTAGCTTTGAGACCCAAAAGATTCATATTCATAGATTCTAGGACTGGAAGGGACCTCAAGAGGTCATCGAGTCCAGTCCCCTGCCCTCATGGCAGGACCAAATACTGTCTAGACCATCCCTGATAGACATTTATCTAACCTACTCTTAAATATCTCCAGAGATGGAGATTCCACAACCTCCCTAGGCAATTTATTCCAGTGTTTAACTACCCTGACAGTTAGGAACTTTTTCCTAATGTCCAACCTAAATCTCCCTTGCTGCAGTTTAAGCCCATTGCTTCTTGTTCTATCATTAGAGGCTAAGGTGAACAAGTTTTCTCCCTCCTCCTGATGACACCCTTTTAGATACCTGAAAACTGCTATCATGTCCCCTCTCAGTCTTCTTTCTTCCAAACTAAATAAACCCAATTCTTTCAGCCTTCCTTCATAGGTCATGTTCTCAAGACCTTTAATCATTCTTGTTGCTCTTCTCTGGACCCTCTCCAATTTCTCCACATCTTTCTTGAAATGCGGTGCCCAGAACTGGACACAATACTCCAGTTGAGGCCTAACCAGCGCAGAGTAGAGCGGAAGAATGACTTCTCGTGTCTTGTTTACAACACACCTGTTAATGCATCCCAGAATCACGTTTGCTTTTTTTGCAACAGTATCACACTGTTGACTCATATTTAGCTTGTGGTCCACTATGACCCCTAGATCTCTTTCTGCCATACTCCTTCCTAGACAGTCTCTTCCCATTCTGTATGTGTGAAACTGATTGTTCCTTCCTAAGTGGAGCACTTTGCATTTGTCTTTATTGAACTTCATCCGGTTTACCTCAGACCATTTCTCCAATTTGTCCAGATCATTTTGAATTTTGACCCTGTCCTCCAAAGCAGTTGCAATCCCTCCCAGTTTGGTATCGTCTGCAAACTTAATAAGCATACTTTCTATGCCAACATCTAAGTCGTTGATGAAGATATTGAACAGAGCCGGTCCCAAAACAGACCCCTGCGGAACCCCACTTGTTATACCTTTCCAGCAGGATTGGGAGCCATTAATAACTACTCTCTGAGTACGGTTATCCAGCCAGTTATGCACCCACCTTATAGTAGCCCCATCTAAATTGTATTTGCCTAGTTTATCGATAAGGATATCATGCGAGACCGTATCAAATGCCTTACTAAAGTCTAGGTATACCACATCCACAGCTTCTCCCTTATCCACAAGACTCGTTATCCTATCAAAGAAAGCTATCAGGTTGGTTTAACATGATTTGTTCTTTACAAATCTATGCTGGCTATTCCCTATCACCTTACCATCTTCCAAGTGTTTGCAGATGATTATCTTCCCTGGCACAGAAGTTAAACTGTAGTTTCCTGGATTGTTTTTATTTCCCTTTTTATAAATGGGCACTATATTTGCCCTTTTCCAGTCTTCTGAAAGCTCTCCTGTCTCCCACGATTTTCCAAAGACAATCAAAAGATTAAAAAAAAAAAAAAGCAGCAATATCAGAGCTCCAGGAAAATGAAATTGAATATATAAGCTGCCATCATGGGCTAAATTTTGTCTTCGGACATACATATCTCCTGCTTACATCAAGTCAGAGCTGCATGTCACTACATGAGGAAACATTTGAGAATTGCTGCTGTTACATTTTCAGGCTAACTGTACCGGTATTCCCATGGTCCACCAAGGACACCCACTTTTAGACTCTCAGGTCCTAGCTGTTACCTCTCTTGAGCAAAGACTCATGTGTCACTCCAGGGCTGTCCCTAGCTATTTTGGTGCCCTACGCAGCCCCCCCCATAGGGGGGTTTTGTGGGGCCCCAGGACTCCACAGGGGAGTAGGGGGATGGGGTCTGTCCACAGACCTCCATGGTGGGGGGGCTGGCCACTTCCTGTGGGAAGTGGAGTGACCTGGCTCCAGCCTGCTCTGCTCCCCTGGCTCCCAGGCAAGTGCTGGGGGACGGGTTCCCTGGGGGAAACCGTCCCCCAGCACTTGCCAGCAGTGTGGCTAGAAGCCAGAGGAGCGGAGCAGGCTGAGTCTGGGTCGCTCTACTTACTGGTGAGCGCAGGTCTGACTGCTTCTGGAGTCCTCAGGGAGTGGGGGGCAGGGCTGGGGCAGGGCAGGAAGAGGCTGGGCTGGGATGGGGAAGAGGTGGGGCAGAGCGGAGCCCTGGGGAAGAGCTGGAGCAGGGGCTGGAGCAGCACACAGCTGCACAGGGCACCAGGAAATTAGGTGCCCCAAATTTCCCGGTGCCCTGCACAGCTGTGTACTTTGCATATGGGTAAGGGTGGCCCTGTCTCACTCCCTCCTGACCTGGGTTGTAAGGCTGCACAGCTCCCTGGATTACACTGTAACATCCCCAGCAAGCCAGAGTGCCTGAACAGGTCAGTGCCTATGCTCTGCATTTTCTCCAAAGGCTATGCCCAGTATATATTGCCTGAAGTCACAAGTTACCAAATTGTTCCTTCTAAGCAAGCACATTTATTCTTAAGGTGAAAGCATTACAGAGAAAGCACATCACACCAACAGTTTACCAGAGGTCATTCATCAGTCTTACGGGTCTATAACAGGTCAAGTCCTTCCATCCTTCTATAAGAATTGTTCCCCATCTTTGGGCACAAAGTCTTGTCCATTTGCTGGATTGGTAAGAAGGCACTGGGTCAATTGAAACTCAGGCTATTTATCCAAAAATCATCTAGTTGTCTGTTGGCCTCTGAAGAATCTAGTTTTAACTAGTACATGAAAAAGAGTCTCCTCAGGAGCTTGTGTGTGTTTGTTTGTTGGTGGGGGCACGGGAGGGAACAAGAGGTTAAACCTGGCTGAATCACCATCCACTGTTTTTAGTTCCTGAAGGAGCTGTGGTAGTCCTTCTTCATGGAGTAGAGCACATTCTTACATAAACCATTCATTTAAAACAATGGAGACAAAAGGTACTGCATGGGGTTGCAATATTTGTCACAGCTACATGCTGGCGTTTGAACTGCAATGGAAAAGTACCTCTCAGATAGGAATCAACACCACAAAATTTAGCTCACACCAGTGGTTTCGTCTATTCTGTTCATATTATCTTCTGAATATCTGAAGTTTCCTTTCTGAATTTTAAAAAAAAGCCCACCGCACGCCATGCTTACAATGAACTACGTGGCTTCTACATATGACTGAGGTACTTGAATTGATCTGCTAAAATTCAAATTCAGCTAGTGTGAAGATCTGAGTGTTAATCCTACAATTTGATTTTTGAAATATTATAGATGGGAGGAAGAGAGAAAAATAGCAGCAGGTATGAATTTTGGCTTCTTCTGGAGTAGTTAGGAGTATTGTCATTTTTTGATGTGTGAATGAAAAGCAGTGATCACTTTGAGTTTACCAAGTTTTTCTTAAATAATTAGATAACATTACTGCAGCAGTAGTGTCTTACCTATGGTTAGCACAGATAATATTGCAAACGCTGAGACGAAATTATGTAGTTTTCTAGTTGAGCTATCGGGGTGAAGGAATCATGAATATTTTTGACTTTTCAGTGAAAACCCAGAAGTTTTTGTCCAAAATGTTTTTCTTATAAAGTAAAATTCTAAATTTTCCAAAGAGAAAACACTTTTCACAAAAGTTAATTCACTGAATAATGAATAATTTTCTACTGAAAAAAATTGTTTGGACAGATTTTTTTGATCTATATTATTAAAAAAAAAATCAAAGATTCTATTTTCCAAACACCAGCAGAAAAATAAATACTGAAATGGAAAAAAGGATTTGGTACATAGTTTCACATGCAATCACTAAAACCCCAAATGTATCCCTGTTGTAACTGTATAATGTATCCATAGGCTACAACAGATACAATTACTAAGTGGAATCACATATACAGGTAACAGAGACTATAATCTGCATTATTAATATAAAGGTAGTCCCTAAAAATCCCAATCAGAGGTCAGGACCCAATTTTGCTAGCACTGTATAGACCAGGGGTGGCCAAACTGTGTCTCAGAGCTTCAGCCTTGCAGGATATGCCCCAGCTCTTGAACTTCTGAAGATTGTCATATGTGGCTCAGAAGGCCAGTAAATTTGACGCCCCTGGTATAGACATCTTACAAAGGAGACAGCTCAAACTCCAGAGTGTTCAAAATCTACATTATAGACAGGACACCATAGGAGGACAAAACAGACAGATTGGGTGGGAGGCAGAGGTAACAAAACCAACAAGGCTCAGCAGAAAAACAGAAATCACAGCTTATCATTTGCCCAGTCAATGACACTGGGGAGTGATTTGTAAGCAACACAGCAGATATACATTGTAAGGAGGGATTAAAGGGAAGATTAGTGAACCACTTTACAAAAAATGATGGAGAGTTTTCCCTATCTATAAGGGTGTAGCATGGTAGGAAGTACAGAGATGCTTGAAGGAGAAGTGGGTAAACAGGTGATTGAGGCTCTCATCATGGGCAGGAATCAACAGCTCAATGAGCTAGTGGATGTGATAGAGTGGGACTAAATAGTACAGGGGGACGTTAGTGAGGTATGCAAAGAGTGGAGTGATGTGACTGGAGAGAGAAGCAAGAAAGAGGATCCTAGCAGCAGCAGATTGAATGGATTTAAGGGGAGGGGCAACATGGGTGGAATCAAAGCCAAAGGAACAGATTACAGATGTTGTGCTTTCTAGCACAGTTCAACAGCTGAGTGGGTCTTCCTCCTGGTGTGCTGCAGCCTCCATATCTCAGGGAGCAGGGTGAGCCCTGGGATAGAAAGTTAAAACCATATTTATCTTTATTAAATACATAACAAGATGGCACTACTAATTCTGAGCATGCAGACCCTGAGTGTGCCTGCCTCATATAGTGGCCCTCTGGTGATTACACCCAGGAGTCAGTACCACACTATATAACAACAGTCATTGAGGCAAGAGATACTGAGGACCAGAATAAGGACTTTAGTAATCTGAACAGACTGATTAGGAATTATGAAGCTGCAAGTCTCAGGACTCGGCTGCAGCCTGGATGCGTGAGTCTAGAGAAAAGGGTGAGCTGAAGATGAAACGTCTCCTACTTGAGCTATAGAAGAACTGATACCTGCAGTAGCTATAAACTGCTTATCCCCTGGGTGAACCACATTGCTCAGTCACACCCACAAAGCCTGTACATCAGAACCACACCAGGAATTAAGTGCGCCCATTTCTTTTTCATTTTTAAGTAGTGAAGAAGCCCAGTTGTTTCAGAGGTTTTGAATACTTAACAAAGAATGGATGGCAAAACCTAGAATTGGACAGACCTAGCACCAATGTTCCCTACAGAACATTTAGGCCCCAAATCAGCACTTATTCTGGTGCTCAAAATAATCAAATAATAATGCATATTCTAGTGCTTTGTCTAATCTTCTTTAAAATATTCCTGCTTCTGTCCCTTCCTTTTAAGGGACACAATCCTGTGGAGTACTCCTTAGTCAGGGAAGTCATTGTCAAGAAGATTCCCAGCACTGGGATCTATGTAGATACACAGGTCTTGGAAAGTTAGAATAATGTATTTCCAAGACTACTGGAGTTTTTGAGCATAAGTGGTCCCACCTAAAGCCAAAACATAATAATTCTTAAATACAAGGCACCTTTAAATGAATTATAGATATTGTTTTATACATTGGAACTTTCCAGAGTGGAGGTAACTACCAGTGATGAACCAAATTGTGTGAGTGCCATTATCCAAGACCCGTTGAGAGACTTCATTTGACTAGTACAAAACACTCTGCGTTATCTGACCTGGGGCTAGCTCTCCTAAGTCTGTTCATAACTCTCCAGACTGGAAACACGTGGCATATTCAACGTATATTGTTTGGGACTTTAACTGAAGTCACTTCTTCTGCTCAATGAAAACATATTTGCTTGATGTATGGTCTATTTCAAGTGAAATGGAGAAGTGCTGCTCACTCAAGCGTATAAACACAAGCAGTTATTGTAATATGTCATATGTTAACTGCAAGAGATGCATCTATAGGTGTGAAATATAAAGTTCAGTAATAAATATCTTTAAAAATTGCAGATTTTAAAGAGGTACTGATATTAATACACTTTTGTAGTTTGAAAGAAATTTTCAAAAACTACCTATTCACTCAATGAGGCAGGGGTCCTATGGAAAAAAACTGTATGTAATCAAATAACCAAAGACTATCATAATCTTAAAAACAAAGGAGCTGAATTAAGGTTGCACAGACAACATTAAACCTGGCATTGCCTAACTTTTGAGTGTCTGACTTTGCAACTGTAATGTTCTTTTAATGTCCTTTGGTATTTAAGTAAACAAGTCCCACGGCAGAATTTTAAGCAACCCTTCTTTTTGGCCAATCTCGTCTCTCACTGAAATCTGTGGGATTTTTACCATTGTCTTCAATGGGAGCAGAAATTAGGTTTATATGGAATGCTTTCTAAAAGTTCACTTGTTTACGAATGATGAACTGCACAATTAAAGAGGGTATTTCAATAACAGAACAAAAAATATATATAGAATATATCCACAAGTGCCTTTTAAAAATCTGTACATTTGGAGAACAAAATATACTTACAACTAGATGACTAACATGCCTATGCTGAAGACATGGAATACTCATTATAAGAAATCTGTGTCCCTCTCTTGGCCCAATCTCAATCTGTCCCCATACCTGCCACACTGAATGCTACCATGGAGAAGTCCTCTGTGGTACAGAAGGGTTGCAGAATCATCCGACACAGGCTATCTGCAGCCAGGACAGTTCCATTGTGTGGGGAGCCACCTGTAGCCCTACCGCAGGCCAGAGATTTGTCTCCTCATAGAGTTTTATACTTTGTCATGGTTGCCAAGTATAGTTTCTTACTAACAGCAGTCTTTGTCTCATGGAGTTTAACTCTTTCTAAAGGATCACCACTGTCCCAAAGGGGTTAGCACAATGATATTAATGGTTTTCTGAATTCTCACAACATTGTGCCATCACTTAGATTGGAAGAAAGCCAAACCAAACCTCATATATTCTGACCTCTCTTTCCAAGATGCAGCATTTCCCCACTAGGTTATCTTAACATTGTATCGTACCAATTGTTCAAGCAATGACCTACAGTTCTATGACAGGGAAAAGTTTTTCTGGCCATCTAACAAAATGCCACTTTCTTATTTCTTCATTTCCAAAAGAAATGATCGCATATTATAGTAATGGCACATAAAGCTACAGTAACAGATGCATTATTAAGCTAACAACAATTGAGGTCTGCTTGTGCACTGCACATTGTTTCCTAATTATTTTGGACCATTGCGATAGAATATTGTAATGTTCTTTGCTTTGTGTTTTTAAGTGTTGACTTCATGCAAGACTCTTTTGTCAGTAGTGATTCCAATTCATCCTTCTATTTTTAAGAAAATAATGAATATCAATAAATTGACAAATACTATTAAGTATGCAATCAAAATATTTGCCTACAAAATGAGTCAGACACTCATTCTTTATGTGCGCTAAGGAGAGTAACACAGAGAACTGTCACAATACGTTATCTTTCTTAAGTTCACTGCCAATGTGTATTGTGGTAAACCTGATAAACCTCTGCTTTTTTTGTAGACCAATTTGTCCTAGCTTAGTGTTGGGAGCTGCATGGCACAGTCACTTATTAATTATGCATTTGCTCTACAAATACAAAGCAATAACATTTTTATACTTATAAGAATTTCACAAGTCATTACAATTCATGCTGGTAATATTTGGGGGATAAAATTGTATTTTCATTTAGTTATGATATTTGTGTTACACTTTGGATGGTGGAGGGAAGTGCACAGCTCTTTAACTGGAATATGTCATTGTACAACAGAGAACCCAATGTGAGAGTCATTCTGAAATATTCAAGAGAGAGGTAGAATTGTCTTGTAATTCAGATACTGGACTTGGACACAGGCAGTGAGAGCTCAATTTCACCTGCTGCTACAGACTTCTTGCGTAAATTTGATCAAGTCATTTAATCTCTCTACTATATGAAAAATTAAGGGAATACTTTTATATTTTTCTATATTGGCCATTTATTTATTTGTGTGTTGTCCTTTGTCTTCAGAGCAGGAACTATGACTTACTTTGTGTTTCTACAGGGCCTATCACCATAAAGCTCCAATCTCTGTTGTGGCTTATAGGTATTAGTGTAATATAAATATAAAATAATAATTTCCCCCAGAGACAAAGCAATAAAGTATCCTTCCTGTTTTCCTCTTTTCTTCATTAAATTCTCTTCTCAGACATGTCCCAAAAAACTCCACTGCTGCAGTAATTTACAAACAAGTGGATTTAAGTTTAGGATCCTTCAAAATTCTGCTGGCCCTAAAATATATTAAAGTGTTTCATATTCTGCCATCTTACCTGAACTGACTTGGACCCAAATTTAAGGTTTGTGCATTACTGCTGATTTTACTGAGATTAAGTTGTATGTATAAGGCGTCTCAGAGTCTAGCTATGGAATTTCTCAGCTTTTACACCTACAGACTAGTAGTTTTAGAATTTAAGATATTATTGTGTCTTCTGACAGAAGCTCATCAGCGATTACTGATATACCTAATGTAACAGGCTATAGCTATAAAAATTGGACTGTACTTCCTATATTCCTGACTGGATTAGATTACTCCATTAGTTTTGCAATTTCCTCTGTGAAAGATCTAATCTTTTATTGCCCATTTTCTACAGCTATTTAATATCACAGTCTGGGAGAGTACACCACATGAGAATGGAAATTGATTCTAGAGACTCTGGTAATAAAAAACATGGCAGGTAAACTGTGTGCCCAGGGTTTTTTGCTCTCAGAGTGGTCCTGATTAAGATCAGAGTCATCAGAACTCAAAGTGTAAGGCTGCTAGACATGAGATCACATCAGTGGATGGGTGTCACTCTGCAGTTCACAAACTAAAAAACAAATAAATTCAGACTTCTAAATTTCAGACTTTTTTTTTTAAGTGACATAATGACAAGCTTATCTGAAATAGCCCTTTCCTTCTTGGGAAATGACTAGCAATAGGTTAGAATTAATTAATTTTTGGTTTAAACTCTAGGACCAACCTGTTAATTAAATCACAGGCTTTCATGTGTTGGATAGAAAGTGTTTCCTGTTTCTGAAGCTAAAAGCAAGGAGTTTATTAGCCTTAGATATTATTGTTGCCTCCAAATTAACAGCCCACGCAAGTTATTCTACTGAAATATGATCTTCATTCCCCTTCCCATGCAATCTGATTGGCTATTTCTCTCAAAATCCCTATCCATATGCCAACAACAAATATGACTCTCTCAGCTTTTGGCACCTTCCCCTTTAATATCCTGGTTCTCTTTGTTCTTTGGAAAAATATTAATCTTTTAATAATTCGTTTTATAAATTATATTCAGTACAAAGAGATAGGGTGACATAATGGACATTTATACCCCCTGTTTTGAGTTGTCTGTCTTAGATTGGTGCAGGATACATTCTGTAAAGAACCAAGCACATCTATTAATTGGCATAGGGTTGTTGGGTTTTATTGTTTTTTTTCTAAATAGCATGCCTGGAGCCTGACTCTTCACTGCCCTGCACTTTGTGTAGTCATCTACATCCATGCAAAGAGAGTACAAAGTGTTACCATTCTGATTTAGTAGCATTTTATACACACTTGGCACATGTGTATGTGACGATACAAAATACAAAACACTAAAGAACCAAGCCTATGGAATTTTGGAACATTATATATTAGCCTTTTCTAATAATACCCACAATGTGATGAGCACTCTGACAGAAGGAAGGTACAGTGCACACCCTTTACAGCTTCCAGCCTGAACAGACAAAGGAAAAAGCTATGCCAGGTACGCTTTGGCACATGCAACAGTCATTTACTATGCATTCATTAATTTAGGTGTTCTCACAACCAACAGCTCTGATTTATATTCTGCCAAATGCTGTCACTCTAATACTGTGGAACAGGACTCTGGAGAGAAGTGCAGGATGACCTCTTCTACACACAGCTAGTCTTTCTTATTTTATTCAGTACACTGGAAGCAAGGTGGAATATACACAATTAGCCTTATTTGGGGGCTGTGCATTTAGATTATGTTTCATTGTTATCGGATGACTCAAGCACTAAAGGGCATATATTGATAGTACAAAAATATTCAGAGGGTGTTAACCTATGCCTCCTAATGGAGGCTATCTTGTCAACTCTTTAGAAGACTAGTTACCATTTGCCTGCTTTCTGGGTTCCTCCTTCCCCAAAGGAGTACACTGAAAACAAATCTATTTGTCTAACACTTAACCAACATTCTGCTTTCCCCAGAAGTGCTTTAGCAGAAACCAACACCCAAGTCAGTGTGATTCATTGGATCAATAATTCTAAGGTCTATACCTAAGGTTGAAAAATGTGATATAACCTGGCAGAAGAGTAATGATTGTAATGTTCAGCAAAATAGTTAATGAGGCTTGGGGGAGAGAAATATGAACAGATTCAGCCTTGTGCACCAGCTTCAGCAAAGCATTCTGTATTTTGTGTTACCTCTGAAGTCTCCATGGTTTAATAGCATTACAAAGGCATCTTTATTTTTCCTTTTGTTTTTATTCTTTTACTGATTAACATTTCTCATTACTCCAATTTCCCGTATTGACTAATGTAACAGAGTAGGGCATCAGTGCCTGGAAAGGATAGCTCTAACTGTGTCTTGCTAAATAGTTAATTGATTTAGGCAGCACTTTTTCCATTAGAGAACAGAAGAGGAGTATACTAATCCCTCTCCACTAATTAGAGTCTGTCTGTCTCATCCCTTTTTTAAATCACTATCCCCTACAAAAGAGGACAAACTCCTTCCCCATTTTTGCACTGACTCAACCTCTCCTTGCAAAAAGAAAAAAGGCTCCCTGTCATAGTATAATTCCTCAATCTGAACCTTAGAGTTCAAATATGAGGTACTAGCATAAATTTCTCTAAGCTTATTTACCAGCTTAGATCTGATAGCGCTGCCACCAGCCAAAAATTTCAGTGTTTGGCTCACTCTGGTCTCCCCAAAACCTTCCCTGAGTCTCACCACAAGGGAAATAACCCCCCTCCTTCTTGCTTCTCTTTACTCCTCCCAGGCTTCCCCTCCCCTGGATGGCCTGGACGATCACCTATTTCAATTCCTTGAAATGCAACAGCGAGATCAGGTTTTCTTCACCTCACTCAGAGTCCCTGCAAATGCAAGCTTTGTAACTCTAACACAAAGAGATTTCCCCCTCCCAGTCTTTCCTGAGAGAGACCGTAATCCTGGCACAGAGTACCTATCCCTTGAACCTCAACTAGAAAAGAAATCAACAAGTTTTAAAAAGGAAGCTTTATATAAAAGAAAGAAAAAGACATAAAAATGGTCTCTGTATCAAGGTGAACATATACAGGGTTATTGGCTTAAAAGAAAAATGAATAAACAGCCTTATCCAAAAAGAAATACAATTTAAAACATTCCAGCAAACTACACACATGTAAATACAAAAACAATATAAAAACCTATATTGTCTTTATACCTGTACTACAACTGGGAAACAGAGATTAGAAAGCCTGAAGGTAGCGAGATCCTCTCTCAGAGCCGAGAGAGCGCAACAGACACACAGACAAAAGACACACCCCAAAAATTCCTCCCTGAGCTTTGAAAAATCCGGTTTCCTGATTGGTCCTCTGGTCAGGTGTTTGGTTCCCTTTGTTAACCCTTTACAGGTAAAAGAAACATTAACCCTTAGCTATCTGTTTATAAAACTCCCCTCAAACACTGCAACAATAGAGATACTGCAAAGTTTGAGGCTACTAACTGTAGCTTTTCATTGCTGTAAGATATGAAGACCCAGCCAACCACCCTTTCCCAACCTTAATACATGGTTATGACCTCATACTCCACATCTCTCCTATTTGCAAGACCCACCTGCTACATAGAACCACTCAAGCTACAAGCTGGCCCTCCTTCTCTGAGCCGGGCTTGAAATCAGCAGTATGACCTGACGTGGTGCGTCAGATACTAGCCCAAAGAAGGAATGAGCTATTGGTGACATCATCAGACCAGGAAATGGGAACTTCTGGACAAGTTAGAACCCAACCTGCCTCCTAGCAGCCAAAATCCCTCCTTCCTCTCCAGCACAGAACTCCACTTTAATTGCCACCAATGAACCCTTTAAACTTAGTCGGTTTCTATTTATAATCTGCATAGGAATTACTTAATTTTCTAGCCCTTGAACAAAGGATTTGTATTTCACCACCAATTCATTTCACAATTTCCCCCTGTATATTTCCGCCTGGATTAGCAAGAAGTCCTTAGGAAGAGGCTAAGTGGTGTAATATTTTGCTATGCCCACTTGTATTTACCACACCTGATACTAGCCAATGATGCTGTGTAAGCCCTATGCTCATCCTCTAATGCTTTTTTAAAGCATCGTATCCATGGTCAAGGCTATTAGATGTATCCAATCTCTTTTGTGTGGTACAATTTCTCATCTAACCAGCAAAGTTAACATAATGAACTTCCCTTTGCTAGTTGAGACTCAGCACTTTTTCCTCTCTAGTGTGAGACAAAGAAGAAACCAGTGGCAAGTGGTATATCTATATAGATTTCACGAACTAGTTTCTTAATACCACACTTTAATTTTAAAGCTGTTTTAGAGTCAGAACAAATGTCAGTCAAAATAGAAAATGAAGACTACAGATTGATCTGGAAACACCCTTTACTGCCATCAGGGTGTATGAATGCAATTAAACTGGAAAGCAGTTACATGTGATATTTCTATACCTTTGAAGACATAGGGTGGTAATTAGAGTGTGTTGGAGAAGGACTGTTTGGACCTAGCTGAAGGTACGTGTAAGGTCTCAAGGGATTTATTAACCTTGAAGTTTGGTTACCGCTTAGAGAAAGAAGTAAACCAGTCCCTGTAATTTTTCTTGGACATATGAATTAATCCATACTTGAAGTTCCAATGTCAAGTTACTCCAGATGCTCCTTCCCACCAAGAAGCTTCAGGATCTTTCAGACACTTTGAGGGAGGGTCCTAAGAGATGGGTTGGATGCACAGGAGGGAGACATGCTGCAGTAAGGAAAGAAATTCAGTAGGTTCCCAGTTCTGTTCACGATCTCAGCTCATGTTTGCTGAATTTTCATTAACCAGTTCCAAGGTTCATGAATGCATCTAATCTCAGAATCAAGGTTCAGTGTGAGCAGGCTTATAGCTTATAGACTTTGAACAGCTGTAGTCTTGGCCCTTTTTTGATTTCAGGTACATATTTTACAAGTGAAATACCCCAAACAGAGAGCTGGGTATTAAAAAAAGAACTATAGCGGTCACTGGCTAGACAAACTTAAAATCAAACTTCTTATAAATACCAACAGACATTGCTAACAGTTGCCCATAGCTTTGCTACTTCTTGTTGGGGTTCCCTCCCAAGACCTTTTCCACTCAGTTCCCCAAGTTCGACTCCAGTCTCACCACTCAGGTTCCTTTGTTTGGCATACAACAATGCTATGTCAAGTTGGTTAACGTCAAGCACAGGGATTGAGTACAAGGCATACCGCATATCCAGTGTACATAATCACAAATCAGCTTATAGACACACTTGCACCTAATACTATTGGTTAATGCATCATAAAACACACTTTATGAGAGGTCTACTAATGTTTGTAACCAATCCCTGTACAGATGATGCAGCTGCAAGCTTATCATACATTACTTTTCTGACAATTTCTTTATTAATTATCTGTTACCTACAAGTCTACTTGTGAATTTATACTCTGCCCATTGTTAACCTGTTTCCCTGCTTCAGTTTTATTTTATTGTTCATGGAGGGCCTAGAGTTCATCTTAAGGAGAAATTTTATTTGTCATAAGCAGGGTCGAATTAATGCAGGGGCTTTAAGGGCTGCAGCCAGACCCCCGGGCTAAGGGGGGGGGGGGCATGGCAGCAGGGATCAGGCAGGCTGCCTGCATGCCGTGGCCACATGCTGCTCCTGGAAGCAGCCGGCTGCTGGCACATCTCTGCAGCCCCTGGCAGGGGAAGGGGGAGGCAGCTCCATGGGCTGTCCCTGCCCTCAGCACCATCCCCACAGCTCCCATTGGCTGCGAGCATGGGAAATGCATGGAGAAATGCTGCCCCCTTCCTCTACGGGTGTGCAGAGATGTGCCAGCAGCCGGCTGCTTCCAGGAGCAGCAGGAAACCAAGGCATGCAGGTACCTGTGGTATCGCCTCCCAGCAGGAGCCTACACCCCTCACCCCCTCCTGCACCTCAACACTCTGCCCCAGCCTGGAGCCCCCTCCTACACCCAAACTCCCTCCCAAAAATAAACTAATATAACTGCTGTTCTAAGGTAAGACGTAGGCTATTTTGAATGAACTTCACTATATTCTACATGGTTTTAAGACTGAAATGTAACCACAGAACGGCTTTATGTTAATTAAAAGGCAAGTTTAGTATAGCATTAATAGCCTCAATGCCATAATTCTGATCATTTTGTTTTAAATCAGGAAAAAGACTTGTATACAGGGGCCCCACAAAATCTAATAGCCCCAGGCCCACAGGAGAGTTAATCCGGCCCTGGTCATAAGGGTAGAAGTAGCAACAATGGTGATGTTCAATTCCTCCAAAGCTGTCTGAAGTGAGCTGAGAAATGTGCACATCTTCCTGCAATAACGCTGTTTTTATCCACTGAATCCTAACAATAAGGATCAATTTTTCTTAAGAAAATCACAGAAACACAAAGGCAATAAGCGACTGTTTATAGATTTCAAGAGAACAACTTTGCTAAGGTTTCTGTTGTGGGGTAAATTCTGCAAAGCATTGAATGTTCCCAAATGCTCTGAATGCAATTGAGTTTGGAAGTATCAACCCACTGAAAGATGAAATCCTGTGTCTCTTACAACCTATACCTTTACTGCTTGTTTTAAACACAGATGTGCTAAAAAGCCCCACCCAGGAGAACTCCTCTTCCTTAAAGCCTTCTCTATATTATGCCATTCTCAAATACTGTGAATCACACTCACTGCACAGCTGTGGGTACCTGAATGATTATGTTCAAAGCCGTTTTGATCCATGTAATAGTCATAGAATTTAGATACTGTGGGTGTGGATTCTCCCCTCGCTTTTGCTGATGTAAACCATTAGTCATTCTTTTTCAAGTCAATAGAGATATAAGTGAGAAGACATTCCAGCTCTGTATGAGGCTACAGCTGGTGGGAATATTATTTTCAGCCACCAAATATTTGAGTTTTCAATGAAGAATCAAAAACTGAGACATTTTTATTCTAAATTCTCCCAAGGTGCTTTATGAGAGCTGGAGCTCAGGTGCCTCATGCACCTCTTCTCCCCTATTGGCCTGACACAACAGTTGGACTATGTCTCCCATGATGTGCTACAGTCTCCTCTCTTTATGAGGGGAAGTGGTGCAACATGACAGTTCCATGGCAATAGTGCATCATGGGAGATTGGGGCATTCTTAACCAGCCCTATACAGGCTACTAAATTATCCATGGAGATGAATTCACAGTCAGAGTCAGTCACCTCCTGTTTTTTCCACTAACAGCATCAGATACGGTAACTTCTTGTATTGATGATACAGTATCAGGGAGGATACTTTTGGCCATTTATATCACCTGTAATTGTAATGGAATGTGTCCTGAGCAGCATCATAACAGCATTTTCCCTGAAAATGCTCTCAGGGAAGAAGTACTGTGCTCTGCTGGCAGGCAGCCAATATATTGGCCTGGCAAGGAGACATACAGTTTGTCTTTCCTAGCCTGGATGTGCCTGTATTTAACACCAATCCCAACTTGATTTTAAAGGGTCTGCTTAAAAATAACTAGTTAATATTTTCTCTGAAACCATTCAACAATGGTGGAAGAAAGTGGTACTCTCAAACCAAAACACATTTTTTCTTGCATCTATCTCCCCTGTGAAAAATTCAAGTACAAACTGAAATATTTTTATTTTCATCAAAAAAAATGTGTTTATTAAAAAAAAGTGTTTATTAAAAAAAAGTTTGATAAAAACAATTTTTTCTGAAAAAACAAAACAAAAAATATTTCAACTAAACAAGTAAATCTTAGAGCTCTTTGAAAATTGTTATAATGGACATCCATCAAGGAAGCAGAAAATAATAGAAAGTTAAATGCACTGCAGATATTAAAATACTATATTAATGATAGTACAAACATTAAAATTGCTGCCTGCATGTATTTGCCCACTTATATTGCTGTCTACGGCATGTTTGATTAAGTACAAAGACAAAAATAAAGAATGTTTGTTCTAAAACACCCTCAATTGCCTGTAAAAAAATCAAGGAACAGAGGAATAATAATAGAAGCAGAGATTCTATTGAAAGAATCTGCAGGGGAAGAACAAAACTGTAGTACAAACATCAAGCACAAAAATAAATAAGAACGCTGAAGAGGAAATACTTGACGGAGTTATGTGTGATTGATGTAGGCCCCTTATACTACTCAGTCAGTTTAAAAAGACGTGTCCTTTGAAAAACAATTATTTCAATTAAGAGGAAGAAAAATCTTTTTGTGAGCCTCAGCAAGGAAAGTTTAGCAACAGCCAGAACCTTTTGAGCTTTCCAACAATCCTGACCACCTCCCAAGGTCTAGCCCTACTTCCTGGTATAAAAATGACACAAGCATTGATATGCAGGTGGCTATAAAGCTGAACCCATGAATCTGATAAATGCTGTCGTTCAACTGATTTTACTCCATGAATACTTTTCTGCACAAATACCTTTATTTTTGGAGGAGGATGACTTCTGGCAGCCCTTCTCTGAGAAAAAGGGTGGCTCTGAATCACTCATCTGCTCACTCCCCTGAGTCTCAGCCCAACTGGGGGTCAAATTGGTGATCCCCTATTTGGCTGGGCATTGCATTTTGGCTTCTGTCCCTCACCATGCCTACTCAGGAATGCCCTGCTACGCCTAGAAGTAGTGGGGGGACACATTGGCTTTACATTACCTGGGAATTTCCCCTTCTGCATCCCTTTTGGTCAGGGATCAAACAATGAGCTAAATCAAAGAGAAGAACTGAAGGGTAAGGAGAAATGACTAGGTGGGTTGCAAGTAGAACACAAGAGAGAAAAGCTACACCATCCAACAGCAGACAGTAGCACTGAAAGAGTTAATCAGACAAGCTTAACGACACAACACGTGTAAGCATATTCCCATTCAGTGCCAACTGACATGGAAACAAAATCTCGACTACTCCATGATAGTCATAGCTTGCTGGGTGTCTGTCTAAAAAAAATAAACATCTGCCTCAGTCAGTGGCATCAGCTTTGAGAAAATAGATGTTTCTCTGTCTAGATTTCACAAGGTTCACAGAGCAGCTGACATGTTATCAAAGCTTCAAGAATAAATCAATGTGTGATTTGCCTCAACATCTTCCATCTAGTTTTTGATTATTACCACAACCGAGCCAAACAGATAAAGTAACAAGGCAAATCAGCCAGCTCCCACCCTGCTGATCAATGATAATCCATTAAATAATGATGAGGATGAGTCATCTGACAGGAGTTTACCAAGGACCAGATTGTGATCAACTGCTCTCCAAGGTGGGATGGAGGGAGATTTGAAGTAGCCCTCCTTCTCTTGAGCCCCATACAGCAAATGGACAGATTCCTTCTTCCAAAGATGTTTGGTTTCTCATTAGTAGGGTATGGGAAACCAAAAGTTGAGTCTATTTTCAAAAACTAAGCATTTTTATCTTTAGCAGACTGAATTAATACAAGTGAATTTTTCAGCTCCTTTGGAAGAACACAAACCTGCAGACAATTCACAAGACTGGCAAATGCTAGTGATTCAGTCACATGGACAACCACTCTCTAGGCCTTTCCTGGCATTCCGCTCTCCCAGGCTTCCTCCTTACCATTAGATGCCTCCAAGGAGCCATGGCCTGCCAGCATCTTGCCTCCATCCCCTAGGTCCTAAAGCAGGATCTGTGTCCCCCCATTCTGCAGATCATCAGGAATTATCAATCAATGGTACTCACCCACTAAAAGTCTTGTTGGGAATGAGAAATTCCCCCTCCCTCTGCAGTTACTTAGAAGGGAAAGTGTTACCTAATAAACCTCACTGTGGTGTGATTAGGGATTTTTGGGTATTCCCTACCAACAGTTCAGTGGGCAAGACAAGGCCCATTGGTTTATCCAGACTTACTGTTAGAGTTCTCCTTTCAGTTAATACTTCTCTGGTTTATTGGGCACTTTTTATAGGTATTATAGTCCACAATAATGAAAACAAAAATCTCTCCTCCTATAAATATTAACAGTAAAGGGGCCCTCACAAGCACTTAAATGCCACGAATGTATTTGTTCCCATTGTAGTAGGAAGAGAGCCTGAGACATAACACTTTGTATCAGAGGCTTGGTATGAGGCAGGTCCTGCTCACAGAATCTGGCAAGAACGGGGCTGAAAATGCAGAAATACACATTCCTAAAAAGTGCTAAGCACAAAGTACTCATTCAAACACATCCCAATATCAAGTGGGACCAGAACATCCCGATATCACAGATGGTACAAAAACATTCCCCAAGGATAACAGGAACACACTGACCTCCCCCAAAAGATAAGGTCAGGATGACAGTATGTAATAGACATGTTTTGATCAAACCATCATGTACAAGGTGATGGATAATAACTAGCCACATCAGGGGGCAGTAACTATGTCAGAGGTACTACTAACTTGTTTGTATCAGAGTATAAAGATCAAGTATCAGAGTGGTAGCCGTGTTAGTCTGGATCTGTAAAAGCAGCAAAGAATCCTGTGGCACCTTATAGACTAACAGATGTTTTGGAACATGAGCTTTCGTGGGTGAATACCCACTTCGTCAGATGCATGTATAAAGATGTATCTCAGAGGGAGTATCTTTTCACTGAGCTGCATTCATTATCATGGGCATACGTCTTGTATCCTCACAGAGTCTGCCGGGTGCTTTGTTGACAATAAATCTGGCCTAGTGCCTTCATACCTTAATGGATCTTGTGGTCATTGGGCAGTCCGCTCAAGGTCTGCTGTGCTGGCGGTCTGCACAGAGCTGAGGCAGCACACAGGGAAAACACACATAGCCAAACATTTAAGCACACCCATGACCGCTTTACCTGTAGCGAGTAAGTTTTGTTTTAACTGTTTTGTTTTAGATGTCAGGTACTCTTCTAAAAACACCATATTCGCTAGAAATATTTCATTAGTGCATTACATTACAGACAGGAAGAGTCTTCTTTCCTTAGGACTGTACTGGTATCCTGTGGTGGGTGTGATACAAAAATCTTTTCTAGAAAATAACAAGGACCTGTAGTCCTCTTTCAGTGAAGATTCCCGCTGCATCCAGTGCCTAGATAGGAGGGGGGAAAATGACTCTCTTATACAACCTCCTCAAAAGACTGAAAAACAGCAAACAAAGTATTGGGAAATTATGTTTAAAGGCAGGTCTGGATCAGGCTTTTAGAAGGGGGAATGTAATCCTCACAAGCATATGAACTAATTTTTTAAAGAAAATTAACTCCCCCTTCACTCTCTGATCTGTTACTGCCAAGCTGTTTTATTAATTTCAGGTATACTCACTGATTTCCCCTTATTCTTACTGTAGAGCTCTGGGAAGGGCTGAATTTTTACCTTATCCTCAAAGGAGCACACAGACAGCGTTTGTACCCAAACTCACTCCTGTCCCCAGACTTTAGCTGCACTGGTAGCTCAGACACAACACAAACATCAGCCAATGCTTTATCCCTTGGCATGCCCAGCCTTCAGAGCTAACTCCTCTCTTAAGAGTTAGTTACTCCCATCTGCTTCTTATCCAAAATGGATTAAATGAGCCACACCTGCTGCTGTGAATCAGCAGGTTTCTCTCACCTGCCAGCAGGCAAAGTTGACAAATGAGCAATTTGCAATATTACCAACCCCAAGAATGGGGGGAGGGGCGGACCCAGGTTCCCCCAAGGACTAGCTTACACATAATGAGATTTTAAAATAATAAATTGGGAGGGCTTTTCATTTGAGCCTTTTGGCTTCACATTTTCAAGTTTTTGCCAACAACCACGAAGGCTAGTAACTTACTTTCTTAAAAATGAACACTGAGATTATCACGTAGTCACATGATTCCAGGAGCTGCAGCTTTAAGAAAAGCACCAAATATCACAAACGTTGGCAACATTACCTCTGGTACAAGCCCCTTGGTATAATGTGTACTGCATTACTAATGCGGATAATTTAGATAGCACTTTTCATCTACTTACACATGTTATCAAGTATAGGTCAATATCATTACCTGCATTTTACAAATGAGGAAACTGAGGCATTAAGAGGTGCTTTAAGATGGCATGGTGAATGAATGGGAGCACAGTTGTCTGTCTATCTAAGGTACTGGCATGGTCCCCATTACTGTTGTATCGGGGTGTTTCACACTTTTTAATGGATTTGTTCTCCTATCACTCCTGCAAAATAGAAATGTGTGATTATATCCATTCTACAGGTGAGGAACTGAGTCACAGAAAGGCCAAGGTTCCACAGTAAGTCTAGGGTGGAGCAAGAATTGAACTCAGCTCTTCCAGGCTAGTACCCTAACCATTGGCCCTTCCTTCCTTCTCCTGATTCCCAGTTCACTGCCCCTTTTAAGGGATCATGCCACCTTCTGGGCAATTTCTGAGAAGCTCCATCCCTTATATGGCTCCTCATCTGGATGATGGAAGGGCTAAGCTGCCAAGTAGCTCACTTCCTAATTTTTCTGAGGGGCATTGCATCAGCTTCCCCAGTGTAAAGCCAGTTTAAAAGCCCCGGGGAGGATTATGACATCATTGGCATGATCCTCTGCTGTCACAGAGCTGATTTTTCCTCCTATCCAGGTTCCTCTGAGGAACCTGAACAGGTGGGAAAAGGGGCCATAGCTTCAGGAAAGGGGAGGTGGTGAGGATGCCTTACCTTTCTGTCAGTCTTCAGCTGTGGATTCAGCCCTTGCCTCTGTTGAAACCTAACATAAACTAGAGCAACCTTTCAAGCTGCTGTTCCATATCATGGCAGGAAAAGCCTGACGAGAGCAGCAGCAGACTCAAGGGAGTGTAAATGTGAGTTTTATGCCATCGTTGTAGGTGATGTTCCACTTGCTCTGTCCCGGCTGTGTCTGAAGTCCTAGCCCTATATTTATTAATTCTCAATAATACTATTACCCAACGTAGGGCTAGATTGTGACAGCCTATCTGCATGTGCAAAGGAGTAAGATAGCTCAAGAGTTCTTCTTACACTCTTGGATGGTCTAGATAGATCTTGGGTCCAGGAGCATTAGACTAAGCAGGTGCTGTGTGGCGTTGCCCTCACCCTACCCAGAAGGAATGGGTGAAGTGGTGAAAAAAATGAGGACAATGATGGCTCCACCCCTCTACTTGCTGGACAGCACATCTCAGCTTATATGGAAGATGTCAATTTGCTGGAAGTATCAGCCAGCAATAAATTACTACCTTAGTGGAACAGGAAAGAGTTATGACTTGTGGGGGGGGGGGAGGGGGGCATTTCTCAGTTACAGAGATCCCTTTCCCATCCCCTTCATTGCTACTCCTGAAATGGTGAGGCTTACATACCCCACATTGGAGAAGACTCTGCCTATAGTCACAGTCTAACCTGAACTCTTTCAGCAGAGTGTAAAAAATAAATAAAAATAAAAACTAATTTCCACTGAGGGCCTAATTCTAACCTCTTACATATGTGAGTAGTGCCTTATTCCACAGTCCGATCACTGATTTCAACACAAGCGAGATCGCCTTATCTGGGCCCTTACTGTTGCCTTCCACATACAAGAAAATCCATGGATACCGAAAAGTTCAGAGGGTAGTTACAGTTCACAATTGTAAAAGCAAATACCCAAAAGCCATTGCTGGCAACTCTGATAAATTATTTCTAAGCAAATTCGATGCTGGATATTAACTGATAATATAAACACAGTATCTAGACGAAGAACAGTACTTGATAATTTTAGCCTTTGGAAAAAAATTACAATGTAGCTAAAAATATATATTTTCCCCCAAGTCGTGAACATAACTACCCGGAGAGCTAGAGATTCTCAGGCTAACCAAAAATCAATACATTTTCTTTCAAGTCATTAAAATGTTTGAGGTAACCTATAATTTTTCTTTTTGAAGAATTTCTTCCATTTTGACAAGTAAATAAATGTCTAACTCTCCCACTCCTTTTATTGCCAGAAACAAAAAACAAGAAATAGTGCGTAAGAAGCCACAGTAGGTTTGCTGTATATTGGTTACTCTTTTAATGAAACCCAGCAAGGATATTTTACAAACTAACCCTGCTTTACGGTGACCAGAAAGCTGGAGAGTGCCTTCGGTTTTGTGTTATTGGATAATTTGTCAGTTCTGGCATTTTGGCAAGTAATAAAGCAAAGTATAACTACTGGAAGCATAAGCAAATTACTGAGTCGGATTCCCTTTCTTTTTCTTTATTGTACTCCATGAATAAGCTGATTTTAAATAAAATGATTCTGAGGGGAGCAAAATGATCTTTACTACTTGTGAAAGATATTGTAATAAAACAGGTTTGATTTGGTTGGGCTTTTTTTAACTCCTAAATAGAGAGCATTTTCTCTTAAATGCTTTGACCTGAAGTAATAATGAGCTGTACTTACCATTCCAATCCTGTAGTTCTTACTCATCTAAAATGCCCATTGGCCTAACTGGGATCTTTGACTGAGGAAGGACTGAATAAGTACTAGTTCCCAGATGTGAACACTGGAAATAACTATATAAACAAGGCTGTATCCTTATTATATAATGAGCTTTTTTCTACCTTATGTTATAACCCTATTTAAAAATATTCAAGTATCTCATGTGCCTAGTTGTATTTTCTCTTGTTGATCTAGAGGTTGTCAATGAGCAACACATGATACCCCCATTCATCCCCAGAGGAACCCACAAAGGCAGAGCCCATTAGTCCATAAGAGGTTGAGCCTGGGACATGTTGAGATCATCCAGTAAGGTGTTCGGTGCTTCCATCTCCCACTGCAGTGAATGCAAGTTGGAAATATATAAGTAATTCCCACTGTGGCACATGATTATAGTGTTTGTACAATGTGAAGAACAACTAGATTTATTCAGTGTCAAAGTCCTTCTGATTAAGTATGAATTTATTACATCTTCAAGTAGTTTATTCTTAGCGCTTGGCGGCAGAGTTTGTATTCTTCAGTTTACCGCATGCTAAAACAATGAGAGAGGCCACCAGTGCTGAAGCCAAGGCTTTAATGAACTCAAAAGACTAAGAATTATAAATTAGTTCTACAAGAACAAGAACCAGCAAAATATTAAATCAACGCTCCCTCTTTTAGTGAGGTACATATGTCAGTCCTCACTTGGGCGGGGGAAGGAGGGTCTTGATCTCACCAAAATGCTAAAATGGCAAAAAAGGAAACAAGAAAATACTAAAAATACATATTTTGCACATTGAAATATGTTACTACAGGATCTAGATTAAAAAAAAACCTCATTGGTGGGACTGACTGAAATGTATTAGGGCTTATAAATAGGCAGCTGTTTAAATGCTATAGATTTTATTTAGCTGCCAAGGTCCTGCTGAATTAATGTACACTAGCATTCATTAATATCCCTTTCTTTCATGGCTTTCATTGGGAATGGTGAGCAAATAGTAGGAAAGATGTCTGCAAACGTATTTTAATTCTATAACTAATTTCAATTTACCCATCTTTGCAACCCAATCAGACAAGAGAAATAATAGATCAAGACTTATGTAACTACCCGAGGCAGCTCATACTCTGAAGTGTGAATTTTTGTAGTTAACTATTCATGCTAGTTAGGGTCTGACCCAACTCCCACGGAAGTCAATGGGAGTCTTTCCACTGATTTCATGGGAGTTAAATTGAGCCCTGACTTGAGACAGGATACAAAGACCAGGAAAGATTCTCATTTACTTGAGGCTTTGGATGAGGCCCCACAGGACCTGATCCTTCAATGTGTTGCTGCACCCATAACTCCCATTCACTTCAACTGGAGTTGACAGCACTCCAAACTTAACTGGAAATCCTTAATATCTTGAAGAATTGAGCCCACAAGCAGGAAAAAATTGTGATTATGTTGAAAAAATCTCTATCTGCGAACACAAAAAAAAGATGAAACCTGTCCAATTATTCATGATTATCTGCACAATCAATAGCATTTGGAAAGAGACAGCTGTCTAGGATGATATCATAATAGATGTTCTCAACTTGTCACACCCCACCCATGACTCAGAGGACTTTGAAACGTCTGTTGAGGACCCCAACAGACGTTTTGAGACGTTTTGTTTTGAGAACAAAATTTAGCAAAAGCAAAATCTTGTATTGATGTGAGGCTCATTCACTTAGCACTAAGTTTTATGTGACGCCAGTTCTGTGATTCATTTGCTTTTCTGATCTCACTAAATCAGAGTAATATAAAGTAACATAAGAGCTGAGAGCGGGTTCGGGCCTCGGTTGAAAAAAAATTTCGGGCCCTACAGCAAGGGCGGACTGGCTAAACAGGTTATTAGGATATAGATATTCAGGCCTGTCTGCAAAGGCCTATACTTTAAGAATTTAGATGTATTCTTATCACTTAGCTAGTTATATAGGTATAAAAGAAAGAATCAAAAAATACTGTTTGTCTGTGTAATGGCCTTGTCTTTACTGTGACAGTCTGAGGCCTGATTCTTCAGCTAAGCTGCAGAGGCCAGCCATAAACTGGAAAATGTATGGTCACATCCTCATATTCCAAACTAGTCACGTTGAAATAAGGTGCTACTGGGCTGTTAGGAATACAATCCTGTCCTGATATTCCTATCACCTCCAGAGAAAGGGAAGAGCCTAGAAGATGTAAAAGGAAATTTAGTTTGATAGCATCCTATCTAGCAAGAACTCACTTATCAATAGCTGGGATGTGAAATCCTCATTTTTATATTGTTCTATCCTGTAGTCTCCACTTCTCTATTGTTTGTCTGTATACTCTCTGTCTGGTTCTGTGATTGTTTCTGTCTGCTGTATAATTAATTTTGTTGGGTGTAAACCAATTAAAGTGGTGGGATATAATTGGTTAAATAACCATGTTACAATATGTTAGGATTGGTTAGTTAAATTTCAGTAAAATGATTGGTTCAGGTATAGCTAAGCAGAACTTAAGTTTTATTATATAGTCTGCAGTCAGTCAGGAAGTGTGGGGGGGATGGGAACAGGGATTGAGTATGGGGGAATTGGGATCATGTTTTGCTAAAGGGGGAAATAGAACAGGAGATGGGAACAGAAACAGGGAGAGAGGCAAGTCTCTGTAGTGTCAGAGCTGGGAAGGGGGACATTAAGGAAGAAAACTGGAATCATGCTTGCTGGAAGTTCCCCCCCCTAAATATTGAATTGTTTGCACCTTTGGACTTAGGATATTATTGCTCTTTGTTTATTCAAGGAGGATCAGGAAAATGAGAAGGTGAAGGAATAAGCCCCCTAACACAGGGCCGATGAAGCCAGGCCCCCTTCCGGACCACCGGGCCCTGCTAATTTGTACCAGCTTCCCCTAACTCTCGTCGGCCCTGCGTATATGGGATGGAGGGAAATGAGGGAAGCCATGTAATTGAAATAGATATGAGCCAAACATACTTTCAGGGCTGAACAATAAGCATAGACAGCACTAAAGGCCTGATGTGGAGAGCTTTTAGCACCTTGCAGGAAGTACGTTATCCAATGATAACGTGTAATCCATAGAAGCCTGTTGCAACAAAGAATGTGGAGCCATATACACCATCAGCTTATAGAATCAGGTCCTAAAACGAGATCTCTTTATGGAAAACATGTTACAGATTTTCAAAGCTTCTAAATATACTGAATTATTTGAATGTAGGCAACGTCAGACCAAAACACAAATGCATGTTCTGTGTTTTACAGAAGGGAAGAAGAAAGGAAATGTCTAATGGGTAGATTAAATTTTAATCCCATGGTCTGATCCACTGAGGAAGGTACCTCTCTATGCCTCATTTCCCCCCATATGTAATAACAGACACTGAATCTATTTCATGAGAGTATGGGAAAGCAATTAGGATTGTATTATAATCTTGCAATCTGTCCCAAATAAGGGGCAGTATGGAGTTGTGTTATCCCAGGAACAGACCAGGGACAAAACTGTGTCTCATAGTGCTATTTTTTTTTTTTTTTTGCTTTGGTGAGGAAATAAGCTGCGCTAGCTCTTCTCCTGGTGTAACTTACTTCTCCACACCTGCACCACTCAGCTGTGCTTCCCAGCACCCTGATGAAATGGAGTTAAAGCTCCATACACTCCCCACTCACCCATATGGGAAGGGGATTAAAGACCCAGCCACAGCTACCCATGATACAGACAGCAAGCACAGGGGAGTGAGGGGGATCATTAGACTTTACTACTTAACTGCATGAGCATGCAACAAGGGATATGATCTGGCATGGCAGTGCTTCAGGAGGCTGGAGATTTTACTCATAGGCTCAGTTTACTCAGTTTTAGCATTAGCTGCTCACTTGCATGTTGATGATTTCCTCCCGCCCCCTCACACTAATTAAAAAATTAAATCTTTGCTTAATAGCCATTTTAAAAACTAAATCATGGATTTGACATGAAATATTTCTGGCCAGACCCTTAAGCAAGATAGAGCAAGAAATGCAGAATTGAAGAATCAGTGCTCCAGAGGCTGGACAATTCATAAACAGATGGGATGCAGGTTCACAGTCATTAAAAACTACTAGCTGTGAGACATAGGAAAAGAGCCTATAGCAGACCAGGAGACTCAGGAAGCCAATTATACACCCAGATACCATACATTGTCAGGAAATTATATTCCACAGCTTGGCACCTGTGCCTGACAAGCAGTTGCAACATGGACATTGACGAAGAATGTCATGGTTGCTGTTAAATCATGTGGAGGTGGAAATGGAGGTGAATCATTGCTGCAAGAAATATGTCTATGTTCTGACAATTTACTAATAGAATTGCATGAAGATGATGACACTGTATTTGCTTTTCAATTCAATCATCTTATGAAAAGAAAAGTTTGGTTTAGAAAATGTGCCTGTAGGTGTGAATCATCTAAGAACTCACAACTTGGCTAGTCTTGCACCTTATTTTGATGATCATTTATTTTAAATCCATTGTCAACTGTTATCCAAAAATTACAGAAAAACCATCATGTAATTTTCAAATCAATTTCCACATAAAGCCAGATCCAAAGATAAGAGTGAGAAAGGACCTGAACAACACTTAACGTTCATCTGACGAAGTGCATATTCACTCACGAAAGCTCATGATCCAAAACGTTTGTTAGTCTATAAGGTGCCACAGGACTCTCTGCTGCTAACACTTAACTAAGTTTGCTTTATTCTAGCAACTTCTGATGATTCCCAATTATGGCTTGCTGGAAAAGAATGCTGTTTTGTGAAAAATTTAGAGGGTTTGAAATTCATTTTTGTTCTCCATTGGAATAGAAATGAGAGAGAAAGAGAGAGAGAGACCCACCCCAGAATAGCCTGGTGATCAGGAAACTCAGCTCCCACTGACTCTATAGCCTGGGTCACTCTCTCACCTGAGAAACTGTTTAGTCCAAATTGATATATTTCCACAAAAAGTTTCAGTTTCAACCAACCAGTGCTTTCTGACCAAAAAAAAAAAAAGTTTGGTTGAAAAATTCCTGACCAGCCCTATTCCCAAAAGCTCTCTCAATATAGGAAAGTACAAGTACCGCCCATTCAGTGGTAGTTGGGTGCTTTGAGTTAGACCCCTTTGAAAATTCCACCCAGTATTTGCTCAAGGTCCCACAAGAAGTCTGTGCAAAGATTGGAGTTGAATGCAGATCTCCAGAGGCCCAGTTTAGTACCTCAACCACAAACTCCCTTGCTACCACTGGTCTGTAACTATGTGGCTGTTTAGATATTCCCTGGTGTCTCCTTCCTGATAGCAGAGGTCAAATCAAACCATACTTCTGAGGACTTCCTTTGGTCATAGCTGCTATGGGATATGCTTAATGGAGGATTCCCCACCAAGTGGGAGGTTCTGTGGGAACCTTTCATGGAAGGAATGTCCCTGAGGCTGGACGATATATTATGTCCAGCCACCAGATCCTGATCCCAGTCAGCATGTGGTTACCTATTCTGCACCCCTATTCTCTCTGCCCTCCTCTCACATGGATTCCAAATCCCTTGGAGGTGGGAAGACAATGCCACAGCAGTGGCTGACTCTCCATGTGGGAGGAGAGAGATTCCTGCTTGGAACAGGTGTAGCATTGAAGGGCACAGTCTGGACCCATACACTTCAACTCTGACTTTCTTTCATACATCAAATCCTGCTGCACCCATTCCATTCTCATCCCAAAAATCTTATTGAACTTTGGGGGAAACACTTCCCGTGACTAATTTTTAGCTAAGTATCAAATTGCTTCTAGGCCTTAACATGTTAAAATAATCTAATGTCAGAGAGAGATTACCTTGTTATGCATCATGAAACATCTGGTTAGATCCTGGTAATATAAAGGTGTCTGGTGAAACTGAGCTACAAGTCAGTCATGCTAATTAAATGGAAAACAGCTTTAATTTTTCATTGAGAAGAAGAGGCAATCTCTGACATCTCTGTTAAAATAAACCCATATTGTAATTAAATGCATTTGAACAAGAAATGCCACAGTGACACAAACAATTTGCAGTTGATTTCCTGCAGAGCAAAAAAAGTAAGCTGGATGGCGTGCCAAAGTAAGTTCTGTACACACATTCTAGCACAGCATGCTGCGGATTGGAGAAGCTGCCAAAACACCTGCAAGTAGCTGTTAGAACAGTATTGTATTCTCCACACTCTGTGGGAATGTCTACACATGGTTGACCAATGCTAGCTGGCTTGGGCTGTGGGGCTGTTTCACTGCAGTGTAGACTTCCGGGCCAGCCCAAGCCCCATGAGCCTGAGCGGCTGGTGCTGATTTTTCAGTTACCGCTGGCAGCATAAAGGGGAGTTAAAATGGGAATAAATGGCCCCTGATCATACTCCCTATACAAAAGACTGTTTTGGCCTGACTGAGTTGGTAAGGGCTATACACTAGCACTACACTCAGACCCTGCAGAAGGAGGGCACATCAGGGGTGTGGGCAGAGCACACTGCACTACAGCTATTCTCTGCTTCCCAGGATCCACAGGGATCTAAAAGCTGCTCTAACTTACCAGGCCCCTCCACAACCCCAGAAGAGGGGGTGAAAAGGGGCTTTGACTCTTATCACCTCCATCTCTGCCTCGAGCACAGAAATGGTGTAACTGAGATTCAAGCCCTTATCTCCGGTTTTGTTTGCTAGTATAAAGGACAAATCTAGCTTCTTCCACAACCTCACTGGACCCGATTCATTGTTGTTTGTTTTGCCTTATGTAGTCATTTACACGAGTACAAAGCAGATGTACAATGCTACCCAATCAGAGTGGTAGAGTTTTGTACTTACAAGGTACAAGGCAATGAGGAACTGACTTCAAGTAACGGGGTTGATTGGGATGTAAGTGAGGGCAGAATTTGCAGTTTTAAGACTGGATTTTCACTGGCCACCCAAAATTCCAATGAAAAAAAAATCAATGGCAGGCGTGTGCTCCCCGCCACTGCACTGACTTCAGTGGGAGTCAGGTCGCAAACCTGCTCAGATGCATTTGTAAACCCAATGAGGTGCCTATCTGCATCTTTAGGTACCTCCCTACTGTTGTAAATCTGGCCCTTACTGTATCAGGGATTAACATGAGTTAAAGAGAGTAAGCTCTCAAGTGTCTCTTCATTTATTGTCCTTGTTTTTTGAGAGTTAAGAAGTTTTTGGACTTACTTCCTTGTTGGGAAGGAAATGAGAAAACCCAGGCTTGGGATAACCTTTTAGGGAGAGCTCTTCAAAGACTCAAAAGGCAGTTAGGTGCCCTACAACCACTGAAAGTCAATGAGTGTGGAGAACTTAACTCCAATTATGTCTTTGAAAGTATCTCCCATTACTCTATGTTTATTTCTAGTGAGCAAATTCTGCTTTTGTTCACAATGGAATAAATCTGGGGTAGCGCCATTGACTTTGATATATGTTGCTAATTATTATTAAATGTCAAGCAAGAGAGGTTTTGACTCTGGCTGCCATGAAGTTCTTCCTACTACATTCATATGGTTGGAAAACTAAAAAAATGTGAAATGGGTCAGGTGCTGCAGGCAGCATTCACTTGAACGTCCTGATAAATGTTGTCCTCAAGAAAGTGCCAGATTAAGAGAGATCCTATTCAGTGTGGGTAAGAGTAGCATACTGTGACCCACAAACAGCTATCAGAGCTATGAATACGTAGCATGGCTTTACCCTTGAAGATAATAGCCATTAGAGGGAGCCATGATCACATATACACACAGCCCAATCCAGTAAATACTGTATATAATAGACCAGAGTTCATTTATAAGTACATATGCTCCCCGACCTATGTAAGTGTTCCATTTTGGACTCGAATTTTGCATAATTTGGAAACGTATCTTCAACTATTATGCCTTCCCCCCCCCTCCAAATCAAGAAAAAAACCCTCATATTTCTAGTTTACGGAACTTTTTCTGTAAGCTTGGATTTGCGTACGTTGGGTTTACATAACTTGGGAACTGTCTGTACAAATTAGTAAATAGACCACAGAGTTCTTTTATAAGTATAGACACTCCCCGACCTACGCAAGTGTTCCATTCCGGACTCAAATTTTGCATAAGTTGGAAACGTATCTCCAACTATTATGCCAAAAAAAAAAAAAACCAAAAAAACAAACAAGCCCGCCCCTATTTCTAGCTTACTGAACTTTTTCTGTAAACTCGGATTTGCATATATTGCGTTTATGTAACTCGGGGACCATCTGTACAAATTAGTAACTAAATAAATAAATTGCAAATGCGTAATGACTACTGGTAAATGTTACTAGGAAGATCCCAAGTGTACTTTGATTGTCAGCTCTTCGGGAAAGGGACCATTTTTGTGTTCTGTATTTGTACAGCACCTAGCACAATGGGGCCCTTATCCATAGCTTGGGCTCATAAGTGCTATGATAATACATATAATACATATGTATTAATAAAGTGTCAGCACTGAGTACAAAGAGCTGGTGTGCTGTATTATCACAACTTATATTTAAATAGCATGGCTGAACAATATTAGGAGAAGGTTCAAATAACCGGGTACCTCAACTGGCATTAAAATTCTGAAGAAGTCAGTCTAGTAGAAAAGAATCTTGGTCATGGAGTATACGCTCAGGATCAGCTACATAGCTTAAAGAGACTCTCTCAAAAATAGGAGGCTCCAAAATTTGACCTAGCTTTATTTTTCATTTGCAAGGAGTTATTAAAAATTAAACATCCCTTTAAGGAGACTTGAGGAAAAGTGTTAGAATGTAGGACATGCTGTACTGTATGATTGGGGATATACAGTATTTTGAGAAGAAGGGACAAGATCGGCCCCACTGCAACTCCTCTGGAGTGACACCAGAAATGACATTGGTTCATATTCCAGTGACTTTTATCAGACTTTATTATACTGAGGGTCCACTTTTCATGTACCAAAAACTTCTTTCTAAGCTGTGACCTTTTAAGCATGTTATTAACTTTAAGCACATAAATAGTCCCTGATTGCATGTGCTTTAAGTGGGTTGAGGCCTAAATCCATTAGTTTCTCAGGTATTGCAAGATTAAGCCTAAATTTAAATTGCAGCGGGTCCTGCAAACAATGACCCTGGCAAAACAGCCAAGGGAGAAGGCAAAGTGTGTCCCCTATCCTGCTAGCTTGGCCACCAGTCCAGAATAGAATTTGCATCCTGGCTCTGAAAGTTCCTATGGGACATTTTTCACAGCAGAATAACTGGAGAATGCTCAATATCCCAGCTGTAACTACTTCCACTCTCAGTTTGTCCCTTTTGTCACCTGCTTGCCCAAGGTACAGGGGACAGCTGTGGCATAGCTTAGTGCAGGGACGATGCTGATACAGTCAGGGTGCAGGTTAGGGATGAATTCATGCCACTGAACCCATTTCTGCCTTCAGATGTATGGGTATAACTTCAATAGGAGCTGAAGCGTTGTGCCTCAGGACAGGATCAGACCCACTGAGGCTGAAGGAGCAACTGTTAGGAGAGCAAATTGCTGAAGAGGAATGAACAATACAGGAACTTTTTTGGGTAACAGCTGTGGTGAATCATCAAATGTATATTGTACTCTAAACAGAAGCCTATACCTGAATTGTAGCCCATTTATTGTAATAGGTTGGATTTATTTTACAAATGTTGTTTGAAGATTGCATACTTATCATTAAGCTTCCAGGCAAAAGTCTTGTTAATTTGCTAGTACAGCTCAACCGTTTTCTAAAATTGTTCTCCCTTTTCTCCTGTCTGCGTGTGATAAATTGCATCCAAAACGGTGCAAGCATTATCAATGAGCAGATAAATTCTGTGGACAATGGACTTAAAGTACTAATTTATCCATTTCTGCCAAGTACAAGCTGTTTCTTTCCAACCATCTTGCAGCAGTTTTTAAAAATCAATATCTTAGTCCTGTAAAATGGCAGGAGCCAAAGGGAAGAGCAGCAGCAGCTGCTGCTGCTTTCCCAGCACTTCTAGTACAGTAAATTCTCCTTAAGTGTTTGATTGTACCACATGGGAAGATATTGCTGGAATCAGCAGGCATTTCCCCACACATGATTAGAACTGAATGGGGGAAATGTTTGAATCCTAGCACATCACTCATTTTAAATCACTGCATTCTCATGGGTAGATTGTCAGAAGGTTGTGTGGGAGTGATGTGCACAAATTCCATTAATCAATAATGAGATTTGTACGTGAAACTGTTTCACACTGCCTTGAAATTGTAGCCCCCAATTTCTCTGCTGCTTGGCAGTTTCTCTAGCTCATCTCCTCAGTCCTTGATTTTAGGATTGTAAAACCACACAGGTTTTCTGGAAGCTACTGTCTCCAGAGTAGCTGGATAGCATACACTTTATCTAGAGAGTAATTTAACATGTCAGTAAAAGATAGTTATAGGCATAAAAATTGGGTTCTGAGAACTAAATACATTGGATAGGGTACATCATTCAGCATCCAGGTGAGCAAAAATCTGGACTAGTAAAGGATTCTACTCCACTCTGCTCTCCATCCTTACTCCCTCCATAAACAGTTTTCCAGCAACTTTCCCCATTCATAAAATATGATGCAGCCTTCAGAGATGGATTTTGCATACATACCCGCTATTTGTTGTATGTCCAAGTCAGACTCCCCTGTTGGCTAATGTAGTCCTAAGGGAGACAGTTTCCCATTAGATACACATATCCTTTTTGCATAGTGTAGTCACATTGTATATGAATGTGGTTCTTTTTACGGCATTCAGAAACATGTGGTTTGACAACTATGAAAAGTAAAGTAGTCTGTAACTTTAAGCCACAGAACGTAAGTGCTTAGATGGTAAAGTGTGTGAGCCATGGAAGGATCTACATAGATGAACTGATCTGTGTGCTAAAGTATATACCAAATGGATCCTTGATGGGTGAATAGCTTGAGGAAGCCCACTGTGGTCTTGCAGACAGAGATATCTGGGAGACAAAAGCCCTTTGTTCTATTCCCAGCTTTGCCACTGAATCCCTTTGTGGCCTTGGGCAAATTATTCAACCTCTCTAGGCCTCAACTCTCCCATCTGTAAAGTGGGGATAATAATACTTACCATCCTTTGTGAAATGGTTTCATATTTACAAATGAAAATTGCTGATGGTGGCAGGTATTTATATATTATTAATACTGTTGTTTTATTAATTGTCGAGGATCTCAACTTTGGATCTCTTAGGACTAATATTGGTATAACTATTAATCCTACTAAAAAAATAACTGCAGTAGGCAGCCTTTTGGGCATTCAATCCCAAATAACTAAAATGAGTGGGAAACAAGCACTCACCACTGTCTAGAGTCTAGAAACTAAACCTCTTTTGTAAGGAGCTTACAATAAAGATGGCCTGAACTAGTGACTGCTCATCATTGTCTGTTTGAGACTGGGCATTATATTGTTTGCACTGCACTGAAGTAGACCTGAGTTGGAGTGTCCCTTGGCAAACTACACAAAAACATCTGATGTGTATGAAGGAGGTTATCTGTGAGAGGCACATTGTTTTCTTAAATCAAATTAAGACAGTTTGCATATGTAAAGATTCTGATTGTCTCAGATAATGAGGATGAGGTCATTGATATCAAGTTGTGTTCCTAAGGGAAGATGGCCCTCCCTTTATTTATGACTCTTATTTATTCATTTATGCTTTCACAGCAAAGATGTGTGCTATCTGTGAGATGCCATTGGGGCTGGAAGATATTTCATACTACTGTGTTTTTTTCAGTTGGAGTTGAAAGCATTGCTCTCCTTTGTGTCCTTGGATATCTCCCATTTATACATCATGTTAAATGTATGAAACAGGGTGCAATTGTACACCCTGGTAAACCAGGAGTTAACTCCAGTGTGGCTTCCCTTGCACAGGTACTCAGGGAATGGGCTATAGGCCTACTCCTATCAGAGAAGGTCTTTAAAATGGTCAGGCTTCTATTCAAGTGCAATGGGAATGGGCCCAGCCTCACACTGAGATTACTTTCCAGCTATACTAACTTACTTTGCTTTCATAATGTAAAATAAGAAAAGATCTTGTTGCTTTTTTTGTTTGGTTGTTGGTGGTGGTTTTTAATCTGCTGTCATTCCACCAGCATAAAGCATGATTTCACATTCGCAAATGGTCATGGCGAATTAATGTCGGCCATACTGCAACATCAGATCTCCTTGATTTCAGTGGGAGAATGCTACTTATAAATTAGCAGCACAATGTCTTCCATCCTGTAGAATGGGTAGAGGTTAGCTCTATATGAAGCATAGATGTTTAAATAATTGGGAAGTTGAGGGCCAGATCCTCAGTGGCGCAGGCACACCGTTGTGTAATGTTCTTTCAGAGCTTGTAATATTTATCTTCTCCTCATTTCTCTTGAAAAGCCTGAACTGCGGGGGTTTTCTCACCTTGGGAAGTATTTTTGTTAATGCACTGGTTTTGTGTTTATTCATGTAGGAGGGCAATATTTCCTATTGAGTTAGTCAACAAAACGCACATACTCTATGAATTACTTTTCAGAGCCGGATCCTCAGCTGGTGCAAATCAAAGAAACTGCACTGGCTTCACTGGAATGACACCGATTTACGCCAGTTGAAGAGCTGTCCCCAATAAGCCAAAAATCAGGGTCCAAAAAAGTCCATTTTCTAATTTGCCTGGCCATCAACAAGAAAAACGTCAACAATATGGGAGGATGTAAAAGTAGTGGACGAAATGGATTAGTTCCTTGGAGAGTTTAGGAGGAAAAGTGAACACAGCATCTCCAAGCCGAGGAATCATCAATGTCTGTCTGTTGCAAAACAAGCAGTCAATTTGATGTATGACTAAGACGAAGAAGGAAAACCTTTTCAGTCATTCCATTCACCACCCTCACACAGCTGAGTGGGAGATGGGCAAAGAACTGTAGTTGTGTGTGTTTTCAGATGGTTTACAGATTTAATAAAATAGAGAAAAAGCCAATTTACCCTCTATCTCTGTGCCTAGACTGAAATAGAAAAGAGAGAAGCCACGACATATTCCTGCACAATTTTATTTTATTTAATTGCTCATAAAAGGTGCGTTTCTTTGCATCATTTCTCATGCTCCACCTGCTCTTAACTGCAGTTTCCTTAATAGAGGAATTTTCTTCAGAAACATAGTTGAGAAGATGTTCTCAATTACAGCCTAGTCTATAACACACACACACACACACACACACACACACACACACACTCATGCACACACGCTAAAGTTTGGAGAATTTCATGTCAACAAACTAGTCTGCAATCCAGATGCTGGCTCCTCCTTGTGTGTCTCACGCAATAGCTGCATGACCAAAAATATGTTGAAAATCTGGAGTGTGAGAACATTGCTTCGGGCAAAAAGCTGGAGAAAGTGTTGCTTCATAATCAAAAAGTCACTGTTTCTAGTCTGATGCTGCCATAGAAGTGAATCAGTCTGGTAATGTACATCGCTGATAGGATATGGAACAGAGAAAAACGCTAATAGCCAAATCTTTGGGGTTAATTAAATCATTCTGGAGGATCACACATTTTGCAGAGATATATTCTAAACTTGAACCTCAGCACTTCTTGTTCAGGCAGCCACTTCCACTGCAATAAATGAGAACAGCTCTGTTGAAGTTCATGGAGAATTATAAAAGGTGAGGATCTGGCCCCAGATCACTAATTGCTTAATGTATTAAGTACTCATTGTATATACATCTGTTAACAAGGTCCTGCAGTTCTCTGCCTGGGGACCCCAATAGCCCAGAGGTCATGAGCCAGGGTGGTCAACTGAATAGCAGCCAAGATCTCTTCCTAAAAACTATTTGAGACATCATTTCAGAAGGCAGCACCCAGGATACAGCAAGAGAAGAGATATTCACAAAATCATAGAAATGTGGGGATGAAAGTGACCTCAAGAAGTCATCTAGTCCACCCCCTGCACTGAAGCAGGAACAATATACTTGGACCATCCCTGACAAGTGTTTTTGGAACCTGATCTTAAAAATCATCAGTGATAGGAATTCCAGAGCTTCCCTTGGTAACCTGTTCCAGTGCTTAACTATCCTTATCATTAGAAAGTTTTTCTGTAGCTGACTTAAATCTCCCTTGCTGCTAATTAAGCAGATGACTTCCTGTCTCACCCTCAGTGGACAAGGAGAACTGATTATCATCCTCTTTATAAAAATCTTTTACGTATTTGAAGATTTGCATTCCCTGCTCCTCTCCCCCAAACCACCCTGCCCCCTCCCTTCTTTGCTCTAGACTAAAAATGTCCAAAACTTTAAAAACATTTCTGCATAGGTCATCCATTCCCTGTAGGTATCAATCATCTGTACCGCGGTCAGCTCGAGGGAAGCATGGCAAAAGGAAGAAGAGAAGCTGGCTGAATGTCATGAGAAATTAGAGTCCAGGCAGATGCTTCCACACTTGGTACCTCCCTGTATCTAAACATGGCACAGGCAGGTAGGAAGGAAGGGAGGAGGGAGTGAGCGTCTCCTTCTCCAGCAAGCAGTACCCTGCCTTCCCACATACACACATCAAGTGCATTCAATGTGAGGCTCATTACCTGCATCACCCACCAGGCATTCCCTACTCCCCTTATTCTCATTTCATTCCGCATTCTTAAAGTCACCCCACCCTCCCTACAGCCAGCAGCCCTTCCACCCCCGCCCTCCAAAGTCTGCACTTGCTTCACGCCACTGCCCAATTTTGTGGGCCAAAGGGGACAATAGGATGTGTCCACAATGGATTATGGATTTGGGGTCATTGCAAGTATCAGCAGCTGGTTTTAGAGGTCACTGGCAGAGAACAAATGTCACCTCCTGGTGTGATCCTTTACCATCCCTGATAGATCTTAGCATCAGTAAGAGGTGTTGTGTCATGAAGTCATGTTTATTGAGCCAGGCCTCCAGATGGGCACAAACAAGAATGGACAGGAACCAAGAAATCCCTCCATCCCTCTGAAGCCCCTGTGCAAGGCCAAGCCCAATGGAACTCTGCACCTTGAAGTCTTTAAACCATGATTTGAGGACTTCAATGGCTCAGACACAGGTTTGATACAGGAGTGGGTGGGTGAGATTCTGTGGCCTACATTGTGCAGGAGGTCAGACTAGATGATCATAATGGTCCCTTCTGACCTTAAAGTCTTTGATTCAAAGGGAAAGGGGCTATCCTACCAGGGCCGGCTCCAGGTACCAGCATTCCAAGCAGGTGCTTGGGGTGGCAACCTGCAAGGGGTGGCAGTCCCTGTGTTTTTGCCCCCAAGCAGCGAGCCGAATTGCCGCCGCAGACGGCAGGGGCAATCCGTGTGCCGTTAGGGTGGCAGGCATGTTTCCGTGGCAGCAGAGGCGGCTTCCATGTTCAGCTGTCCGCAGCAGCGCAGCTTCTGTCTTCCGGCTGAAGACAGAAGCTGCCACTGAATTGCCACTGCCGCGGAAACGCGCGAGCCGCCCTAACGGCACACGGACTGCCCCGGCCACCATGAAATCTTCTAACTGAGCGCAGCAGCGACGTAAAATACTTTCTCTACTCAGAGAACCGGCTCTTGTCCTTAGGTTTATACAATGAAGGTTACCCATCATCTTATTTGAAACACTGCTTTTTGGACCCCAGTATTTAAAGTACTTTGAATACAATAGATGTCGACAGCAGGGAGATTAATATAGCATGTAAGTAAAAGGCAATTGCAGTAGATTTGTAACAGACAAAGTAGTAACCATCATCTGTAGAATGAGAATAAAGTGGATTAGCAATTATTTGTTTAATGTATTCAAATGATCTACAAAAGATCCCAGTATCTCTAGAGATGGTATATGTGAGTAACTGTGGATAATATAGTGTAATTATAGGGATTATCAGACCCCTGGGACAAAGAGTGAAAGCCAAGCATTCTTTAATCTCGCTAGGAGATAATGAACTTGGTGATAACCATATTTTGTTCAACAGACTTATTTGTACTAATTGCAAGATGAAGGTGGCCGTTCAGAACCCATTTATGGTTGTCATTTCAGACATGCTGCCTGGTTTTACAAACATCAGTCTCTTCCTCTAAGAAAGTCGCAATCAAAATGCTGTCTCAGTCCAAGCAATGCAATTCGTACTATAAATCTACGTTTACCCAACTGATTACTAAAGTTTTCTTTTATGCCCTCTAATAAACCTAGCTTGCAGAATTTGTACTTCATGCCTCCAACGAAATGGAATTTCTTTAGTAATGTAAATATTTCTGCAAGTATACTACATATCTAATAAAGTCACAAGAGTTTTCAGAGATACACTCCTTTTATTGGACCACAAAGGCCAAAGGCCAGATTTCCAAAGGTATTTAGGTGCTTAAAGACACCTAAAGTGAGATTTTCACAAGCACTAAGCAGGTTAGGTGTCTAACTTCCATTGAAATCCCACTGTATCTTTTAGGCACCTAAATATCTTTGAAAATCTGACATCCGTCAGTACATGGGTTAGGAGAGAGTTATTGAGCTATAGCTAGAAATGTGTAAAATTCTATGAAATGATTTCTCAGTCTGATAGTATAACGACTGCTCACTGATACTAGGCTGCGTTTTTCCTCATGGCAAAACTAATGTTTTCTAAATAGGTTATGGTCATAAACAGTGATGGAGATGGTCAGGCATAGTGGTCAGAGCTGTAGCAGTCATGTCTCATAGTTGGAGCCAGGGGTCAGAGACAGAATCTGGAATCCAGAGCAGAGCTGGAACGAGGCCAGAATGAGAACAAGGCTGGAGTAGGATGAGGAACAGGGTGGGAGCAACAGCAAGGCTGGAGAGGGCTAAGGCTTGGAGAGTCTGTTGCCACTGTCATGCAAGACAGAGTTCCAACCCACGGAGTGACATTGAGCAGACTGGGCTGCTGTTCCTCCTGCAAGACTTATATACATTTCCTGAGAGTCACCAGAGCAGTTCCTGGCTTGTGGATTGGCTGGAACCTAGCACAGGGGTGACTCATTACCTTATAGATATTTGGAAATGCAACATAACACAACCATGCAATATGTCATCATATTTCATGAGGCCCTGATATAAAGCCGTAGAAGGAAGCAGGGTCTATACCCTTCCGTACAGATGTGCATATATAATGCTATATGGACACGGTTGAAACGTTTTCTACTGTATATGGTTCTCCCAGTAAAAGCATCAATATGCCAACATTTTGGAGTTGTTCTTATTTAAACTCCCATTAACACTAATGGGAGTGATCCTGAAAGCATCATGAATGGGGAACTCCCAATAACTTTCCTGAACTAGCTGATAAAGCCACTACCCTATCCTCTTTTTGATTTCTTCTGAAGACCCACTTCTATCCTGATGCTTATAGCAAACTGGCCACTAACAATGGCTAGGAGAAAGGTCATAGGGTATTGTTCATAATTACTTACTTTTATACATGTAGAATTTAATTGAATAGGGTACACTTTGTACCCTCTCATCAATACGTTCGCATTGCATTCCCTTTCACCCCACATCACCAGCCTGCTGTTGCTTGTCATTTTTCCTTTTTTGGTCTCGTCTTAAATGTCCTACAAACACACTCAGGACAGAGACCTTGTATAGCTCTTAGCACAAGAGAGCCATAATCCTTACTGTGGCCTTTCAACCATACTACAAAATATCTGTAATTTATAATAATTAAGGGAAATTCTGAACATGGATCCCTTGCAGGCAAGGATACTATATCCTTAAGCTTATGGATAGCAAAAGAAACATAAATTAACAGACTATTTAGGTAACACAGCATCTTGGGGGAAGGCAAAAGTAGCCCTCATGGGGAACAGACATGGTTAGTACCAGTCCCTACAAGGCAGACCACATATACTGAAGTCACAGATCCAAATTGCAACAAGAGTCAGTAAGTTTCAAATAAGGAGCTTACCACAAACCCATAATGCCTAAAGGGAATGGCAAGACTGAAAACACAAACTTTTTAATGTCATGATCACAGGGCTCAAAGGCTGGGCTTCAGACACTCCATTCCCTAACAGCACAAGTTAGTATGGAGCCAGAAAATTTTGCGCAGGGAAGCTGTCTGTATCACTTAATAAATTCTCCCTGCTAAAACAGATACATCACAGGAGTCCAGTTTTGGGGAAAAGAAAAGATTCAAAATCACCATTGCTAAAATAAACAAGGTTGTGTGGCTCACAGGACTGAAAAGCCAAGACTGTACATTCAAACAAAATCTAAACTGAAAGGAAAACTTCTCTCATTAATCCAAAAGAGGACAAGGCACTGTAAGAAGTCTTCTGTCCACCGATGTGCTGTTAAAACATTGGATAACAAACAAGTTACAAATAATTTGAGTTCTTGGGATCCCCCCAGGAGTGAAAGGGTCTGATGCAGTTATCTTTGGTAAAGAAAAATGTTGTCTAAAATTGTGGTTTCTGATTTAAAGTGTGAATCCACCCATGTTGACAGGTGCAACAACATTCCCATGAGAGTGCTATGAAACATATGTGAGCCTGGTGGAACATTGACCCTAACTTTATCAAAATTCAGAGACAGGAACAACATCCTTGAAGCTGTCAAGGAAAAAAAAAGGGGCCTCCTGTAGGTGAGATTGTTTGCGAGTGGGAGGGGCCCAGGAGGACAGAGACAGACATCAGAATCTTTTTGGCCAAGTGGCAGCCACTTTATTACACTTTTAACTTCAAACAAGATAACTCCCAAATGCATCTTTCCTGGCAGCTGTGAAAGAGAGAGAAAGCAGCCCTTTCTCTGCTCAAATCCAGAATATCCTGGGTTGTCCCAGGTTTAACCAGTACCTTTTGAGCCACATCATTGCATGGGCAAACTAAGGCCTGCAGACCTTTCATGGCCTAAGCCTCTCACATTTGGCGGTATGTTGTTTTGAATAGTTTATAGGCAGATTTTAAAAGGAAAGGAAAACAACTAGTATTTAGTTGAAATAAATATTTAAAATAGGTGGACTAAATATGGCCAGCAATCAAAATTATTAGACCTGAGTGCATCATTCAGACTAAATATATTTGATTAATTTTTGCTGTTTTGCCTATTAATCTATGTTGGATTTTATAAGATCATCCATCTGAGCACCTGTTCCCATTTTTAAATTCTCTGAGAATCATTTAACATTTTTTTGTTAATTTTAAATGATTTGCCAAATAATTTCAATGTGTAATTCCTGGTCCATAGCGATTCTGGTTCATACTTTATAACGAAATCTGAGTTGTGTTTAGTTGGTTTTGAATGGACACATGGATCATATTACAATATTGCTGTTACCTGCATGTAACCCGTGTAACTCTTAGAAACAAGCTTCTGTTACTAATATTCATGTTTGAGTTCTAACTTCACTTTCCATAAATATTCTCTAATATTTGCTATGTCTACAAATATTCTTCCTAGTAATCATGATGGCTCGCATAGTCACAGAAAGCAAATTCAAAAGAAGTATGAAGAGAGAGAGAAAAATTCATTTTTTTTATTTGAGCAAATATCCACTGAGAATGTTGAGATACTCACCCAGCTCTAACAGTGATCATCTACAGCTTCTTCTGTGCCAGGGGATGTGCTGGCTTCATCATCTGGAAAAGGAAAATATCCCAAGGTGGATAAACATGCAGAGAGATGTGATTAAGCCATTTTCTGTTCTTCTAACAGCAGTTATTAAATAACATGATCTTTAAAGCTACTTGATCCTTAAAGCTACTTATCAAACTTTTACTGAGTGAGATAAATCATACAAAATTAAACTTCGTTGTTTCATAGAGAGCTGTTCAGAATATCCCTACTTGATTGACTGGAAAGATATGATCTTGTTGGGATACCTGACTACAGGCAGGTGTTACCCAAATATTTTTTTCAAGGTCAAATATAACTCTTTGAAAGGAATTAAAGTAAAATTTATCCTGAAAATATTTATGTAATCACTTGTAAATTACAAATTTGTGTACCTCAGTCTGAAAGATAAGACCATCACTGTAGGAGAGGCTGATAATACATAACTAAAAATAAAAAAGATTGTGTACGCTTGGGTCACACAGAATCCCACTTTCATAAACCATTTCAAGCACTAGGAACAGAATCATTATGGGATTGTCATGCCGGCATATCATTGTCTCAAGATCAACGGAACGAAGCATGTTCCTGCATCCTCAAAGTATTTGGATTTACATCTCAGCTTTTTCTTCCATGCTTCTTGTTAAACTGGATTCAGCTAGTCTAGTTAAAAGGGATAATATATCCTGTTTTTCTAACTGTGAAACAGGAAGTACTGCTCATTCGCCATAGCAATTTGCTAAAAACTTCTGATCCTAGCTCTGAGACTCTTAGAAGAATTAAAATTGGTGTAGGTTTGAGGCAAGAACCATAATAACAACATCAGCAGCCTTTCCTAGGACCAGATTCTGAAAGTCTTACTCAAACTGAGAGCTACCTTACCTTGAGAATAGTCCCTGTGAATTCAAGGGGGAAGGTGTGTTACTCATGGGGTAAGATACTAAATATTGAGGTAAAAATGTCAGAAAATGGCCCCTAGTAATGTTAAGCCTGAAGCTGCTCCCAATGATTTAAATGGAAGAGATCCTATTGACTTAACTCTTCTATGGGTGTGGAACTGCTTTTCAGCAAGTCCTGGTGCCAGGAGCACTGCCAGCTTTTTTGGTGCCCTAGGTAGCGGAAGGTCCCGCCCCCAAAATGCCACCCCCAACAGAGGCGGCAGAAGGTCCCACCCCCAAAATACTGCCGATGACTGGGGCAGCTGAAAATCCAGCTGCTGCAGTCGCCGCCTCCCAAATGTTTGTATCCTAGGCGACCGCCTAGGTTGCCTAATGGGTTGCGCCACCCCTGCCTGGTGGCCAGCCATATCCTGGGGAGGTTTGGTACCCTGACTGCAGTGGAGTCATGCTGTCAGGTAGGGTGACCAGATGTCCTGATTTTATAGGGACAGTCCCAATATTGGGGCTTTTTTTTTTTATATGGGCTCCTATTACTCTCCACCCCGTCCCAATTTTTCACACTTGCTATCTGGTCATCCTACTGTCAGGAAGCATGAGGCTCTGTAACTAGTGCTTCGCGTGGATGGCCCTGGCTTCTTGCAGATCACTCATGACTCATAAGATTTCTGCATGGATCTATAGCCTAACCCACCTGAAAAGAGGGCTGTGTCCACTCCCAACAAAATGATTAGTGAGGAACTCTGCAAAAGAATCCTCCCAATTTCCTTCTCATTCGCTTTTCTGTGGGATGTGGCACTCCAGCCATTTAATGTCTCTGATCATGACATTTACTATTTAAGCATTAGCTCCATGAAAGTTGTGTCATACCCAAACCTTTCCTAATTCTTTGAAATCCCGTGGTGTACATGAAGTTGAGTATCTATTGCTTTTTGAATTCCATTTTCAACCATATTTTAACTTCACTCTATAGTGGACAAAACTCCGGCCAGGTGGAAGAAATGGGGTTAACTCCTCCAAACACAGTGCACATATATCCATTGCACAAGTGGTGATAATGTGCCTCTGTACTCATCCTGCCAACATCTTATGCATAGTCTCTTTCTGCTGAGAGCAGGAATAATATGTGCTGAGATCTATGCACAGGGATCATGTTTTACCCCAAATATCTGCATATATGCATGCAGACCACACCCTCTTCTTTGGCCACAGCCTACTTCCCCTTCAGAGGAGTCAGTCATGCAGGGCACTCTCTCCATGGCTTTACACAGGAGGTAGAACTCATGGCCAGTTTACACTGCAGTCTTTGTGCATTGTCAGCCAGAATGTAACACACTGGTCACAAATGCATATATTAAAATAGCTAAGAGCTTTGAATTGAATGTTATAACCTTAAATGTAAACTGCTGAGAGTTATCTGAGACCCCAGGAAAATGTCAGACTTATACTTTAGTTTGGACAACTTGAGTTTATGCAAACAACTAAGAACATACTAATGTGTTTGCTTTTTAAATGAAATTTCCTTCTTCCTTCCAACCCCCATTTCAGCTGATTGTGCCTTGTTTTAAATTAATCATGGTGAAATCTTCTTTTGAATGTCATTTTTTCCTGATACGATTTATATTCTTCATTGTACTTTTTAGACTTAGTGAGAAATGTTCCATTTATTTGACTACTCTGCCCTCTATTAACCCAATGTTGCCTAATTAGCTCCATTCGTAGTAGTAGTTTTCTACAATGCATAGCACAATTGAGTCCAATGAAAATGCTGAAAGGCATTTTTGTTACAGCTAGTTTAGTTTTTTCTTTTCATTTTTTTTGTTTCCTTTCTCCATGCAGAGTGTTTCCACAAAGTAGATTCGTCCTTACTGATCCCCTTCAAAGGTGCAAGCAAGCAATTCACCCTTCTGACAAGGAAGATGACCAGGGCACTAGGGAAGCTGGATTTTCTCGTATGTGTGTGTGGTATTCAGTTTGGTAAAAAGACCAAAAGTAGCATTTTCTGATAGCCACAGAAAAGCAGCAGCCCTAAGTACCCCTTTAAGAGCCAGTCCAGTGAATCATGTTATCAGGCACATGATCAGGCTCTGAAAATGCAACAGGAAGAAAAAATGAAAGCCAAAGCTACAAATACTATCTGGGCAAGCGAAGAGGGTGTGTGTGATGTGTCTAGGAAGGATTTAGGACTGAGGGCAGATGAAGCTCTGAAAAAGATGGAAGAGAAAGGAAATAGGTGAGGAAGATAAGTGAGGAAGAACTGAAGAAGAGGAAAATGATGGGCATTTTATAACAGGACACTTTGATCATGGTCCTTCAATGAGCTCTACACAAGTGGATCTCTGCACTACACACAGCCCCATGAATAAAGGTTATTGTTTAATTTAGTGCAAAGCGATACATAGCTACAAAAATCCAAAATATGATAAACACAAAAAGAAAAGATCCTGAAGGTCAGTAACTGCCCAGATATTTGAGGTTATTTATGAATGATTCAAACAAAAATGCCTGCCAGGGTGTTCGACAGGACCAAACATTCTGCAATATGAAAGGAAAGAAAAAGGGATTCATGTAGATGACACCCTGTCCTCCGCCTGAGATAAAATACCTGCATGACACTTGAATGGAAAAGAAATGAAATAGGTTATGTCTGCTCTACAAGGTAAGGGTGCGACTCCCCTGCCCATGGCCAGATAGTCCCGCTGACTCTCATCAAACTAACATTAGTATAAATAGCAGTGTTGCCACACTAGCACTGGTAGTGGGAGAAGAAGCATGAATCAACTGTGTCAAGTACAAACCTGCCTGAAACTGGTGGGTATGAATGCATTACAGCTCAGCTGTGCCCAGAGCCAGCGCTAGGAGTAAGCAGACTAAGCAATTGCTTAGGGCCCCGAGCAGCTCAAGGGGCCCCCATTCACTTTTGTAGTATGTCTTGTGTGTGGGTGGCCCTCAAAAATATTCCTGCTTAGGGTCACCAGTGGGCTAGTACCGCTTCTGACTGTGCCTAATGCAATGACGCTGCATTAACCTTACGCTGTTCCCAAGATGGGTTGGCCCTAAAACTGGGATCAACACAGTATTGTGAATCACAGCATAATGAAATAATTCTGCATCGTACATCACCTTACAAAGATTTTGAATTAGAAATCTAATCTGTGCTCTATGACTAATAATCTCTTTCTTAGTATGTAGAGTACTTTGTCAATGTATGTAAGCCTCATAGAACAGGAAAAATTCCAAGGGGTAGATAAATCATTCAGGAAAAATAATTTGAGCCCACTCAGACGTTATGGGCAACAGTCTCATGATCTTTATAGAAGTTCCCAACTCCAATTTCCTATTTTCTCTATACATGGAGTTCTTTGATTAATGTAAATTGGAGAACCAAGGGTGTAGAAAGAGTAGAATATTAGAGTCAAGATTCACCGTGAAGATCAGAGCAGAAAACCGTGCTCTGTAAGTAATTTAACCTGAACTAAATAGGTCTCAGTTGGACACCTGACTGAAGGCTCCCAAAAGGAACATATGAAATGTTACTGGGCTATTAATAAATACATAGCCTTTCCCATGGACTTGGAGTCATCATGGAGGGAACTATATACTCATAAGATTTCCTTTACATAGCTGTAAAGGACTGAGATGACTTTAAAAGAAAACTTATTTTTGTGTAAACTTTTCACAGTTTAGCTAAAGCTTTTTCACATGGTAAACAGTGAGTAAATGTAAACACTGGATTTTGAAAAGAACAGAAAGTGAGATAATTGTGACATTGAAAGCACACAATGATTTATTATTATATCTATGTCCGTGACAGAACCTCCTTTAGATTTTAATTAATTCCACTTAGCATTTAAGTGTCCTATATATCTGCGGACATGAGTTTAATTCCTAGTTGGTGTTTATTAGCAAGATAATTGTGCTTATTGCTTAAGCATAGTGCCTATCTGGCACTCAGCCCAGATGAGACTTTCATCTATATTGTATCTGCAGAAAAAAGTTGGATTAATTTCAAGAAAAACAGATGTTTTACCAATTAGGAGGAACATGGCAAAATCTTGCCGGCACAAAATAAGTTTGCATCTACAGCCCACACATATTCAAAGATGGAATGGCCATGAATGGAAACACGAGAACTGGCAGAGCCATAATGTAACACAGTGAATTTTCTCCTCTATTATTTGTAAAATGAAGCGCTTGAATTGCACTTAACAAATGCTGCTGTACATCAACGGTAGCTCTGTTGAAGTCAATGGGGTTTTGTTAGTGTAAAATCAGTGTAGAAAGGATCAGCCCTGAGAAGTCCTGGGCTGTGATTTTTCATTTTCCATATTTTGGGGGTGGGGTGGGAAGAGAGAAGTTAGTTGGCTGATATTAAGGAGTGAAAGCTCTGCCAACAGAATTCTCTCTTAGCGTACGTCGACCCTGCATTTAAAAACTCATGGCTGGCTTGTGCTATCTGTGGCTACGTCTTCACTATCCACCGTATCGGCGGGTAGCAATCAATTTCTCAGGGATCAATATATCGCGTCTCATCTAGACGCGATATATTGATCCCCAAACATGCTCCTGTTGACTCCAGAACTCCACCGGAGTGAGCGGTGGTAGCGGAGTTGACAGGGGGAGCCGCGGACTCCGATCCCCCGTTGTGAGGACAGTAGGTAATTCGATCTAAGATACTTCAACTTCAGCTACATTATTCACGTAGCTGAAGTTGCGTATCTTAGATCAATCCCCTCCCCTAGTGTAGACCAGCCCTGACTCAGGCTTGCAGGGCTTAGGCTCAGGGGCTGTTTAATGGCAGTGTAGATGTTCAGGCTCAGGCTTCAGCCTGAGCTCTGGGACCCTTCCACCTCGCAGGGTCCTAAAGCCCAGGCTTCAGCCTGAGCCCAAATATCTACACTGCAATTAAACAGCCCCTTAGCTGGCATAGGCCAGCCACAGGTTTTTAATTGCTGCGCAGACATACTTTTAGGGCCTTATCCAAAGCCAAACGTAGTCTTTCCATTAACTTCAGTAGTTTTGGATCAGGCATTTTTAATCCATAAAATAAATGCAGCAGCCCCTGCTCCCTCCTCCCACTAATATGCCTAGGTGTTAACCTGGAAGGACCACTTCCAAGGATGAATCAGGGATCAATCCTGCCCCAGTCCTTTGGGCGTTTAGCACATATTTAAAGTTAAGAACATACTTAAGTACTTTGCTGAATAGGAACAGACTGCTAAATTGCAGCCTAGATAGTTTCCACAAAACAGCCACTTTTATTTTAAACAGAGAAAGAGTATAGGATGGGAGGCAGGGGAAACATCTGGTTTTGGGATAATCCTCAATTGAACTCACCACTGTAAAAATCAATGGGCTGTGAATATAACAATTTTCCTTCCAGATATGTGACTGACCATGTCCCATCAAAATAGTAGATTTCAACGATAAAGATAAATCTATTTCTCTTCTTTGATTATCTCCCTGTGCCCTCTGACTCACCTCAAAAATCACTAAACAAAAACCCCTTACAGCATGTTGGCAAGAAGTCTTCCCACATCTTGCACAGCATTTCCACAGGATAGAAAAATACTTTCTCTCCTCATGTCTTTCTTTCAGTACAGCCAGAGGCAGCTCCAGGCACCAGCACGCCAAGCGCGTGCCTGGGGTGGCAAGCCACAGGGGGGCGCTCTGCCGGTCACTGCAAGGGCTGCAGGCAGGCTTCCTTTGGTGGCATACCTGCAGAGGGTCCGCTGGTCCCGCGGCTTCAGTGGACCTCCCGCAGGCATGCCGCCGAATCCGCAGGACCTAGGACCTCCTGCCGAAGGCAGCCTGCCTGCCGTGCTTGGGGCAGCAAAATACCTAGAGCTGCCCCTGAGTACAGCCCTTGTTTCTATCTCCTTTCTTCATGCCTCTGCGATGTTACACAGCAGGTGAATGCCACCTTAACTTTTTTTTTTCCAAAGCTCAGTACAAGCTTTTTTTCATGAGATAGGAACTGACTGGCATTTCTATTCTCTATACATTTTATCTAGAATCAAACACCTGCTCATTTTTTCTAGTTTCTCATTTTTCTGTGTATTTTCAAGTATGCAGCTGAATTTATTTCTATTGTAATTTTTTATTTTAGCAAAATTGGCTAAGCCTATGTGGACAATTGCCATCTGCTAGACAGCATCAGAAATGCTCACCAATGTAATATGTCTCTTACAATGTTAAGAACAAATGAAGATTTTCATTCTCATTTAGCTCTAGCTCAAGTGGCATGAGCATATATACTTTTCAACTATAAACGATTTGGAAAAAGGCGGTAAAAATGTGGAGATGGGACAAAATTAATCAATATAGTTAATTCCAAACCTGACTGTGAAGAGTTACAGAAGGATATCACTAAACTGTGTAATGCAAAAACAAAATGGCAGATGAAATTCAATGCTGATAAATGCAAAGTAATGCACATTGGAAAACAATCCCAGCTATACATACAAAATGATGGGATTTAAATTAGCTGTTACCACTCAAGAAACAGATCTTGGAGTCATCATGGAGGGTTCTCTGAAAACATCTGCTCAACGTGCAGTGGCAGTCAAAAAAGTGAACAATGTTAGGAAACATTAGGAAGAAGATATATAAGACACAAAATATCACAATGTCACTATATATATCCACAGCATGGCCACATCTTGAATACTGCATGCAACTGCTGTTGTCTCATCTCAAGAAAATAAAATAAATAAAGGGCAACAAAACTTAGTTTAAAAAGTCTGGGACTGTTGAATTTAGAAAACAGAAGACTAGTGTGGCTATGATAGAGGTCTGTAAAATCACTATCTCCACATCAATCATGAATGAGGAAATGTTATGTATCCGGTCACATAACACAAGAACTGGGGTGACCCAAGGAAATTAATAGGCAGCAGATTTAAAACTAACATAAGGACATATTTCTTCACACAACACGCTGTCAACCTGTGAAACTCATTGCCAGTGGATATTGGGAAGGCCAAAAGTATAACTGATTCAAAAAATAATTAGATAAGTTCATAGAGGAGAGGTCCACCAATATCTACTAGCCAAGGTGGTCATGGAGAAAACCCCATGCTCTGGATATGCCTAAACTTAAAAAAAACCCAGAAGCTGGGAATGGATGAAAGGAGATAGATCACTTGATAATTTACCCTCTTCTCTTCATTCACTTGGAAGCACCCAACATTGGGCACTGTCAGATGACAGGATACTAGGCTAAATGAAATACTGTTCTGACCCAGTGTGGCTGTTATTTATGTTCCAAAAGCTGTGATATGAATAACATCCCAACTATCATTGTAAAGTTTCATATGGCCATAGCGTGCAGCTGTAGTGACAACGATGAAATCCTAGGTTGTACAGTATTATGTATCACAGTTTCATTTAACATTTTCCCCATCCCTGTTTAATGCCTAGTGCCACAACTTGAAAACAATCCATTTGTTTCCCATTTTCTTGTATTGTGGGAAACCTCCTCCCACTAAAGAATTGATATAAAGCATGGCTCTACTCTGAAATGAGACTCTAAAATGACATTATGGGGTTCCATATTTATTGGAACTATAATTTCTATATCAAATATACTCAATTTACAAAAAAAAAAAAAAAAAAGTACTGCTGGTTAAAAAATGGAAAAAACAGATACGTTTGTGAAATTTCCCGCCATTTTTCCCAGTCGAAGTTCATCTGAAAAAATTATTGAAAAAGTAAAAAACAAAACAAATAAAAATAAATACATAAATAAATCCATACACAGCTTCATTAAAAAAGTATTGTAACTAGTGCTTCAAACTCAAACTGGCATCTGAAAGTCGTTGATTCTCTGCTAATGATAATAGCAACAACACATGCCTTCTGTTAAATTAAGACTCTCTCTTAATGTGAAAACAGTAATGTCATAGATGCTGGAACTAGGAGTGCTGAGCATGCTGCCACAACCCCTGGTTTGAAGTGGTTTCCATCATATACAGAGTTTACAGTTTGGTTCAACGGCTCTCCATGTCCCCACTATAAAAATTGTTCCAGCACTCCTGAATAATGGATATGAAGGTGTTTCAGTAAATGGGATTCATCTATATAATTGATTACTTTATTTCTTTGTATCTTGAACACTTCCAATCATAGCAGTGAAAAGAGAATGTGATAGACAACAAAGACAACAAAGACTTAGGTGAAATGGACAGAGACCACACATGTCTGTGGAAATAATACAGGAAGGCAATCTTTGAACAGCAGCCAATTGCAGATGAACCACCAACCCTAGAAACACAGGGGTTGGCCAATACTTCTCAAGAGGAAACTATAGATGGGTATTGGTATATCTCTGCTCTCACTGACATTAATGGTCACAGTTAGTCCAATGCCTAGTGCTTTTGAAAATCCCACCTTATACAGCACCTGGCAGGATCCAGCCCTTGAAGTAGAGAGATCTACCCTTTACAAATAAAAATATTTAGTGACTCAGTTTAAAATTAAGATTTGATGTTTCTACTCTGTGGTGATTCATCTTCCCCAGCATCTAAGAGTGACAACATTTAAGCACGTTTACGGCCCGTTTTAGTATTATAATGCATAGGTTTCATTGGCATGCCAGATTGTGAAATGACACTTTTCCATTGCGCCGGGACATTCTTTTAATTGTTCATTACTCAAAAATAACTAGCTACAGTAACATTAGCTTCCTGTGCTAGTACGTCTCAAAATACATTATGTGCACTATAACACCGCTTTGTGGTAGAAATAAAATTGTCAAGTAGCATACATGGAGGATTCGTTACATTACTTTATCTTATTTGTACTATAAACCATTTGTATCTATGATATTTTCATGAATGTGATCCAGTGCCATAATAAATTTGTAAGACAACTGTGGAGTCTTATTTTCCCCTCCCATAATCCTACCAGACACTATTCTGTTGATCTGTTATGTCATATTCTTGAAATTTCTATCATCAGAGACTCTTTGGTTAAGTCCAAGAATAATTATCTAGGGTTCCAGTTGGGTTTGCAACAACCCATGCTGATGCTTATGTTGCTGCAGCTTCACTGCTGTAAATACATGAAAGCCCTTATATATACACAACTACTAAAAGTGCTGAAAGCCAAAATGCTGGCTGACAGGCAACTTGGCCCAAAGTTGTTACTTCCTAAAGTACTTCTAAGGGAAAGTCTTGAAAGAGACTCTCACAACTCTATATGAAATTAAACCAAAATCTTAAATCCCTTCAGAGCAAACCAGCATAGGGTTGCTCACTGGATCACTTCAAAATATTGTTAGATGCAAAAGTAACAGATAGCTACAAATAGCTTACATATTAAATGCCTCACATAATCTTTCTCCATGCTATATATGATATCTATAACTACCAAAGTATTAGCTCACTAAATTCTTCATATTCATTTTTATACACATTTTGTCCCCTTGTACTGTATATTTTTCCTTGCACAAAATCATGTCCCCATTAAGTACTGTGGAATTGCAAGAAAACGAGGAAGTGGCCTCTTCTGGCTTCCATTAGTTCTTACATTAATGACTTTTAGTTATGATTGTCATGACAGAGATGAGGGCAGACACAGCTGGTGGTCGGGGCAGGAGCCAGGCACTGGGAGGTCAGACTCAGAGATATGCCAGAGGAGAAATCAAAAGGCAGGAGGCAGGCAAGGTCAGGTTACCAGGAGATCAAGGTCAGGCACCAGGTTATAGACAGCAGTTGAGACGTGAAGGCAAGGACAAACCAGGGTTGGAAAGCAGAGCCCGGGGTTTATAGCAAGTAGGGTCTAGAGCAGAGACAGGCAGGCAGGCAGGCTCTGTTTTTGCTCAGACAGCTCCCCTTCCTGTCTTAAGAACTGGTATCAGCCAATCAGTGGGCTGTAAGGGGATGCCACTCAGGGGCTTGCTGGGTGGTACTTTCTGATGAGCCCAGCCTCACAGGGTCCTCCCATGGGAGCCCAGCCTAAGCCTCCAGTGGCATCAGAATCCTAGAATACCCATGGCCCCAGGTTCCAGCCCTGCACATCGTTATAAAAATAAACACATGCAGCACAGCATGCAAGTAGTAAAACATATAGAATAAGGAATGTATTTAACTTGCACCCTTTTGTTTTCAATATTTTAATGATCTGTAAGACTCTGCCACAATATTCTATCTCAGATTAACAACTAATGCATTTTCTACTCCATTATTTACATTCATTCTTTTCTCAGCTCACGTTATTTAGGCAGCTCACGTTGATCCAACCCTAATGTCCTCATTACTGCTCTACTGTTACCTTTGCATCTGGGCTGGGTTTGGCATTTTTTGGAGGCAAAGGAGAATTAAATTTCTTTGTGTCAACTTCTCTTTTGATCATTATGCTGCATTATGCTGAAACAGATAGCGAATAGTGGAATTTTTTTTCTCTCTGAATCCCTGAAGCACCTGATGGAAGTCTTCTGTGATTTGAAAGTTCTAGCTGCCAAAATTTTAGCTCATCTAATAGAAGCCTTTGAAGGACATGGCACTACATGCTTTTATTCATAGGGCTAGTCTCATGCACAAAGCTCCGCAAGAAACTGCTTTAATCTCCTCACTTTTGTTCTGTGCTTATTTTGGAACTCACTGAACTGACTGATTTTCAAATCATCATGAGGACCAGAAAAAGAAGTAATACACACACTTATTGAGAATCCCCACTTCATCATGAGACTATCGGAGGACGCAATTCAGAGCAATTCTCAATCTGGCTCTTTGGCAATTCAGAGCATTCAAAAAGCATTCAGAAGGTATTCCCTACTTTTTCAAACCTTAAATGTAAAAAGGAAACATGGGAATTGATTTTTCCAGTCATTAACGGCCTGATCCTCCCCTCATCAGAATGAATGGAAGGCTTTCCATTGACTTTAATGGGATTTGGGTCAGACCCTGAGTCCCATATGTAGGACTCAGTTCTAGTTAGCGGCATAATATAATTTTGAGTTGCACCATTATTAAAGGCATATACAGTAGGTTCTGCTTGTTCTTAATCCATAAACATGAAACTGAATAGACTTGAGCACAGTTTAAAATTAGGGTTCCATTCCATGAAGAATATTTTACACGCCTCTGAAAGGACAAAGTAGTCAACATTTTGGCTGATTGTGGAAAAAACTGGCCCTGATGAAGGTTTATTTCTCTAGAAGAATATCACTATTCAAGATATAAAAACCCGAGTTTATCATCATCCTTGTTTTTTTTCAGAAAGCCATTTATTTTAGGTTTCTTTACCAGTGGCAGTTTAAATTTCAGCGACATCTGAAAAATTGCTCATAGAAAGGAGAAGAAAAAAATAACTAAAATAGATGAAAAAGTGTAAGTCATTTTTTCTTCCACTGACATTTGATGTATTTTACTCATACTTACTAGGTGTTACGGGATCCCCAGGGTACAACCTGGAACTGTGGACTGCTGTGCCTCCTTAACTCTCAGGCCTGGATAGTCTCTCACAACTTTTTGCTAGTGACAAGCAGCAAACCCCTCCAGGCACTGCGATCACTCAGCCATCAGCATGTGGAGCCCCTCACTCAGCTAAATTGCATGAATCATAGAAAGAGAGGTCCCAGCCAATCACCCCAGCCTTGCACCCCAGCAATATACCATCTTACATGGCTCAAAACATACTTGGACAGTGCAAGCTCATTAGTTAGCTTGCCATTCTGACAAAAGGGTAGTGGATGGGCAACAGCCCTTGTTAACCTGGCTTGAAATTCCCCAAGCACTTTAACCAAAACTGTACTGTTTTGGTAATATAAAATGGATTAACTACAGAAAGATAGATTTTAAGTGATTATAAGTAGCAGGCACAGAGATCAGAGTTGGTTATGTAAGAAATAAGAGTAAGTTTACAGACTAAATTCTACGGACTAAGCAAGATTTGAATCAAGCAGTCTCTCACCATAATAGATGTTACGGGCAGCTCACAGTTCTCAATACACAGGCTGGATTCCCTTCCCAACCTGAGACCAATCCCCTAGTTTAAAGTCTTTGTCTTCCAGACTATCTTCCAAGTGTTGTGATAGGGGAGGAGAGAGGCCAAATGATGGTGTCACTGTCCCTCTTTTATACTTTCTTCCAGATGCTAGAAATATCCTTGCTGTGATGTGGGGGTGGGGGGTGAGGCAGCCTTTACTGTTTACATGCCCTCTGCAACAGTCTCTGGGATAGTGGATTCTTCTTGATGGACCATCAACACCTGTCTGGCCAGTAATAGTTTCTCCTTTGGTACTACTGAAAGGCCAGTTGTGGGTGTCTCCAACCTCCCAACATATTTCAGGAACACATATAGCAATACTTCATAACTTCACATACAATGATAATACATACAATTAAACATGATATTAAGGTTCAACAGGTCAAGACTTTTAAAATGATACCTCAACAAGGCATGTGTTGTACAAAACATATCATAATCATATGACAGTGGTGCATATGAGGATTCCAGGACGCTACTTTGAGGTACACACAGTGTCACACTAGGAGCTCAGTACAAGTTACAGTTGGATAGCCCAAAGGTAAAAATACTTCGCTTCGCTGTATCGAAAAAGTGAATTAAGCATGCAGAAGTGTAGCCAGTTTAGTGACTGAATACACTAAGCTGATGAGGCACGGAGACCATTGCTCTTGAGATATTTATGTAAAATACATGCAAACTGGAAAAACTGAAGAGTGCTGGTTACAATATTTTAGGGGTCTATGCACATTTTTTTCTCAAAAGCAGGTCGCTATGAGAGAAGGAAAACAAAATAAGTTACTGGACAGGTTAAAGAGAGAAAGCTGGGAGAATTTTAGTATTTCCTGTCATGGAATTTGATAGATATGAATCCAGTTGTAGTCTACAGAAATTAGTCTGTAATATTTGGGTCCTGATTCTTATTCACACTAAGTGTCCCTTTATACCACTCTGGCAGTGTCAAGGGGCCTTAAAAGGACATACATTTATGCCCACTTTAAGGCCTCCTTAGTCTACAAAGCACACTGATGTGAACCCAGGAAATAGAGAGACAAATGTCACAATATCATTAAATGCAGAGACTTCAATGTTATTTAAAACTATTATCTCACTGGGCTAACTACCACAAAACTATCTGGCAGGATTGTTCCATTCTGGATCTCAAGTGGGCAAAAATGATTCCTGGTGGACTATAAACCAGAGGGTGAGTACACCTTCAGGCTTGACAAGGAATCCTAAGTGAAAGTCAGAGTCCCAACCCATTTCAGTCCTCCTGGCTGGAAGTAGGAGAGTTAAGATAAGGGGAACCACAACCTGCATGAGGCAGAAGTACAGCCCCTCACCTTGCAATGGCGTGCCCAGGACTAATGCCCAAGCAATCCACTAAGTTATAGGAAACTCAGTCTGACACTTTCTAAACCATCAGCTGCATTGTAACCTGCCAAAGTTGAGATGCATGTTATTTAAACCATCCAAACCAGACCTTCAAGATGTCTAATGGAGGGTAAAACAAACCAACCAACCAACCCCACACAGCTGTTTGACAGTTTTGCCCAGGGCCGTCCAGAGGATTCAGGGGGCCTGCGGCAAAGGGGGGGAGCTGCAGTGCTTGTACTCACCCGGCAGCAGTCCAGGTCTTCGGCGGCATTTCGGCAGTGGGGGGTCCTTCCGTCATTCCATGTCTTCGGCAGGACTGAAGGGCCCCCCGCAGCCGAAATGCCACCGAAGACCTGGAATGACGGAAGGGCCCCCCCGCTGCCAAAATGCTGCCGAAGACCCAGACCGCCACGGTAGCCTGGGGCAAATTGCCCCACTTGCCCTCCCCCTCACCCCCGGGTGGCCCTGGTTTTGCCATATGGGAAAAATCTCTTCCAGGCCCCAAAGCTACTTATGCACCTAGTTCAGCCTGACAAGAGGTCCAGCCCAGATTTAGAGTGGGATGGATGGAGCTCAAACAGGCAAATGTGCAGTGGCTCCCCCTTAGATGCAAACTGTGTCAGCCCTCTCATGCTCCACTACCAAATGGAAGCCGATCACCCACCCAGTGGCAGCAGCAGAGTGTGGGACAAACTCTAGAGTCCAGATGCAGCATGTAGCCCCCCTTTTACTCCTCCCACCACCAGTATGAGAAAGGAAGAGGCAGTAAAGGGGCACGGGAGGAGAGAGACAGCAGACCCCAGAAGCTGTCTGAAAAAAAAGAGGAGAAGAATGAGAAAAAGTGTGTGGGAGGGAGACGTAGAACATTGCCTCAGCTGGTTCCAGTTGAAATCTGCCCTTCCCTTCCTCCTCTACCTCCTAGCCCTATAAGACACATCTGTGGCTCCTACCCCATCGAAGATGAGGTGAGGATTAACATCCACTGAAAGGCCCAGAGCTACGTAAAGCAGCCTTAGTGCAAATGAGAATCAGGCCCACAGAATTTAAAACAGTGATAACCTTTTGAGAGGGTTTTTGAATAATCTTGTAGAATATAAATGAGAATTATATTCCTTTTGTAGGTTTTAAAAACATCCATAAAATTCTACATAGGGGTGTAATCAAAGAGGATTGTTCAAAAAAACCTATAGATATTTTCTCTTTTAAGTTCTGAGACTTTCCACAAGGGATAATACAAAAAAAAAGTGGGTTTTTTAAAAGCACGGTATTAACAGTTCAACTTCCTAAACCACACAATAGGAACTATATATATTTTTTCTCCATAAGACATTTAGAAGCAGCGCTTGCTTAAAATATTTCCAGTTATTTTCATCCATCAAAAGGAGTGGATGAAAAAGTCAGACAATTAAATCCAGGCTCTGAATCAGTTCGGCTGAGAAAAAAGTGACCTTTTTGGACCATTGTGGTAGCTTTGCCAATTTTAAGCACAAAATCCACGCAGTTTGAGGAAAATCTATTCATTACTGCTTTCTTATAAATGTTAAGACACCATCTGATCTTAAAAGAGAAGCACCCTCTTCTCTCCTAATCATTATATCCAGGTGATTAAAGCGCATGATTCAGTCTGGCCTATAAAGGGAGGAAAAGCACTTGGCTACCCAAAGATTACTCATCCACCAGGAAGCATTTCCTTGTAATTCACTGATATGCTCACTGAGAGTAGTACTATGATGATCTAATCTACAGATCAAGAACAGATGTCACTCATTACTTACATTGCTGTGATACAGATTTGTACTGTGCGTTTGTATAAAGTAACTAGTATGTCCCCAGCTGGTTCACATTAATATTTAATAGAGTCTGTGATAAAGAACATCCAGCAACCAGAATGACAAACGAAAGCACCAACTGAACTTTGCCAAGCAACTGCTGCTCACCAGAGATTTCACAGTTGCAGAGACAATTTCATAAATCTCTGGTGTCTCTTCACTCACCTCTGACCTTTTGATCTTAGCCCATTTCCTACAGGATAGATGTCCACATTATAAACATGCTCTACTTCCTCTTATCTCAGCAAGAAGGTCAAGGACTAAATGGAATTTGAATGATTCTCTCAACCTCTAGAGGTGGTCTTGCAAAATCAAGATTAAGGCACATCAGTGGGGCAGGAGCAGAAATTGCCTGTAGTTAACAAGAAGATTAAAATCCCTACGGCTCTAAGCTTTTCATGAGAGACATTTTTTTTTCTATTTAAGGGAAAGGGAGGTTAATTTAACTCTTTACATAAAACAAAACAGATAACAAATGAAAATTATTGATGCTCTAGTCTGAACTATCAGTATTCACTGAATGTGCCTTTATGAGGTAAAACGTAGCATGAGTTCAGGATGGTGAGGTTACTCAGAAGTACTGAAGCCATGAATAAGTTATTTAAATGAGCAAAGGTAAAATTTTACACCACACTATCATGTGTTTTGCATATGTCCAATATATTGCAGAAAAATATTTTATATATATATAGGTTTCCATAGCCTCTATTAATATCATATCTAAATGCTGCCTAGGTACATTAAATCTGCATGGCAAGGCTTCATAATAGACCTTATGGCATTTTCTGCTCTTCTCCCTTTCCTAGTTAAGGGAGTCTTTGCTTGGGAAATAATAATATTAGGTGCTTTGTCAAAGAGGAGGGCCTGGCCAAGTGTGCACTCACACACTCATACTACAGCTATTCAGAAAATGAATTTTTTTTCTTCAGAAAACTGACTGGAAATCAAATTCATCAGTTTTCTGAACAAAGTTTTTATAAATTTATAAATTTATAAATGAATTCTTTGGTTTACAGTGAAAATTCTTGGGTTTCATCTGTACATCTACCTAATGAACAATAAAGAAATTCAAGGAAAGCATTTCAGTTTTCATCTGCATAGAAAGTGACTAAAAACCCAACTTTCCATTAAAAACCAGTTTTGATGGATATTTTTATCAGCCCTCACATATACACACTCCAAAAAAATACAAGTGAACCTCTCCTTCTTTAAAGGGACAATGCTTAGTAATGCTATATAAAACTATTTTAATTTCCACTAAAAGGAGAGGTTTCACTGCATTGTTTAGAGTGGGTGCTGCATGTAACAAGTTGACTCCTATTTCATGTTTACCAATAGTTTTCCTAAAAGTGAGGTGGGAAAGCATCAACTGATTTGTAACTGGAAATGAATTCTATGGGAAAGCACTCATAGCTGGCAATAGACAAACCAAAACTGACAGTGCTCAGTTAAGAATGTTTAGTTCAGCCAGAATTAATGGTGAAATTAGGGAAGATGGTTGATAAACTATGGAGAGGCTTCTATCTAATATGGTGGTTTGAAAGTCTGGAACATTTTTGCTAATGAGCAATTAAACACAACAGAATGATATATAAAGCACCTTCCACTTTTATAAACAAGCAATACGACCTCTGAAATAACCTCACCACACATTAAGCAGTGGGAGGGCTGTTGTCTGGCTTGTTGGGGAAAAGTGTGTGCCCCTTTAGGAAGTAGAAAGCCATGGAGTGACTTTCTATTGCATTAGCAGAATAGGTCAGCACAGGGATGCTGACTCATTCCCTGCCCACCAGGTGACCAGAAAGGTGGTGGGATACTAGATTGGTCCATGCTGGTGCAGGAAAAGTCTTCTTTTACCTGGACCAGTGTAATGAGAATCAGAAGAAAAACTAGATCAATCAAGCTGGGTGACATGATTTTTTTTTAAATTACACTATGACAGAGATTAACCAGTTAAATTTCCACATGAATAGTTGCATTGAATTTTCTTCATGTAAGGAAAGTTACTCATATGCTTAAGTGTTGTAGAATCAGGCCCTGCAGGGACTTACTCTACCTTAGGTCCTGAATCACCAAAGCACTTAGGACCAGAATTGTAAAGATATTTAAGTAAATAAAGATTCAGATAGGCACCTAGTGGGATTTTCAAAAGCATATATTTGCCCAACCTCCATTGAAATCAGTGGGACTTTGGTGACTCAGGATCTTGGGGTATGTCTACACTGCAATATAAGCCCAGAGTTTGAAGTCAAGTTCAAGCCTAACCTCCTCCACTTCCATCCACACACAAATTGTGCCAACTCAAGGCTCGAAACGTGAGCCTTGAGGTTTACGTGGAGGGTCTGAGCCTGAGTCAAGCCAGGACACACAGGGTTCAAGCCCTATTACTTTGCACTGTAGATGCAACCCCACTGGACTTGTACTCTGGGAGTCCACCAAAAGTATTTTACAATCCTATAGACCGACTTCCTTTGTTCTCTGGACAATGAAGTTTGGTGGACTGTCAAGTTTTCCCACACAGCTCCATGAACAAAGGGATAGAGCAACCACATTTTCTGAGGGCAAAAGGAAGTCTGGCATATGGGTGATGGGACTTGGGCCCACATAATGCAGTGTAAACACTGGAGTTGCAGTTTGGGACGCAAGGTTCATCAATTCCGGACCCGGGGTTACAAATGAGTGTAGACATTCAAGTCAATCAACAAACCCAGGATCTGCTAACTCAGGGGCGGGCAAACTTTTTGGCCTGAGGGCCACATCGGATTTCATAAATTGTATGGAGGGCGTCATGGCCCAGCCTCCACCTTCTATCTGCTCCTCCCGCAACTCCTGCCCCATCCAACCCCACTGTTCCCTGACAGCCCCCCCCGGGACTCCTGCCTCATCCATATCCCCCCCGCTCCCTGTCCACTGACCACCCCCAGATGCCCAACACCTCATCCAACACCTCCTCTCATTCCTGACACCCCCCTCAAGATCCCTGCCCCATCCAACTACCTCTTCTCCTTGTCCCTTGACTGCCCCCAGAACCCCTGCCCCTGACTGCCCCCTACCGCCCCATCCACCCCCCCTCCTTCCTGACTGTCTTCCCAGGATCCCTGTCCCCATTTAATCCCCCCATTCCTACCCAATCCCTATCCACACCCCTGCCCCTTACCACCAGCCCGAACTCCCCTGCCCCCTTACCGCGCTGCCTGGAGCACTGGTGGCTGGCAGCACTACAGCCGCTGGCTGACTAGAGCCAGGATAGGCCACCGCTGCCACCACGCAGCTCAGAGCACCAGGTCAGGCCAGGCTCTGCAGCTGCGCTGCCCCAGGAGCTCACAGCCCCACTTCCCAGAGCATTGCGCCAACGGTGAAGCGAGCAAGCTGAGGCTGTGGGGGAGTGTGGACAGCAGGGGAGGGGCTGAGGGCTAGCCTCCTGGGCCAGGAGCTCGGGGGCCAGACAGGACAGCCCTGCGGGCCCTAGTTTGCCCACCTCTGTGCTAACTCATGTTCTACTAACTCTGGGCTTACACACTGCAGTGTAGACATGTCCTTAATGACCAACTTCATTAGCTGTTTTTCATTTTAAAGCTGAGCAAAGAATTTATTATAGAATATTTATTTATTTTTCCTATTCTGGAATATACATGAAGAAAATTATCAAATGCATTAATTACTTTTGAATTTATTCAGTGAATAATTCTTGGCTTTCTGGTATAGCAAGTGCAAATGGTTGCTATTACAGTCAAATATACAACTGCAATTTATGTAAATAAACTTGAGTTATAACTTGCTGAATTAACTTGCAAATTATTCACCACATAAGTTAATTTATAACTGCATATTAAAGTGTCATATTTGCAATGCACACACCATGGGTTAAGTAATCAAGTGAACCAATTATGGAACAAATGCTATACCATATAACATATAGAGGTAACTACATTTTGAAATTTCCTTTCAGTGATTATTCAAGCACAAGTGTAGGTACCAATAAAAAGCTTAAATCCAGAGATATTCACAGACAATGAACTCAAAAATGAACTATGAATAAATTCAGACTTGAATTCACTTAAGAATTTCAATGACTATTCTCTGAAATTTCATTCCACTATCCCGTCTAGCCAATATATACTATTAGTTAGATGCTGTCACCTTGTTTATCACATTTATAGAATCATAGAATATCAGGGTTGGAAGGGACCTCAGGAGGTTACCTAGTCCAACCCCCTGCTTAGAGCAAGACCAATCCCCAACTAAATCATCCCAGCCACAGCTTTGTCAAGCCTGACCTTAAAAATCTCTAGGGAAGGAGATTGCCTCACCTCCCTAGGAAACCCATTCCAGTGCTTCACTTCCCTCTTCTCATGAAAATTTTTTCCCCAATATCCAACCTAAACCTCCCCCACTGCACATTGATTAAGTATTCCCATTGTCGATTGTATGCACCTTTTAAAAGAGTTGGCTTAAGACCTACAAGCCTGTTATGTCATTTTGGAATCGCATCCTTTATAATCATTCCCATGACAGCCAAGATAATACATCAAGTTGAAGATACAGCTGAATGGCAAGCTTGTAACGTTCTGAGTTTCACAATACTAATAAGCTTGAGCAAATGTTGTGTAAAGCCATTAGTCTGACCTACTTTGTGAGTGTTGTGATAAGAATTTATGGATAAATTACTGACACAATACAACTTTATTCCACATAATGTATTTCATAGAAATTATTTCTGAAAATGATTTAGATTTATACAATGCTGTTATAAAGTTAAAATAATAGCAGAAGAAAAGAGAAATGAGGAGGCATAACCACTGAAGAAGAAATGTGTTCAGATGTGATTTGAAAACCGGTGGTGAATCAATGAGGAGGAGACACTGAATGTGTGTACTTGTAGAGGGAAAGTGGCCATGGAATGAAAAGTGGGGTGTTTGACAAGAATTGCATACTCAGTTAAACTATTATTTTCATGTGTATGTCTGCAGGTAGTAATCTGTAAATTATTCATTACTGGATCCAAAGATTGCTCATTAAGTTATCACTACTAGAATTGATTTCTGCTGCTTCTAACAACTGTGAAAATCTAGACCAATTCATATATGATGGGCAAAGAAGGAAGTATTAGCCAACGTAACCATCTGAAACCACAAAAATGGCTGGGGTTCTGTACTGATCTCATAGTCATGTGAGGTGGAACTAATCAACCTACTTCAAAATTCATTTCACGTGCATCTTGCTTTCACACACATTCTACAGCATGGGGTCTTAACCATTTTCTTTCTGAGCCTGTCCTCCTCCCCCAACATATTATAAAAACTCCTTGGCCCACCTAAGCCACAATAACTGATTTTCGGCATATAAAAGCCAGGGCCGGCACTGGGGTATAAGCAGAGCAATTGCCCGAGGCCCCATGCCACAGGGGAAACAGTAAAGCTAAGTTGCTCAGGCTTTGACTTCAGCCCATGTGGCAGTGCTCAGGGCCCTGGGCTTCAGCCCTACGTGGTGGGGCTTTGGCTTTCTGTCCTGGGCCCCTGCGAGTCTAACACTGGCCCTCCTTGGAGGACCCCCTGAAACCTGTTTGTGGCACCCCAAGGGGGCCCCGGACTCCTTGAGAACCACTGTTCTAGAGTGCAGATGTCATTCATTTCTTGTAATGACTTGGCTTTCAGGTACATAGTTCAAAAGAATAATTATGCACCTTCTGTGTGCAAGAATGCATTTCTGAATTACATTTAGGGTTTACCCAAGTATGCATCTTCCCTTAAATGCATAGTGAAAAGTCTGAGATGGAATATATCCACTACATATTAAAGCGAGAAAGGCGGGCAAATAAGGAACCTGAGACTTAATAGGGATAAGGAGAGTTATATAGATAGTAGGATTAGTTTCAATGAATCACATACACATTACAGAATTGCTTCAACGGTGATACAGAAAAGAATATAAGTTAGAACAAATTTAAGATCTATTTAAATTCCATGGGCAGTCTACTGAATGTTATCAGAATACAGCAAAGTAAAGGACATCTTTTATTCTGTTACCAACAGGTAAACTTTAAAAATGTGTTCATTGTTAGATGCTAGACAGTACTAGGAACAATCATGCTTTTTTCACTCTGCAAAATACTTCCTTCTGTACATTCCTTATGGCTACTTACTTAAATGTTCACTTTACAAACACATAATAGAATATTTTGTTCCTAAATCATGTGTCGGTTTCTCGTTCTGTCTTGTCTGACCATGGTATTCTGCAGTCAAAGGCACCTAGGGTGAAATCCTGATCCCACTAAAGTTAATGGCAAAATTACCATTGATTTCACTCCTAGTGTGACAAAACAGTAGGCAATCTGATATGACTATGCAACAGAGACTTGTCTGACCCAATTCTCTGAATCTGAATATCCACACAACTGGATTGGTTTGAAACCCAAACCCAGTTTTGAATTTTGCAAATTGTCATTATGGTCTGCCTCAAAACTCCAGTTTCTAACATCACTGAATTTAGAGGTATTCAAAAATCTATGATCCAATACAAATTGTCAGCTTGGGCTCATTTCTCCATCACAACTACACGTTCTCATTAAAGCTACTTAAATAAAGCTACTTTGTGGGCTGCCTATACAGCTACACAGATGCGTGACACACAACACACCCACAGCCCTTTGCACAGTCTTCCTGGACCATGGGTCCAAGTGCATTGTGGTAAAGCAGGAACTGCATGTTGATACTTTTCCTCTCAATAAGTGGGCAAAGCTTTGGCTCTGCCCCATCTAAAGCAGTGTTTCTCAACCAGGGGTATACGCACCCCTGGAGGTACTCCGAGGTCTTCCAGAGGGTACATCAACTCATCTAGATATTTACGCAGTATATAAAGAGCACTAGCAAAATCAGTACAAACTAAAATTTCATACAGACAATGATTTGTTTATATTGCTCTATATAATATACCAGGGGTCGGCAACCTTTCAGAAGTGGTGTGCCGAGTCTTCATTTATTCACTCTAATTTAAGGTTTTGCACACCAGTAATACATTTTAACATTTTTAGAAGGTCTCTTTCTATAAGTCTATAATATAGAACTAAACTATTGTTGTATGTAAAGTAAATAAGGTTTTTAAAATGTTTAAGAAGCTTCATTTAAAATTAAATTAAAATGCAGAGCCCCCCGGACCGGTGGCCAGGACCCGGGCAGTGTGACTCCCACTGAAAATCAACTCGTGTGCTGCCTTTGGCTCGCATGCCATAGGTTGCCTACCCGTGCACTATACACTGCAATGCAAGTACAGTATTTATATGCCAATTGACTTATTTTATAATTATATGGTAAAAATAAGTAAGCAAGCAATTTTTCAGTAATAGTGTGCTGAGACACTTTTCTCATGATGATTTTGTAAGCAAGTAGTTTTTAAGTGAGGTGAAACCTGGGGATACACAAGACAAATCAGACTCTAGAAAGTGGTACAGTAGTCTGGAAAGGTTGAGTGTCACTGCTCTAAAGCACTACCCAATGCAGGTGACTGGTAATCTGATGGTAATGGTCAGTAGTGGTTTACTTTGCCCCTGAAACACGTGACAAGGTAAGGAATCATGCCCTGTGCTACTCCGGAGCTAGCATAAGCTAGTATATATGCCCTAAATGAAAAGGAATTCCATAATGTTCTTAACTGTGATTTTATGTCTGATGTCACTCCAGTGACTTCATGTAAATTGTAACAGGGATGTGTTTGTCTCAGTCTTTTCATTCCCTTGATGGTTCACAAAAGACAAACCTACTTCAGTCTATGAGAACTGCTCAGAAAGAGGTCCCTGACCAAAAAAAAAAAAAAAAAAACCCTACATGTTCAGCAAAATTTTCTTTTGGACAAAGGTGGCTGTTATTCTAGTCCATAAGACTAAAATGGTGAGCTTCCCCTCTTCCCTCATTCACTGTCTTTGTCCAAGACACTTGTTTTGAGGATTCACTTCACAGACCTCTTTTAAATCTTCTGTATCCTTCATTTTCCTCACTTCCATTGAAGAGGTATATTTTCAATGCATTGGTCATTACTGTTAAGGGTTCTGTGTTCAGCTCCCACTGATAGCACTGAAAATATGTGACACTGACTAAACTCAAGCAGAAGTCTTCAGAACAACATTCAGTGGTGGAGTGTAGAAAGGGTTTGGAAAAAAATTAGGTACTTTTCAGAGTTGTTCATTTCCTACAACCTCTCTCTTCCAATATATATATTATTCCAATACTTCACTTTAAACAATACTATAAGCTGTTGCTGTGTCAAATAATAACTCTCCTATGTGCTGTGCTGAAAATATATCTGAGTGAGTCTATTTTTGACATCAGACATTTTGTGAATAATCTGATGTGTCTGATATCTAGAGGACAATGATATCAAAGACTTCATATTGAGGAAGGAACTTAATAAACCTGAATATTTTTTCCTGAAATTACTCATTTCAGGAGTGGAGGAAAAAAAAGATATCAAAGGCAAGAACTACAATTATATCAGAATTAGATTAATGGGAAACTTGCTTTTTTGCTTCAGATAATTTATTTGGTTTGCAATTATGCTTCTCTTGGAGTTTGAATCTGAAATTCAAGGCAAAACTCTGTCAAAAACTCTGATTTTTGCTTGGTTTTGATGGAAAACCTCTCTTTGAGCAGCAGTGGGTTCGTTAAAAATGTGTTAGTTTCACCACCCTACAACAACCAGAAACAGATTATGTGTGCCTGGTGTAGTTACAAAAACTTTACACAGTCTTAATCGTGATTCACTTACCTTGGAGCAAGCCATATATCGAATTCAAGCTAAATGCAGAGAAATAATAAGCCAGATACATCTCACTGAGGAGTGTATAAAACTCTCTCAGACACACGGCGCTATCAATAGGATAAAAATAATAAAAATTGATCTCAACTTCTGACAGACAGGTCTCAAATCAAACAGACATGAAAAACTTGGATATCGATGTAAAAGAAAAAAATGTCAATCCATTCCTCCACTCAAAAGTCACAACTAAAACTGGTTGAAACTTGGAATTTCCAATCCAGAAAATTTTGAAATTTCAAAAAGTTTGTTTGTAACAGAAAAGAAAAAAGTATTTTTGAAGTAATCTGAGAAACAAAAATTCTGAAATTGCCATTTTTAAACATTGTTTTAGAATTTAATTTTTCATTTTTATATTATTTCACATGAGTAGCAGCAGTGCATAACATATCAAATCATGATATGACATTGTATCATATTATGCACATATTGATATTAGCTACTAATATCATAATGACAGTTGAAATGGTCAATTTTTATTTTATTGTTTAAATTACTTTTAATTTGCACATTATTAAGGGCAGACCCTCTCAGTTTTTAGATCAAAGTGTCTGCCATTTGCATTGCAATGTAACAGTTTGACACTTTGAAACAAAATCAGATAAACAGTCTGTGTGTTAATTAGAGGAGCAGCTGTTTTCACAATCCTTATGTTAGTCTGGAACCATTTTTATAAGTAATAAACAGTGAGAATAAAATATTGGGGGTTTCTACATCTTTACCTGGGAGCAGGTTATTCTACAGATTATTCTGGTATTTGTCATTGTGTTTTATGATGTTGTTACTGCATGTACAAATAGTTGCATCTTTTCCTGACTATTCAGGCAGGGGCTACAAATGATGCTTTATACATAAAGCTATATTTTTTGTTCTTCTGTGGTTTTCCATTGGTTCCGATTCAAGATGAGTCTGCTCCTCAGCGTTCAGATCCGGATTTTGATCTGTCCTCATTGGCAGGCATTGGTATGAGATCCTAGGTTCTGATCAGCACCCATCAATGGTTTTGATATATATTATTGAACAAAATTTTCTTTATAGCTTACTTTGGCAAAAGGAAAAGTTCCAGGTTAAGCAAAGTGGATTTATAAGAGGGGAATCACAACATCAGAGTGATGCCAGATGTGACTGTAATAGCAGCTTTGTGAAGGCATGAGAGGTTTCTGTGGCATTAAAAACAATTTCCAGTTGCATAAAGCTGAAGCGTAATACATAATTTTAAAAATAGGTGTTTCAGTCTGGACAAGGTAAGACCTTTGAAGCCAAATGCATTTTTACACACGCAAGGTTAAAACTGGCATTAGCTGCTCACAGCATAACCCATCCTTACCACCCTCTCCAGCAAGTCTGTGGTTGTTCAGCATGAATCACCTCCATGGTGATTCATGCAATAGCTCACATGTGGAGGTGGCAGATAATTTAACTGGTCTGTTTGAATTCAGAGTTGTCTTTTATCACAGTAAGGCAGCATTTGGAGCTACAATACTTTCCTTTGACTCTTGAAAAAAGGAGCTTCTGCACAATAAAAGCATGAGTGGTCAAAATAGAACAAGTGGCATTTATTAATTGGATTATACAGAATGGCATGAAAATGTTATCAAAGTGAGAAAACAGAAAGTACAGCATGTGATGCTAGAGCAGAGCATGAGAGCCCCACCTGGACAGCAAGCTATTTTTGACTAGAGTCTTGTGAAACTCAAATATTTTGGAATTCAGTTGAGCATGCATTCTTGGGGTCCAATCCTGGTATGCTGAAATTAGTGGCTAATGCTATTAGTTTCAGCTGAAGCCAGATGGATCCCCCTTTTTAGCCCACTTTGATTCACGAGTTCCTCCTTTCAAGTTACCTTACTGCCACTAAAAGAAATGTGTGAGATAAATTTTTCAAAAGTGCCTACGTGACTTAATCACCCAAGTCCTTTTTTTCAAAAGTAATTTATTTGAGATCCTAAATCCCATTAGATTTTAGAGAGATTTAGGTTCCTAAAAGCTAAATTTACAAAGGTATTTAGGCACCTAAAGATACAGATAGATGCTTGATGGGGTTTAAAAAAGTGTCTAAGCAGGTTAGGCATCTACTGGACTTTCAATAAGAGTTTGGTGCCTAACCTGCTTAGGCACCTTTGTAAATTCCACTAGACACCTGTCTGCATCTTTAGGTGCCTAAATATCTTTGTAAATGTGGCCGTGAGGGCCCAGATCCACAAAGGTACTTAGGAGTCACAACACCTACCTTTCAGGCACCTAAAAAAATATCATAAAATCAAATCATAAAATCAAAAATCACTGAAATCCATGAAGCCAGCGTTAGTACCTAGGTGTCCTATATAATGAATGGGGAGAGATCAGTGTTTTAAAATGGGATCCACAAAAGCCAGCATGCCAGGAGGGGAGCCGCCTAAATTAGCCAACAGAAGATGTTGAGAAAAAGGGTGTGTCCTAAACCCCACCCCTTTCCTGAAGCTAGATGCCTAAATCCAGAATACAGGGAACGGACTATCTCTGCTAGAGATCCACAACTAAAAACTCATCTCCTAGAGCAGGGGTGGGTAAATTACTGCCAGCCATTTTAATCCAGTCCTCGAGCTTCCGTTGGGGAGTGGGGTCTGGGGTTTTCCCTGCTCCGGTGCTGCAGCCGGACAGCAGGGTTGGGAGCCACTCTGCGTGGCTTCCGGAAGCAGCGGCATGGCCCCCCTCCAATGCTCCAGGCAGGGAGAAGGGCCAGGGGACAATCCATGTGGCTCCTGGAAGCAGCGGCATAGCCCCCCTCCAGCTCCTATGCATGGGGCAGCTAGGGCGCTCCACTCTGCACACTGCCCCCACCCCAAGCGCTGCTCCCATAGCTCCTATTGGCTGGGAACCGTGGCCAATGGGAGCTGCAGGGGTGGCACCAGCAGATGGGGCAGCATGCAGAGCTGCCCGGTCATGCCTCCATGTAGGAGCCAGAGAAAGGACGTGCTGCTGTTTCTGGGAGCCGCTTGAGGTAAGCGCCGCCCAGAGCCTGCCCTCCTGAGCCTCCTCCCGCACCCCAAACCCCTACTCCAACCCTGATCCCCCTCTGGCCCTCCAAACCCCTCGATCCCAGCCCAGTGCATCCTCCTGTACCCCAAACCCCTCATCCCCAGGCCCACCGCAGAGCCCGCATCCCCAGCCAGAGCCCTCACTCCTTCCCCACACCCTAACCTCCACACCTGCCCCAGCGCCTCCCCTCGCACCCTGAACTCCTCATTTCTGGTCCCATCCCGGAGTCTGCCCCCCAATCAGAGCCTTCATCCCCTCCCACACCCCAACTCCAATTTTGTGAGCATTCATGGCCTGCCATACTGTGAAGTTGCACCTCATAAAGCTTTATGGAAATATGCTTATGAATATGACATAACTGAAATATGTTTTATATGATGATGTAACATATCTCTGCAAAGGTTATGATCTATTGAATATATTCATCCTATTTGTATGCATGTATCATTTTTGTACTTGAAGTTATGAATATTGGTTGTATACTTGTTTGATTTTAAGTAGCCTTAGTAAGCCATTTGGTCAGTTTCTTTAGAAAGGAATTTGCAAGTTAAGTGCCCAATCAAGGAACACTTAATGGACAATGGCCTTGGAAGACTCCAATCTGCATAAAGAGTCTACCTGAGGATTTTCAAGGTAGCATGTAAGCAATGGCTGCCACCTGTGAAGTTCTGAGTCATGCACAAACATGCGACTTGCCCATATGACTCCAGAATTCCATCTTGTAGCTGGGATTCTACATGGGGAAGAGGGGAGGGATGGGTCTCCACCCATAAGAGAAAGTCTATTTAAGCCCCTGGGAGACACCTCCATTTTGTCTTTAGCTGGCTCAAGAGAGATCCTTGTGGGGTGGAGATCCTTGTGGGGTGGAGAGGCTACCTGAAAGAAACTGTAACAAAGGATTTGAACAGGGGTATCCCAGACCACCCAGGAGAGCATTCTAACCACTAAGCTATGGGATATTTTGATGTGAGGCTTCCTCAAACTTCTCTTGTTGAAGCTGTTCCACTTTGTGTACATAATTAAAGAGCCATTGGAGGAGGGGCACTGGACTCTGGTTCACCCCATCACACACATACCTGGTGGGAGCCCTATCCACCAGGCTATGGAGTCATTCTCATTTGGCCAGAGAGAGAGAGGATGCTAAGTATTTATACACAATTGTACAGCATTAGAACAGCAGAGATTGAAGGTGCCCCCAGCAGAATACATGATAGCTCAGTGTCTAGAGCTCTCAGAGATATGGGAGATCCCTGTTCAAATCCTTTCTCCCCTCTCGAGGAGGGAGGAATTGAACCTGGGCCTCCCACATCCCAGTTGAGTGCACTAACCACTAAGCTAAAAGTTGAGGCAGGTGGAACCCCCTTCTCCTACCAGATTTTGAATGGGATCTGATTATGATTAAGCATCCTCTGAACCTGCTTACTGCTCACAGGTAGAGGGATGAATGCCTATCTTCCCTCACTGTAGGAGTTAGGCAGGAGACAGGTGTCTGGATTCGTATAGTGGAGAAGCAATGCACATGCCCAGAGGCAGAAACGTAGGTGCCTCGGGACCTTGTACTGCAAAAACTGAGCCACCAAGTGACTTTAGGCAGCAGTCAAACTGGAGTTTTGTGGAGCATGGTGGGGGTTAGGTGCCTGAATACCTTTGTGGATCTGGGACATCCATGCCTAAATCTGTTTTGAAAATGGGGTTTAGGAGCCTGAAATGCTTTTAATAATGTTATCCACTGCCCACTTTAGTGCATGCGGCTATAGCTGCTGGTCGTTCAACAACATGTAACTTTCAAACACACCATACTTTTTGCATGTTATTCTTTCAGTCACAGTTCTATGCTCAGCATTAGGCTCACTGGCAAAATATGCCTGTGCTGTGACTATGGAAATGGAAACTTTCAAAATGCTGAAGAAACTGTCCAAGACTGATGGCTACTAATTGTCCCATTCTTCAGTGTCACATGTTCTGTGCCAGAACAGGTCCTTGCTCATCACTATGTACTTTGAGTAGAAAAACAATAGGGAAAAGTACATGATGGAACGAATATGAAAGTTGTCACAGACAGTTATCAAATAAAGCATATCCCTAACCACATTATCCTCATTATAAAGTATGTTTATATGCAACATTACAGTGCATTATTCCTCATATACAGATTTCACTGGAGCCAATGGTTCAAACATCACATTTATTTCAATTGTGCTCTACCACTTGTAACAAAATATACACTGCATACATCAAAAGTTTCTTTACTCAGTAACAACGTTATAGACACTGTAAGAGGAACAAATGAAAAAGAAGGTTTTAAACTAGAGAGCATGCGTTTTGCAGAGATGGTACCCATGTGACCACGCATGCACATTTTGCCATAGGATCAAAACTGAATACTTCCAAGTACAGGACTTGATCTTGCAATGAGGCTTTGAGCAGGGGCAAGGGGCCCTCCCAGAGAGCTGATGGCTTTCAAGTGAATTAAAGTGGTGTGAGTTGAGGAAGGTGTGAATGGATTAAGGGGAATGTCAGTCCTACTGGGCTGGATGGGATAAGTTTGCAATTTAATCTTGGCTTCGTGTGTATTTTTGTTGTTATTTTTATAATGGACATGTGACATGCACATTTTTTAAACAAACAAATAAGCCTAGAATCAGTTTGTGGAGAACTTATGGAACCAGGCACTGTGCTGCAGTATCCGCCCTTGTAACAGTGCCTGAGGACCATCCATTCCCCACCTCCCCAGGAGGGTTGTCATCTAATGCTGTGGTTCTCAAAGCCGGTCCACCACTTGTTCAGAGAAAGCCCCTGGCGGGCTGGGCCGGTTTGTTTACCTGCAGCATCCACAGGTTCAGCCAATCGTGGTTCCCACTGGCCGAAGTTCCACTGCTCCAGGCTAGTGGACGCTGCAGGAAGCGGCGCGGGCCGAAGGATGTGCTGGCTGCCCTTCCCGCAGCCCCCATTGGCCTGGAGAGGCGAATTGCAGCCAGTGGGAGCAGCGATCGGCTGAACCTATGGACGCAGCAGGTAAACAAACTGGCCCGGCCTGCCAGCGGTGTTCCCTGAACAAGCGGCGGACCGGCTTTGAGAACCACTGATCTAATGGAGCAATATAGCTTTGCTACTCCACAGCCCTCTCACAATCCTCTTTCCCATTCCCTCAGCGCAAGCCCAGCACCATACTGAGAGAGTCCACTCTGCTAGACCTTCTGCTTCCTGAGCTCTAAACACAGCAGAAATGTGACATTTGCTTTATGTGTCAGGCAATGCACAACTAGGGAGTGGGCCCCAGGACCTGCCCTTTCTGAATACTTGGTAATACAAGGATGTGTGCTAAATATTGAGATACTTTTTCTATCTCAGGTTTTAAAACTAACTATATTCAGAACTCCTGTTCTCTATAGATTAAACTGTGAATTTCCTGGGTCAAATAGTTTTCTCACAAAACAATATTTTTCAAGTCATTATTATATTTAATACAACTGGAATGTCTGAATGCTATTGATCTGGGTTTTGTCTACAGGTATTTTTGTCTGCAGAACTAAAGTTTTCATCTAAAATAAAATTCTGCTTGTATCCCTTTTGGTTGTAAAGATAGCCTTCAACTTATAAATCAAAACATCGTTGTCTTGATTCTTCAGCAAGCCAGACAGACCAAATCATCCAATTTCACGTAGCATTAAAGGCGGTGAGAACTTACCCATCTTAACTAATGAAGCTTTTGCCATTTAAAATCTAACAGTTCAAACGACCATTCACTCAAAATAAAGCTTTAAAATTAATCATAAAACATTTTGTATTGCTGAACAACAGTGGATTTTACAGTTCTTTTCACTGCATATTACACCAATTGTGGAATAACGTAAGCCTAAGAATCATGGCCAATGTTCTCAAATGCATACACCCAAATTCCCCAAAATGCACACACATATAGATGAGACCAAGAGATTTGTCTGGTTGAAAGTCTCGGCCTTGATATTTTTCCCCCATATTAATGACACTAGATGATCAAAACATGAAAAAAATTAAAAATCTAATTTAATTATTATAACTGGTTTAGCTCTTCATTTCTGGCTTTGAATCCAACTGGAATGAAAATTGAAAATTCAAATCCAGAAGTGTGAATCACCCTTCTGGCTTCAGGCCCTGATTCTGCATGATACTTAAGCAGGTGCTTAACTTTCACCATGTGAGTAGTTAAAATAAATATTATGCCAATTATTTATACTACCATCAGTAAAATAAATACCACTCAAACTATTACAGTTGCTCGTTATTAAAATATTATTCCTGATTAAAATCTGGGCAATGGTTTAGACTCATATTCACAGATAAGCTGTTCAGTGAGTTTTCTATGCAGCTTTGTTATAAAACAAGCCTGGATTCATGAATAAGCAAAACCCCTGATATTGTGATGCGCTAACAGCAGAAGATAGGATATTGCAGACATATCATTCCTGACAGGGCTAAGCAACAGGTGATGGAGATAAGTAGGGCTGGAATAAAATATGATTAAATCAGTCTTTTCCATTCTGTTTTGATTTAAAAGTACACAGAGCAAACTATTCATCTTTTGTCTGGAAGCAGTAAATCAACCGATAAAGAAAAGTGAAATATAAGTGGGGTGCCAGGAAAGTCAAATCAGCATGCATTGGTAAACTGCTTATGCAAAGGAGGAAAATGGGATTAAGTAACAATGCAGAAGTGCTGCCCTATCTTACCAGACATCTGAATTTATGCAAGATTAGCATACACACAAAAACAATAATAATAAAGAGACAAGAGGGAAAGAAAGCAAAAGGAATTAACATCAGTACAACCATGGTATTATGCCCCTGAAGAATTAATGTCAGCTGAGGGTTTAATGTAGGTTGGCAGTTAACTTTTTCTTTTTGACTGAGCTAGCTTATTATACAAGTGATACATTTTAAGGAGCATTTAGAAAGCTCTGCAAGAATGTCCAAGAACTGCAGTCCCACTGGAGTATCTCTGTTATGAGACACTCTGAAACTATGCCCTGAGTTATGGGCTACCTCCAGGAAATAGCCTAATGATGCCTGTTTCCTGTTGTAGTGAGAATGTGCTAACATTATATTCCCCCAACTCCTTTGATGCTTGATTGTATAATTATAATTGCAGAGCCAGTATGTTTCTTACTCAATAACAGAGTCTCCCAAACTGAGTGCAAGTAAAATGAGATTAGCGTTAACTAATTTCTTCAAGTGTAATTCAACAAACACCCCTTGCCAGCACAAAGTCCTACACTTCATTTCAGATCCACATTGAGAGGCACAGTGGGGAGACACTATGTGTGGGGAGGTTTCTGCGTCTCTTATGAAACACAGGAAGTTTGCCACACAACCAAGGTGGCATCAGGTTGGGTCAAGCAGTATGTCAGGAATGCACAGCTACATAGCTAAAGTGGCCTGTACATTTCATACAAATGGGATGGAAGGGCTACTGCCCGTGGGGGGTCAGGACTGGAGTAGCAGCTGTAGAGAGGTAGAGGTAGTGACGCTACTCTGCAGTCCGATGTCCTGGTCCACATGCACCTCTCCCACAGAAAGCTTGATAACGCAGGGTACAGGAGATTTCTCTCCCCCAGTAGTAATGAAAATTAGAGCCGGTTGGAAAAAAAATACAGGGGAATATTTTCAAACACACAGTTTGATTTTTTTTCAGGACCCCAAGGTTTCACTGCAAGATCTGCCACTGAGACAGTCGCTGGGCAAGTCTCTACCTCCTATTATCTACCTCCACATATACTTGTAATATTTGTAAAGAAAGACCTTTGAGATTTTGGTACAAACACTTACACAGGAGATCAGAGTTAATACATACATAAATAAATAAATCCAATTCACTAATTAGAACATACTTTAAGATTTCATTTATCTTGACTGTGACATCAAAACATGAATTTGGTGAATCCTGTATCCAACCAATGCTCTCAATGCTATGCTGACAGAGAAGATTTTTCCTCTTCTTTTGGAAAGCGTTTTAGAATTTGGGAGAATTGGCATTCATATTTTAAGAAACTTTGACACCATATTTGAACTGCTTTTCTCCTTTACCAATATTTTAACCCAATAATATTATGAAAAGCCCTTATGTAGCACTTGTTCACCAGTAGATCACAAGGAATTTGACAAAGGTAGTAAGTATTATTATCAGCATTTTACAGATAGGAAAACTGGGGCACAGAATGGTCAAGTGACTTCCCCAAGGTCATACAGCAGGCCATTTACAGAGCAAGATATAGGCATAGTCTCTTATGTGCAAGTCTACTGCTCCACTAGGCTACACAGTCTCTCCAATTCCAAAGGAATCGTCAAATCAAACCAACTCCAATATGAATGATCAGAAAAATAAAATCAGTTCTATTTTACTTACAATCATTAATGTAAAATTAAAAATGTTAGGGGCAGATCCTCTAAGATGCTCCACTCCCTTTGTGCTGCTTAAGAACTGCAAAGAGAGTAGAACCTGGCCTGCAGCTGGGGATTCCCTTGAATGAGGGAGAGTCTCCAGAATGTGTAGAATCCAACAGATTCTAGGCTCCTATCCCTAATCCCCCACAGGCTCAGTGCGGGGAGCATGTCAGGTGGAAGGGTTTGACAATTTCTTAGAGATCCTTGCCAGGTGATGCTGGGTCTAACCTGCACCTTGCGCCAGTTGTAGGATTTGGAAACCATAGCCAGCTCTTTGATCTCATTGCTCTCTGCTATATCCACTGAAAGCTGGACCTAGCAGAGAATCTAGCCCTTACAATTTTATTTTTAATATGGATTTTTGGAGCTGTCGTGAACTTTCTGCTGAAGATGTAGACTAGTGAGGTGAGCAAGACTCCTTCAGGCTAATATACGCAATGTCATTCACCCTTTAGGTCTGTCAGACAAGACTGCCATTGCCCCAACACTCTGCTGAAATCAGAACAGAGGTGCAGCAGCCTCCTTTGAGGCAGAGGTGACAGAGAAGAGCTTTTCTGAGGTATTTTTGGTTTAAACACAGGGGAACTCAAGTTAGCATGGGTATAAAAACTAGAAGAAACCATTATACTGTAAAATAAATTTGGCCCCAGTTCTGCAAACACTTGATTCACATGCCTAAACGTGCAAGTGAATAGTCCCACTGAACTCGAACACTTGGTCCCTATTCACTTGGCCCTGAGGTGTGTACAAAGGTGTTTACACAGTTGCTCACACCTGTAAGTGTTTGCAAGATCAAAGACTTGATTTGTTAAAAGCAGTAGCAATACCTAGGAGCTGTAGTGTTTTTATGTCCAAATCATATTACAAATATTTATTCATGAGAATTATCCTTCGGTCACTTTATTTTAATGAGACAAAATCTTAGGCTGTAATCTCTTTGGGGGCATGGAGCACATCTAGGACCACAATGCCTCAATCCCCCTCCATGCATAGCCCATGTTATGGCTGGCCAGAATTGCAGTGTATGCACTTGCAGGAGAGCAGAGGCAGCTACAGATTTGTTTCCACCAAGAGCATCTTGCGGAAAAGACACTGGGAAGGGGTGAAGAATAGGTGAAGTCATAGCTCCAGCACCCTTCTTTACCAAATAGCATTGCAGTTTGTATGCTCCCCCAAGCATCCAGAAGCTCCACAAAACATATCTGAAGCAGAATATCTCCCCATGTACCCCCTGGGATAGTACAGCTCTGCAGAAGGCTAAATACCATAAATGAACACAAACCACAACTATTCCAGCCAGCTCACCCAATGTAAAACAAAATAAATATGCTTTGAAACTCAACAGACTTGAGCTGCAGCAGCATGGTCTGAGGGATGAGTCCAAAGGCAGCAAAGCTTAGATGAGTACACCTGGCAACCAACCTCACAGTTTTACTCCAGGAACTGAGAAGGAAGAGCATTCCAGCTGATCTCTGCCATCTCAGTGGGGTCTGAGGAAAACAACAACATCTTACAGAACCAGATCTTTAGACCTAGTCACCGATACCTTGAATTGCACAGATACTGCAATCACATTTAAGTGAATAAAAGCATACAAACCAGAGAGAGATTCTGCATGGATAGATGCTTATGTTTCTCAATTGTGCCCATCAAACAAGTGTGAAGTAGGATGGTGTTATTTTTAGCTGTTAAATTAGGTTTTTGGAGAGAGAACAGAGATTTAAGGATTTTTTCCCCCCTTTGCAAATCAGGAAACTTCTGGTTGAATAATCATATCCTAAAGCACAGTTTGCAGAGTGCTTGGCATTAATTCTACAGGCACATTGCCATGAGTATTCAATCACACTGTTCAATTACACAGTAACCAAATGCTGACACCTACTGACATAGGAAACCATCAGACTATAACAACACTGTTGAAAGCTGATTGATGTCCATCACACATATGTGGTCCCCCCCGCCCCCAGCAATGTTCACTATAAAAACGGTATGCTGTGCATTGCCAAAGGAACTGTCTAGTTACAGTAAAATAACTGCAGCCTTTTAATCCTTTAGACCAGGGAGTATTATATATTTTAAAAATGTATCTGCTTAAAAATCCAAACTATAGAGGTGGATTGAGAACTCCTCACTTATATTAATACTCACACTGAAGTCACAAACAGAGTTACCCATGTGTACATCCTTTCAGGATCATATAATCAACTCATGTGAGTAAATGTTCACCAGTGAGAGTCTGGCCCCCTCAGTGAGTGGTTATGGTAGAATGTTAACAAATTTTGAGGTTCAGCCACTCAGTCCATTCAAAGCTTTGGAGGCTCAGAATAATGACATAATTTAAATGCTCTTTCAAAATACACCGCCTTTTACAAACACTGTCTTAATGCAGTGTTTCAGCAAGAGCTTACTGCAAGCACCATTGAATCAGGAACATTTGTGTTATGAAGGGGCATATTTCAATTAAATTGTTATTACAAGGATGGAACAGAATAGTGCAGTATTTTGCATCATCCAGTCTCTCTCACCATATTTTCCCATTAGCCATACATCCAACAATCACACTGGAAATTTTCAGTGAAACTCTGAAGTCTTTATTTAATTTTACTCAGTCCCTACCAAGGCAAAACATCTGTTGGCTTCATTCTACAATCTCTCTACTACACTGGCTTCAGAGTGGGTTTTGCATCAATGAGGTCTCAGTAAGAAGTGCGTAAAACTTCAGAACTGGGATCATTATGAGAAATATCTTTCTGGTTTCATTTTGGGTCAGAACTACTGCAAAAATATCTTTTTTTTTTTCTGTATTTTATCTTTCAGACAAACTCAGAAAATGCAGAGATGCATAATTTTTTTTTTTTATAAAACAACATTAAGTTTCGGCTGAAAGTTGGAGTTGATTCTTTTTATATCAGAAACGGTTTGTTCATCCCTAAAAATGAATAGAAATGATTTCTAGTACCATGCTAATACCATTGCAGTAAAATTATGGGACTGACAGCAAATCATGTATCCTGTTTAGGAGTCAGTAGAGCTTCTGGCCTCTTCAGTATGCATCCAAACATTTACTCAGACATGCATTATGATTTATTGTGAAAATACAGAGGGGATGAAAAACACTCTTGGGTAATCCTGTCCAGAGTAATACTCTTTCTTTCAGAATATCTGCCCATATTTTGTCCACTCCAGTTTTAAATTGTGAAGTGATTGGCTTTCCAATCCTGGCCTTCAGTGAGTACAATGATCTTAACATTGAGAAGTTTTTCCTGATAAATGTTAAACTCTCCTTAATAACCTGATTCCTAGTTATCGCCTTGTGTGGCCATAAACAATTCCTGAGTATTTCTTGAGTTATGTTTAGACCCTCTGTGCTCTATTTTTTACTGCTTTCCCCCACTTCTTCATAATTTCTCCTTAGTGGAACAACAAACCCAATGGCATCTGATCCAAATAAAACTTTATGCTGAGGTTTAATGAGTTTCAAATTGATCAGATAAGAGCCCAATCATATGGTCACCCTTGTGCTTAGCAAAACCCTGTTGAAATCAGGCCCCACGTTAGACCACCCATAGTCACAAATGGCTTCAACAGACAACTATGAATGGCTAAACTATAATTCCTTCATGCAGCATTTGGGATGTTCAAAGACAGGACTGAGCTTTATTACTCCCTCTGAGCTTGTACATTAAAAGTGTTTACTTTTTTAAAAAAAGTATTTACCCCTCACAAGTAGCTTTAAAATAAAAAAAGGTGGCACAACCTTAACAAGGGTTTTACAAGTTAATACACTGTAAAATATGGATTCCATGTCAGCCCACAATAGCAAACAGCTTCAGTCGCTTCTTTTGAAATTCCTGTATGATTTCAGTGGAACAGTGCAGGAGAAAAGGTTTGCAGGAATAGACCCACAGACAGTACCAACTAAGTGCTATAAGAAAGTTACAAGCTGCTTTTAAGTAAAAAAATATGTTATTTGATTAACGTTAAAATGATTTTTTCCCCAGGATTCCACCTATGAATATTATTAAATGTGGCCAAATGTTTCTTTATTTCAGGACAGTCACCTGAAGTGAAAGAATTGAAGCAATGCAAATAAATCTGAATGTATTAACGTCATTCTTCTCAGATCTAAATTCTCTCTTAGTCAATAGGATGCTACAGCCTTTAATGTTGCTGTGTTAAGAAAGCAAGTATTTACAAACCGGAGGACACATGCCAACCTCTATCTTTTAGTTGTTGATTGATTGCTTCTGAATCACATTTATAGTCATTGTATGAAAAGCATTAAAATAATAATGGTTGTTATTATCAGGAGCACAGAATTGTTTGTCAGCTCTTTACCCACTTCTGGCTGCAATTGCTTATTGTTTTATTAAAAGAGAATTTGCTACTACAGTATGTATTGAAAGGAACTTACTGTGGTAATAATTCAAAAAGTTTTCATACAAACAAGACATGAAAAACAAAATTATACAGCTATTTCTACAGGTTCTTGATATTATTATTCTCAAACACCAAGTCTTACCACGGGTAACTACACACAAAATAAAGTCTGTGTGTCGTGAAGACCGCTATGATCTTCTGCTTATGGGGGGACCCTCAGCAGAGTTCCTTTACTGTTCTCTAACATCTCATTAGCAGATGATGATGTAAAGGTTAAAGGGCATCCCACATGCAGTTGAAAGAGAACAAGAGGCATGTTAGACAAAGTTTGTCTCTCTCCCATGTTTTCATTACATTCACGTCAGTGTTAGTAGAGCAAGATTGAAGGTTAGCAGTTTGCCTTATTTTAATAAGAAGGACAACCTCTTGACATTCCTTCTTGTTAGCTGTTGGAGACATCACAGTTAGGTTTTTTCCTCTATTGGGATGACTTCTCAGGTGACCAAGTCTAGCTGCCATCTTCATTAGGGGCCTGATGGAAAGCCCACTGAAGCTTTACCACTGACTTCAGTGTGTTTTGGATCAGGCCCTCTCTTCTCTACTCCACTTATAAAAAACAAGGTAGGTCTAAACTTTTCTCCTTCTTCACTATCTCCTTTATTACCATCCTGCTGCCAATGTCCTCTCTTCCACTTACTGCCAGATGTAAGGAGAGAGTTTTACCCTTTTATCCATTCACCCCTTATGAGTTTTTGTTCCTTTTCATAGAATAGTATTAAAAGTTCCAGCCATTTTTCATACTTTCAAAAGTCTTCTGCACTGGAACTCATTTGAAAGGAGCCATGCATAGTGGCAATCAGCCTCTTCCATACAAGTACCCAATGCTACAAACACATACATTTTCAGGACACCTCACCCCCACAGTGAGGAGGTCAGGGCCTCTATGGAGATGTTAGAGATACCTCGGCAGTAACAACTCCAATATCAAGAACCCATGAACTCTATATATTGTGGTAAACAACATGGCATTCATTACTGGGTGGAGTCAATTAAAAAAAAAAAAAAAGACTTGTCAGCCATACAGATCTTTGTTTCACTAACTGGGTTGAGTGAATGCATACTACCCACTCCTAAACCACTAATAAAAAGTAAGAAAGATAGTATAGCAAGAGCACTGAGATTTGATCCTATAAAAAGCACCAAGGTAATTGTGACAGATATTTCCCTTCTTTGAATAATAAGAGTGATCTGTGAAGAAGGAAAATTCACTTTATTTTCCATAAGTATACATCATTTTCTATTTATTTATTTGCTTTTTTATGGGTCATGAAGTTCTATAACATTCCGGGAGATTCCAATTTCATATGCATTTCTACATTTTGTTGTTAGTAATTTTATACCTTCCTGGAGATATATATTTAAGAAAAAAAAAAGCAGACATACAACAGTGATAACTACCAAACTATTAAACACATTAGCTACATGATGAAGATTTGGGAGAAAGTTATCAATAAGAGACTACAAAAAGAAGGAAATGTCAGTTGCAATCAGTTTGGACTGATGCCACACAGGTCAACAATGGATGCTATCTTTGCTTGTGGAAAAAACAGAGAAAAGAGGAAAACTCAGCACATATCATTCATTGATCTTGAGAATACTTATGACCACATTAGAAGAGAAGCCACCTGATGAAGTATGAGATTGAAACAGATACAGGAAGACTATATCAGATTTGTCTAGAATACGCACAAGGGTGCTATTGCCAGTTAGAAAGCCATGTGGCTTGATGCTAAACCACTTTTGGACACATAGGTGCTCAATGTACTTACAGAAAACATCCAGAGAGTAGCACCCTGGTGCTTGCTTTTTTTCAGATGATGTATTGCTTGTGGAGAAGAGCAAAGAGGAAGTGCAAAAAGATTTAGCGATGGAAGTGCACACCTAGAAGCAATGACATTAATCAGCAGAAATAGAACAGATTATATCTTTGGTTGATTTGATGGTACCTTGCAGGAAGACAACAAGACTAAGTCAGGAGGGGAAAACCACTACCAAAAGGTACAAATGTTGTGGTACCGAGGTTTAATAGTACATGATACAGGTGAACTCAATGATGCACTTATAAGCACAACATAAAAGCCATGGAGTAAATCATAGAATGTCACGGTTGGAAGGGACCTCAGGAGGTCATCTGGTCCAACCCCCTGCTCAAAGCAGGACCAATCCTCAGAGAGATTTTTGCCCTAGATTCCCTAAATAGCCCCCTCAAGAATTGGGCTGACAACCTGGGTTTAGCAGGCCAATGCTCAAACCACTGTGCTATCCCTCCCTGCAAGTGATCTGTGATAGGAGAATGCTAGCCACCTGAGTAATTACCCTGGATTTCAAGCCATGGCTTCATTATTCTAACATCTGAGCACGTGAGATTAAAGCTAGCTCAGATATGACTACATGATTTGCAATCACACCCCATGACTCCAGAATGAAATCCTTCCAGGGGGCTAGTATTTCACTCTCAGAATTTTGAGTTTCAGGTTAAAGCAAACCCAAGGAGAAACTTACCTTCAAATAGAACAAGTCATGCCTGGTTTTAAATCAGAAATGTGTCCTGTTTTTTTACCTGAAAATGGCACCTTTTAAATGTTGCTCAGAAGTATGGAAATTCAGCATATACTTGGGGAGGAGAGGAGGCAGACTGCAGGTGGCAAAGGTGATAATTAAACCGATTACATGGCTGTGCAATGCATCTATAACCATATCCTTATAGTGAAAGAGGATGCTGCTGGTAGTGTATTCTAAATGCAGGCCTGTGACAGAGTGGAATGAATGGTTAAGGACTGTCTGTCATGTGATTCAGCAGGGCTTTCTAGGAAGGGGTGCGTCCATTTCTGGGAAAAGGGAGAAGTCTCTGCGTCCTGGCGGCCTGCCTGTTCTAGAGGAATAGCTTTTGGTTTAGATACTCCTGTGAGTTTCTTTATTTATTAACAACCTGTGTCCTCAGGATAGAACTTGAAAAGAGACTTGGGCATAGCAATGAATTCCTCTCGGACTAGTGAAGAAGCCCACCAGCTTAAAGGGCTCTTTGGTTCTAGAACTTGCTCTCCCCTTCCCTTGTCCACAATAGCACACATATTTGTTGAACAGGAAAGCATGCTGCAAAGACCATCTATTATCCAGTGCTTGAGGTAGATTGAGGGTATGAGTGTCATGGGGTATATTTTGCTGTTTGAATTACTGTCTGGCTAGTTTAATGTTGATGCTTGGGGTCCTTGCTATGTTGTTCACTACTAATCTTTGTATGAATTGTTGTTATAAAAATATTAAGGTTGAAAATAGGGTTATTCATTTTAGCTGAAGTATGTAAATTAATATGCACATCTTAAATAATTTATTAATAAACTTAGTATTTATATATGATCAAGTGAATATTTCCTGGGCTCAGACCCCTCACCAACATTTCATTTACTAGTTTTGCTTAGCTCTTGGCATTAGAATGAAGATGTCTTTTATCAGATTATGACAATAATCATTAATTTGCTTTTATAACAATTACAAATAATAATACTTACCTTGTTTAAGTAACTTAACATTAAATGCTTGCCGCTGCTGCTTCGTAGCAAAGATTCTGCACTGATCAGTAATTGGACATCAGATACAGAGCATTCCGATCAATAGAAAGTTATTCTCTTGGCCAGTTCTGATAGTCTATTCGGAAGGCATAGAACCTTCTCACCTATTTAGGTTCTTCCATGATTTCATCTCCAGAGTGAATAAGTGTATTAATACCTTAGTAATTACTTAAATCCTCTACAAATATGAAAGGCCCACAGGGTCCAATCCAACTTCCATTTACGTCCATGTGAGCTATTCCATTAAATTCAGTAGGAGTGAGATTTGTCCCATAATGCATATTAATATGCTTTTTGTGCAGCTATACAATAGCCCCAAAACAATCTCATCTCTGAAACAGATAACCCAATAAATGCTGCTAGTTAATTCAGACTATGTAACCTTTTTGGATTTTTCCAGGGCATGATTTGCTATTTCCCTTTTTCCAGATGATAAACCTGATTGTTGTTACTGTAAATTCCAAGGGATAATCGTTTTTAATGTCAAAAGGAACCTTTGAGATTGTCTAAATCTGACCTCTTGCATATGACTACCCTGAATTGATCACTGCTTCAAGTCCAGTAGCTGTGGTTAAACTAAAACGCATCTGTCGGAAAACATCTAAACTTAATTTCCAGTGATGGAAAATCCACAACATCCCTTGCTACATTGTTCCAATGGTTAATTACCTACACTGTTAAAAACTTGCATCTTATATCCAATTTGAGTTTGTCTAGCTTCAGCTTCCAGCCATTAATTCTGTTACATCTTTGTCTGATAGACTGAAGATCCTTTTATCAAATTTCTGTTTCGCATGTAAGTACTTATAGACTGATCAAGTCACCCCTTAATCTGCTCTTTGATAAGCTAAATAGGCTGAGTACATGGCTTTCGCTATGAGGCATGTTTGCCAATCCTTTAATCATTTAGTCAACCCATTGACAAATTGCCTTCTTCCAATCCCCCCCACATGTGCATACACAGGCACCTCAAGGATCTTCAGCATTGGTCTCTCAGTTGACAGTTTTATTTTATGTTCTACCTTTCATTCAGTCAAGGATTCTTCCCTCTCCCCCCAGAGATGGATAAAATTCTTTATGCAACCTTAATGCTCTGTTTTACACATCCTATGCGACAGAAGACTCTTGTCTACACACCTTAGAAGCTGCACAGATTTTACCCTTCTAACTGTGCACTGAAATTAACCTGAATGGCTCAACTTACTGATTGCTTATGTTACTGAATGAAGCTCCTGCAGGTCTTGTCTCCTTGGACTGTGGGGGCACCATAGACAATGTGCTATGAAGGGGAGAGGGCATTCAATAAATTCAGTATACAGAATGCAAAACATAAGCCTCAGAAATTGACATTTTAAACGTGTGCACCTTGAAAACACAAACACTCTATAGTATATGGCTCAGTCCAGTGCACAAAAACATATATGGCCCAATGCACATTTTAGGATATTTGCACTGAATGAGATAGGACTGCAGTGGACACCTACTTCATTCATCATATTCTCTTCAACAAATTCACAGAATGAGTGAAAATGACAAATCAGTTTGAAGACACTTAACGGACTGACTTCCCTTGTAAATTATTTAAAATGTGACTATATAGCCACGTTTGCTTACCTATATTGTTTCTGGGGAAAATCTTGGGTATTCAAGATGTGGCATTATCACAGCCTGATTTTACTGCTGGATTTATGCTATAAAATACTCTCTTGGAAGGAGGATCCAGGGGAACTACAGGCCAGTCAGCCTCACCTCACTCCCTGGAAAAATCATGGAGCAGGTCCTCAAGGAATCAATTCTGAAGCACTTAGAGGAGAGGAAAAGCATCAAAGAGTCCTGTGGAAGCTTATTGATTAAAAGATGTATTGGGGCATGAGCTTTCGTAGGTGAATACCCACTTCGTCAGAGCGGTTATTCACCCATGAAAGCTCATACTCCAATACGCCTGTTAGTCATAAGGTGCCTGTTATAAACAGATAGTTAAGGGTTATTGCCTCTTTATCTGTAAAAGGTTAAAAAGTTCACCTAGCTTAGCTGACACCTGACTAGAGGAACCAATGGACTAGATGATCTCCTGAGGTCCCTTCCAACCCTGATGTTCTATGATTCTAATGGGGGAACAGGATGTTTCAAAAGGAAGGAGGGAAGTTCCCTTTGTCTTGGTCAGTTTCAGTTTTGGCGGGAAAAGGTCAAAGAACCGGCCTCTTATCAGAGTAGTGAGTATTAGAAAAGAATAAATAGGTTTATGTTTATTTTCTTCTGGGGAAGAGAGAGTTTCCCAAATGACTCAGATATTTGGGTAGTGGCAGCATACTGATCTAAGCTGGCAATTAAGCTTAAGGGTTCTCATGAAGGTCCTCACATCTGTACCCTAAAGTTCAGAGTGGAGGTGGAACCTATGACAGTGCCACAGGACTCTGCTGATTTTACAGATCCAGACTAACACGGCTATCCCTCTGATACTTCAGGAGAGGAAAGTGATCAGGAACAGTGAGCATGGATTCACCAAGGGCAAGTCATGACTGACTAACTTAATTGTCTTCTATGAGGAGATAACTGGGGCTGTGGATGAGGGGAAACGAGTGGATGTGTTATTCCTTGACTTTAGCAAAGCTTTTGATATGGTCTCCCACAGTATTATTGCCAGCAAGTTAAAAAGTATGGGCTGGATGAATGGACTATAAGGTGGATAGAAAGCTGGCTAGACCGTCAGGCTCAATGGGTAGTGATCAATGGCTCCATGTCTAGTTGGCAGCCGGTTTCAAGTGGAGTGCCCCGAGGATCGGTCCTGGGGCCGGTTTTGTTCAATATCTTCATTAATGATCTGGAGGATGGCGTGGACTGCACTTTCAGCAAGTTTGCAGATGACACTAAACTGGGAGGAGTGGTAGATATCTGAGGGTAGAGATAGATACAGAGGGAATAGACAAATTAGAGATTGGGCCAAAAGAAACCTGATGAGGTCACAAGAAATGCAGAGCCCGCACTAGGACGAAAATCCTCAATTACTTTACAGATAGGACGATTGCTAGGAAGCACTTTCTGCAAAAAGGACAGATTACAGTGGATATGAGAACGGATATGATCTACATGGCCTCTGCAAGAATGCTAAAGGCAATTTTGGACTGTAATAAAGGGCACTGCACGATCAAGAACATATCATCATCATTTCGAGTGGTTAGCTCATCGATAACTGGTTCATTTTGGCCCACATACAAGATGATTGGAAAAATTAAAAGCACTGAGTAAACAAAAATGATTAGGGGGCTGGAGCACATGACTTATGAGGAGAGGCTGAGGGAACTGGGATTGTTTAGTCTGCAGAAGAGAAGAATGAGGGGGGATTTTATCGCTGTTCTCAGTGGTATCAGATGACAGAACAAGAAGTAATGGTCTCAAGTTGCAGTGGGGGAGGTTTAGGTCAGATATTAGGAAAAACATTTTCACTAGGGGGATGGTGAAGCACTAGAATGGGTTACCTAGGGAGGTGGTAGAATCGCCTTCCTTAGAAGTTTTTAAGGTCAGGCTTGACAAAGCCCTGGCTGGGATGATTTAGTTGGGAATTGTTCCTGCTTTGAGCAGGGAGTTGGACTAGATGGACCTCCTGAAGTCCCTTCCAATCATGATATTCTATGATTCTATTATCCTAATTGATTCTAACTCTTATGCAGTGTAATAAGATAATACCACCAGGTGCACTTTAAACAAATTAAAGTAACGCAATCAAATACAACACCCGATTTCAAACTGAAATCTGACCCACTGTCTCTAGACCACCAGGGAGACAGAAATCAGAGCAAAGAACTTATCTACCTTTTGCTTGTGCCTGGAAAGTCAGATAGTTATGGATGACCCAACAAAGGATGCACAGCACCTTTAGCCTATGCTGCATTAAGTTTGCTGAGGACATTTAAAATTAACACACTTTACAGGCCCTGAAACAGAAAGCATGGAAAAGGAGCTTAAATAGTCATAACAGTCTTTTTCTAAAAGTAAACCACTTCTTTGTATGTGCAGATGGATGGGTCTCTAAACATCTCCAGCCTAGTGGCCCAGCTGACCACATCAAGCCCAGGAAGAAAGCCGCTAGTACAAAATGTCAAATATAAATACCAGACAAATAGGAAAAAGTTACGTCAAGTATAATGCTAAGAAAAAATACATTTAACTTCCTCCTGCAACTAATGGAAAACCCAACCTCTCTCACATTCTGTGCCCTTTTCAGTAGTGTTTCAGCTGTTATACTGCACATGCAGATTCTGTAGTGTCAACTAACATCTCTTTTAGGAGTAAAAAGGAACTTAGAAGGGTGTATTTCTAAATATTTTCCTTGCAGGAAATGGAAGTATAATGTTGTAATAACATTAGCCTCTTTGGTAGCACATCAATGACATGATATTGTACAGTAACTTAAGAATGGGTTTCTGAATAGATGGCACACATATCATTCCTTATCTAGACTATAAGCACATTAGATGGGTTATGTGCTACATAGGAAAGCTCTTGAAAATCTGGCTCTAATTACAAGAAATAGAAATTTTATTCATCTTAGTTTATATAGATACTATCCCTCAACTACAAATGACTTTCTGTAGATGATTAAATTGCAAATAAATGAGCTGTCTGATTCAACTAAAACAGTATTTAGCATCAAAGACACAAAATGTATCAAAATATAGAAGGACCCTCAAGATTGAGCTATTTAGCAGTCAACCTATCAAAAACAAAATAGAGGGCTGTTAAGCTACTCACAAAACTCAAGTGGATAGCATAAAAAGGCCAAATTCACTGAAAGTAAAGGTTTGATTCTGCAGTCACACTCATGAAAATCAGGAGTAAGTTCATGTAAGCCACTGACATTATATTAATGAAAAAGAGAGAGAGACCAGAATCAGGCACTAAATGTGTACTAAACAGAAACAATAATAGAAGAGCAGGAAAAGTCCACCAGCACTATGCTTAACTATTTTACATTATGGATGTCTCCACAACAACTTTACTGCTAGAGTTTGTGAGTCTCACTAATCTGTGGGTCTGACAGAGAAGTACAAGTGATGACATGGGCTAAAGCGACTCCAAGTCTTCCACTTTACTGACATCTCCAAAAGCTCTTTCCTCTTCCCTCCCACTTTCTACAAATAATTCATGCTCAGATATCCTAGTGGCTCTCAGCACTGCATCCTAGATTCATAAATTCCAAGGTCAGGAGGACCATGGTGATCATCTAGTCTTACCTCCTATGTAAGCCAGAAGCCAAGGAACTTGCCCCAAATAATTCCTAGAGACTATATTTTAGAAAAAACTTCAAATCTTGATTTAAATATGATCAGTGATGGAGAATCTACCATGACCCTTGGAAAGTTGTTTCAATAATTAATTACTCTCTTAAAAATATATGCTTTATTTCCAGTCTGAATTTGTCTAGCTTCAGCTTCCAGCCATTGGATCATGTTATATCTTTCTCTGCTAGATTGAAGAGCCAATTGTTAAATATTTGTTCCCCATGTAGGTACTTGGAGACTGTAATCAAGTCATCTTTAACCTTCTCTTTGTTACACTGAATAGAATGAGCTCCTTGAGCCTATAACTATGAGGCTAATCCTTTAATCATTTTTGGCGCTCTTCTCTGAACCCAGTCCAATTTATCAACATCCGTCTTCAATTGTGGATGCTAGAACTGGACAAAGTATTCCAGCAGCGGTTACACATCTAGAGGTAAAATAACCTTGCTACTCCTACTGAGGAGTCTTTATGAGTCCAAGGATTGCTTTAGCCCTTTCGGACATAGTGTCGTCCTAGAAGCTTATGTTCAGCTCATTATCAACCACAACTCCCAAATCTTTGTCAGAGTTACTGTTTACCAAGATAGAGTTCCCACTGCGTATGTATGGCCTATATTCTTTATTCCTAGATGTATACATTTATATTTAGACATATTAAAACACATACTGTTCATCCACACCAGTATACTATGCAATCCAGATGACTCGGTCAGTGGCCTGCCCTCTTCATTATTTACCGCTCCTCCCCCCGCAACTTTTGTGTCATCTTCAGATTTTAGCAGTGATTTTATGTTTTCTTCCAACTCATTGGTAAATGAAAGTAGGGCCAAGAATGGATCCCTTCAGCACTCCACTGGAAACCCACCTATTCAATCATGGGAGGCTAGCCACATAGCCCCCACCCCTTTCACCAAAGGCCACGCTCCTACCTCCCCCTCATTCAAGCCCTGAGCCCCGCCCACCCCCAGCATTCGGCTGCCCCCCGTCTCAATCAGCTGCTGGCCTCCGGCAGGAGCTGAGCTCCCGCTGACTTGAGAGAGGGGGAACATTCACATGGGTAGAGCCAGGGCCTGACTTAGGGAAGCATTAGTCTCTCCGGCCTATTATACTCACTGCCCATGCATTCAATGATGATTCCCATTTATAACTGCATGGAGACTATCAATTAGCCGTCTTTTGATCCATTTAGTGTATGCCATGTTAACTTTATATTTCTCTAGTGTCTTAATCAAAATGTCATGTGGTAACAAGTCAAATGCTGTACCGAAGTCTATTACATCAAGACTGTTACCTTTATCAACCAAACTTATCTCACCCCCAAAAGAACAAACCATATCAAGTTAGTTTGACAGGAGCTACCTTCCAGGAACCCACGTTGATTGGCATTAAATTCTATTATGCTGCTTTAATTCTTTATTAATTGAAGGTCCTATATCAGCCACTCCATTATGTTGCCTGGGGTCAATGTCAGACTGACAGGCCTATGATTACCCAGATCATTCATTTTACCCTTCTTAAATATTGGCAAACATTAGCTTTCTTCCACTCTTCTGGAACGTCTCCGGTGTTACAAGACCTATTGAAAAAAAATCAACATTAATGGTTCATTGAGCTCCTCAGGCAGCTCTTTTAAAACTCTTGGATGAAAGTTATCCTGATATGCTGACTTAAAAATGTCTAACTTCAGTAGCTGCTGTTTAACATCCTCCTGATATAGTAGTGGAATGGAAAGAAAGTTATCATATGATGAAAACTATATCCTCTGTTTTTCCTCCAGATACAGAACAGAAATATTTATTGCACACGTATGCCTTTTCCACATTATTATTGATAATTTTACCATTTCTATCAGTACTATTATCAGGATTCTTTTTGCTTCTATTATACTTAAACAAGTTCTTTTTATTGTCTTTAACTCTGCTGGCCATAGATTTCTCCTTGTGTCCCTTTACTTCCCTTATCAATTTTCCATAGTTCCTATCTTCTTATTTGAACTCATTACTATCAACTTCCCCTTTCTTTCATTTCTCGTATTTTTTTAATAGCTGCCTTCACTTCCCCTCCAAATCATGTCTATCTCAAAGCCCTTTCTTCTAGCTATGCAATTTCAACATGATGAGAAAATGCCTAACTGAAAACACTTATACCCCACCACTAGGACAACTTAAAAGCAAAGATGCAGAAGAAATATTGCAGTGTATGATAAGTCCTGCTGTGTTTACAAGTGCACTCTGGACCTTTAGTTTATATATATTGATATATTTATCCAGCAAGTGTTCAGAAATCATGATTTCATGAAGGGATTCCTGGGTATCTGTCACATTCTAGTCAGAGTGAGACAGCTAAAAGCTTACGTTATATACCATAAATAATGGGCCAGATCCTCCAGTGTTGTGCAGCCACTTGCTTCACACATAAGCCTGTCTTAAGTATCCAGATAGGGAGGGTTGCCCCAGTGTAAGGTGGTGTAGAACTCTTACACAAGTCACCCTCCTTGCTGCTCGTGTTTCAAGAAACAGACTATTTGGGTTTAGCAATAGGAGGTATGATGAGGATACTCCTGAAATATGCAGAACCCTCATCTGTGCTTTTTGCCTCTTGTGTCTGTTGTAGCCATGCATAAATTAGAACACTTCTCCAGCTGCACTAATATAGTAAAGCAAGATAGACCTGTCAACAGCAGTACCCAGATCAGGGAAGTGCAAAATGTTAAGCCATCAGCCCCCAAATGTACATTGGGCACATTTAAAACTTTTTTTTTATTAAATAAAAAAACTCTAAATATTTAAAGATATAAATTTAAAGTACACAACAAAACTCCCAACTTATCCAGAGCAAGGCTCTCCATAAAACCTTCATCCCCCAAAGTTATGGAACTTATTGGAACACTGGCCTGCAGCCCATCATAGGAACCTCTTTAAGACCCACTTCAGAGAATTCCAGCACGTGAAGCTGCCTCCCCTTGATGGTAGCTTTGTTACTAATTTCAACCTCCCTTGATTTATACTCTGGCCATGATTCTTTTGGCCAGAAGAATCCCGATTCCCCATCAGAGATGGGGAGAACCCAGGCTATTGTGAGAAAGAGAAAAAATACTGTTGTGTGTGAACAAACTAATATTTGAACGACAGTCCTCAAAACCACAGTCAGAGGTGTGTTTGATATCTCAAGTAATGGGTGAGATTTGTGTCTTTGGCACAAGGACTGTATTTTCCTCTGTGTTGCTACAGCACCTAGCACACTGAAGGCATTAATGCAATGCAACTAGTAACACAACTTCCATATTGTGTAGAACCCAAAGATGGTAATAAACTATCAACTGTTTGCTATTGGTGCATGCCATTGGTACTTTCTGGTCCTAGTGAACAACGAATTTTAACTCAAACTCTTCCTCCTCCCCTCCCACAGATGCTTGGACAGAAGGCAGGTGACTAACAGAACTAAACATACTGTACTAAAGAGCAAAAAAAAAAACAAAAAAAACCCACACACAAACAAAATGCACTCTTCTGTTTCTGGCCAATGTAGTAGAATCTGTTGGATAAAAATCAGTACATCTAATGTGAACTGATATCTATATACATCTAGATAGATATAAATATAAAAGTTGAGCAATAGTGAACTGTATCACACTAGGCTGTGTAAATTCTCAGCACCATCCTAAACATCTTGCAATATAGCTCTGTGCACACCCATAACAATGCATTCATCACATAAGATGATCTGTTAATCATAAATAAAATACAAATAAAAATGGGGTGGAAGATGAATCACAGAAGGTATTCTAGAATCTGAACTAGTATTAATCTATAAATACTAAAAAATATCTGACATTTAGCTATGCTGTTTGAAGTTTCGAGTTTTAAATGTTTCCTAAGCCAGGGAAAATTGGGTGGATAGACTAACAGATGGATGGAAAAGTCCATTGAGTGCATTGTTGGATGCCATTCAGTGAATGGCAGGCAGCTAATAAAGCACTCAAAGGAGTTTTCCATCCATCTGTTCTTAATAAAAAATAAATGATGATGATGTTCTGAATCTAGTTGTTTTGATTTTTAGCTGCACTGTTCAATAATAGAACTGATAAACTGATCCAGAAAAGTCCTTTACAGATTGTGACCAACCCACCAATATTGTTTCCTTTGGACATGTCTGTGCAAAAGTGTTTTCTCTCCTTTCTTCAGATTTATAAGAAGAAATTATTATGCTTGGATAAACTTAATAGCCTAGAAGTTCCATTGTTCTATTGCAAGTAATGAAATTAGATTAGTGCTGCTCTATTTAGTGGCATGAGTCTTTGTGGTTCTCCTATGTTTGTGAAAATATATGTTTATGAAACTCTCCTTGTTGCCCAGGAAAGCACAGCATGCTACATTAATAGAAAACCTCTTCCATTTATTTTAACACATTTTTAAAGTGGATTTTATTTCCCTACAGCAAACAAATGTCAGAAAGAGAAAAGTGGATATGCATCTTTCCTACTATAAAGTATTTGCAATTAAAAAGAAAACACCCAATTACCTTTTCCAAGAGACAAATTCTGATATGCTACTCTTTATGAGTAAGTGTCTTATTCTACAATAATCCCTATGTGGGGTAAAGTATTTTTCACCCAATACTCCTGAGGAATTCTGCACACACACACATGCACAAAATTCTGTGCACAATATTTTAAAATTCTGCATATTTTATTTGTCAATAAATAATCTGGAGGTTCCAGCATGGCAGCGGGGAGCACAGGTAACTGGCTGCATGGAAGTGGGAGATCACCCTGTAGCCCCACCCCACCCCTGAGACACAGGTTTGGCAGTCAAGCTGCACCCAACCCTAACACAGCACAAGACTTGGACCTCCACCAGAAACACCCTGGGGCTCTGGCCTTGCCCCTCCATGCCAGGCATACCAAGGTAGTAAGCGAGAGGGACAGAGTCTCACTCGTATGCACAGCCAACCCTAGCCCTTGGTCGGGTGTGGAGCATGAAGGCTCAGCCCAACAGAATCCAAGTGTGGAGGGGCTTGGTGTGGGAAGATGCAGGTGTGGGGTGAGAGGGCTCTGTGTGGGGCAATCTGGGTGCAGGCAATTTAGTGGGGTGTCTGGGTGTGGGAATTTCTGGATGCACAGGGGTGCACTGGGGGGGCTGGGTGCAGGAGGAATGAGACTTTGCAGGGGGGTCTTGTGGGAGGGTCTCAGTGGGGTAATCTGGGTGCTGAGGGAATAGGGCTTGGTGGGGTGGGGATCCACGTGCAGCAGGCTGGGGCTCAGTGGAGTGATGGCCAGGTGCAGGAGTGTGGGGGGTTGAGTTCAGAGGATTCTGTAGGGGATGGGGACTCCAGATGCAGGAGGTGGGGATGTATAGGGAGCAACTTCCCATACAGTGATCCCTCACCCTACAGCTGAGGAATGATGGGGGCAGGAAGTGGGAAGGGTATGACTTCCTGCAGCCAGAGGAGGTTTCTGGGGCTAGATCTGACCAGCCTCTGCCCCTTGTAGGGGAAGAGTAAGCCTTGTCCTCCCCTGCCCTCAACCCAGATGGGACTAGCATCTGAGCCAAGTGTGGGGTAGGAGCCTCCAGTTGGGTCATCCACATCCCCACCCCTCTGCTGTGATTTCTCTCCCTGCCAACTTCTCCGGGCGCTTGAAATGATGTGCTCGCGCTGCTAGGGAGGGATGCGTGACTGCTCTTGTGGCTTCCCTTGCTTCTCCATCACAAGTCATTTTTCTGCAGGAAAGCAAAGAAATCTGCAGGATCATGAATTCTGTGCACACATAGTGGTGCAGAATACCCTCAGAACAGGAGTAATCAGGAGCGGCGCCAGGGTTTCTGGCACCCTAGGCAGAATTCAGCGACATTTTGAGCGCTCTTCACAGGGCGTGCAGGAGCTTCCGGTTCCACTCCCATCATGCCGCCGAAGAAGGATCTCCGCCGAAACGCTGCAGGCAAGAGCAGCAGTCATTGAGCTGCTCAATTGCCTGCCGCTGTTTTCCACGGCACGTCGGCAGAAGGTCCTTCTTCGGCGGCACGACAGGAGTGGAACCGGAAGCTGCTACGTGTCCCGTGGGGAGCGCACAAAATGCCGCCCCCCGAATCCTGGCACCTTAGGCGACCGCCTAGGGTCGCCTAATAGAAGCACTGGCCCTGGGAGTAACCCAACGTGAGTTTACTATCAGAATCTGGTCAAGTCATTTCCTGTTTTATCTCAGATACCACTATGTGACCAATCCTGACTTTGTAAGTGGCGATCACTGTATAATTAACATAAACGTAACATAAACATGCAGCCAAAGATAGTAACTTCAGCTACTGTGCTTCCAAAAGCTTTTAGAAAGTCCATTATCTTTAGTAGTGAGCTTTAGAATGTGTCACTGGGAGACTGCTGGAGAAAGATACAAGAGTTTTAAATGGCTTGTCCTATGGAAGTACAAGGAAGCTCCTAGTTACTTTCTTTATTTTTCCACTCTTTAATTTTGTTTTTCAGTGTCATCCTCAGCAAGAAAAATAGCTGATAATAATGCAATTTAAAAGCAAAAAGAACACAAAGGAACAGTTCAAAACACCAGGCTAATGATTTTCACTTTGAGACAATTTTCAAAAATGGTCTCTACAATTTTGTGCACATAACCAATTGTGAGCATACATGACATCTAGCTATCTGATTTTCAGGCATAAAACTACAGAATGCTCAGAACGAGAGGCCAAGTTAAAGAGCCTTTCAAACTTTAGCCCTATGAGTTTAGATTGTCTGTCCTATAAAAGCAGTCTATTAAAACAAACAAATCAAGCTATTATTTGTTTACAGACACTAACGTTGTTTGAGTGGAAAAAAAGAAACCCACTGACCAAGCGATCTCAATGAAGCTACGCCAATTCACACCGGCTGAGTTTCTAGCCCACTGCAGACCATGCACAGTGTGTGCAAAAGCAGCAGGGATGGGAACCTACACAACTTGAAGGGCATCGAATCCTCCCTGACCCACTTACTTAATGCACTGAAAGAAAAACTGGCTTACAGCTGGCATTACAACCTATGTTTAATAGTTGCAGCCAGAGCTTACATCTATGAATTTCCATCAGGCTTTGTGGTAAGTGGATTTATATATTTGCAAACACCTAGGTCTTCTAACCATTCCTCTGCTCTGACCTAGTCACAAACCTCTCATGCACTTCTGTAGTGCTCTTCCATGAACTCAGCTCTGTGCTGTGCAGCTCAAATAGATGGAAAGTTCTAGGCGTTAATAAGGATTAAACCAACAGAATACTATGGAAAAGTCAAATGAAAAGGGTTCTCTAGAAAAAACTCTAAAAACCATGCCATAGAATTTAATACAGAATGATATTTCTTCCCTAGGTTTTCTAGAACAATCATACAGAAATCTGTAGCAGGCTAGAATATTGTACTTTTCCATAAAGTTGAAGACTGTGCATTCCCCAACATGTCTTAGTGTCCATGTTATGATGTTCATCCTAAAGTGTCACTGATACTTTGTTGGGTTTTTTTCTCAAGAGGGGGAAAAACAATAGCCAGACACACATTCCTCTTCAACATACCTGTAATTTGAAATAGCGGAGATATCACAACATGAAAATTGAAAAGTTAATATTTGACAGATTAAGACCAAGGTTTCAATTTGGCACTGATGCCTACAAAAAGATTATGAAAAGAAGGAACTGCACATGCTCAGAGGTAGGTTTTCACATTTAAATCCTCAGTTATTGCAAGATTTTTTTCTTAGAAAATAAATACATAAACGGTCAATATTAAAAGATTTAATCCTTGTAATGTTTCATTTCAAGCTTCTTTTATTATTATTAAAACAAACATTCTAAATAGCTGAAGCCTTGACTATTTCTCTTGTAATATTGTTAAAGACCAATCCTTCTTCCATTGATGACAAGAGAGTTCTCTGCTATTGATTTCAATAGGATTAGTAGGTTTTAAATATGTTAATTTAAAATGTATGCTCTTTGGAATTAAGATTTATTTTTTGTTTATTGCCCCTTAATTCCCACACCAACGTGTAATTTTTGCTGCAGTGCAGAATCCTCCTGCTTTCTGTATCTAGACATTTGTGTCATGCAAACATTGAAGATCAGAGTTCCTCCTTCACCATTAAAAAAACCCCACCACCTTGGTGAATTTAGTGTTAGTGGACGGTGACTGAGCAGCAAACTGTGAATTTCTCTGGTTCTCAGCCTAAAGATAATTTCGCAGAGGAAGAGAAAATTCTTTGCATTCTAACACTTAATAAAAATCAGCAATATTTTATATCAGAGGCAACACATTTACAGGGGTGCTGGAACAATATGAATTGTGGGAGTGCTGAGAGCCATTCAACCAAACTGTAAACCCTACGTATGATGGAAACCACTTGAATCGGGGCGGGGCGGGGGGAGCTCTCCCAGCCTGCTTAATTTCAGCACCTATGCACTGTTAAGTGAAGATTATTGCTAGCCACAATCTAATAAACTTAGAATTTCAAACCACAGCCTTTTTGACTGTACTGTTATGCAAGATGTAGCACAAATCAATATCTTGTGTGATGTTTCCTCTCACCTCTAAAACTCAGAGTAAGAAAAGCTTTCAGCGTATTTCAACACACCAAGTACCTCACCCTCCTGAGGACAGATACATTGCACATTGGTTACTGGTTGATTTCGCCATCCCATGCAGCTTTGCAATTTATTCTGATAGAATCTCATTCTAATGTTGGAAGGAAATCACATTCAGAGACACTGACACAGACCATTTGGATTAACAATAGGATTTTGAAATCGAGGTGCACCAATGACTCCACACCAAATACCCAGCCTGTGGAATACTTCATGGAATGGCATCACCACTTAAACCAAACCAATGAGAAGCTTCCAACACTGCAAATACAATTTCTCAATGTTCTGCATTCAGGGCAATGCTTTCACTAACGTACCAAAATAACTCCAACGTTAAAGTGAACACTGATAATTTAATAATATACCGTAGCACTAAACATTACTTGGTAAGAGGAAATGTTGTTAAACTTTTAAACCTCTCTTTCTATCATCCTCCTCCTTCTGGACAGGGACCAACCTTACTATGTGTTTGTGCAGTTATTAGTACAATGGGTCCCAATATCAACTGCGACCTGTAGGCGCTACAGTAATATGAATAAAATAATAAATGCACATGCAGGTATGGGGGTGGTGATATCTATGGTGATATTGCAAAGCCTTCTGACAAATTAGTTTAACATGCACCTTTGACTGCCTCAACTGTTGTGTACTCACTAATTCATCTCCAGCACAAATACTTGCAACATTCCAAACCTCGTGCACTGGGTGTCCCTAAACTGCTGACTGCTAGAAGTTGGGACAGGCCGACAGGGGATGGATCACTCAATAATTGCTCTGTTCTGTTCATTCCCTCTGAATGATCTGGCTTTGGTCACTGCTGGAAGACAGGATACTGAGCTAGATGGACCACTGGTCTGACCCAGTAAGGTCAGTCGTATGTTCTGTTATATAAACCTCTGAGTTGTACTAACTGAAAAATAGAGAAATATTTTTGTGATTTTTTTTAATAAGTGTGGGAAAATGTTTTTGAAATTTACAATTTTCAATATATTCTGACCTGTTCTAACTCTAAAAATTGGTACCTGTTTGACTATGCCTAATCAATGTGCCAGGAAATTCTCTTTTCCCCCATTTCTAAAACTCATCTCAAAACCTCTCTTCTCTTTAAAGGAGGATTATTATGCATAATAAAAATGTTAATATGGAAATAAAATGTATTGTAAATACTGCTTAATTGCACTAGTAATATCACACTATACTTTTAATGTATTATTTGATATGTACATTTCATATATTTACACAACAAATTGAGGTCATAGCATTGATCATTTTGCTGAGTAAAGTTCCAGTTGCCATCTGATAGGCTATTTCTATAGAAGTGTATTTGCAGGCTATACAGAATTCTAGCAATATTATTTGCTTCTGCACGCTGTATTATAGTGTGTCTCAAATGCCGCTAACTTAGGGAACATTGGAGCAATGCCCAGAATGATAATCCCTGCCCAAGTGATGATATATTTGCATATGCCAGAGAAAGCGAGCATGTGTATATATGTAAAACATTCCAGAAGGGTCTTCCAAGTAGCTTCATTTGTAACCATTAGGCTGTCACTGATAGAGTATTTAGCATTAATAAACCAATATTACTTATACTTTCCTACACACACACATACATATTTCAGACCCATGAATGGGTGTTTCTTGCAAATACAATAGTTCGCTCAGGTGGGTTAATGCATATTGCTTCCTCTGCCAACTTAGCTGACGCTGACTCTGATGTCTGTGCTACCCTTATGGTTTTTTCTGCCTTCCTCCTTAGCTGGGACGTCTGCCAGCTTGGCTGGTCCAGGTGCTGAAACCTGTTGCCCTCTGGTTTGGCTGGCTTATCTGCCAGCTGCTCTCCTGCTGTGATCAGGCACCAGCACAAAGCTTGATGCCTACTATCCCCCACCATGCTTTCCTGGCTCTAGTTCCCTGTGCTCACTGTCCTTTTGCTTGGCTGGTCTCCTGTCACTGTTTACTGAGATGTCTGCTGAGTAGGGCACTTGCAGTTCCATTCAGCCACTTGATTAACCAGTTTCTTATGCCCAAAGAATGACAAGCCCTTCTTTCTCCCTTCTCCTGATGGAGTCGATTGTGGATGAAGTTTTCTACTCTGTGACCTCACCTCAGTCATGTTCATCATCATTTCAACCTATTGAAATCCTATACCACAATAACTCAAATATATCCAAACCTGGATGGACCACACTCACTTCAATGTCCATCCTACATACCCACACTGCTATAGAACACCGAGACTAGGGATTAGTATGCCAATGCAGCAATAAGCACAAATGCTCCATCCTTGTACAAAGTCATATGCTCGGGTCAGTACAGTGAGTGGTAACAAGTATGCATATGAAACTATCAAATGGTCAATTTTTTTCCTGTGTATTTTCAAACAACAAATCATAGTTTATACGGAATTATTACCTCTTTGTATTTATTCAATGAAAGTTATGTGTAAACACATGGATTTCTTATGACCTGTTCACTAAGAGGATTTGCAATTTGATATTTGAGCTGTGGGGTCAGTCGTCTGAAACCCATTTTGGTGTTATGGTATTATTTTTGTTCCCTGATTGGGTGATCATTATTTTTAGGACAGCAGGAAGTCCTAAATAAGTCATTGAGGCTCATCAGATACTGTGGTATAAATATTTAGAAGGAGTTAAGAGAATGGAAGGATTTTAACAGGAGTTAAGGAATTTTAGCATATGACTTTTTTTTTTTTTAGTAAACGCACTTGCATTGTTACAGCTACATACATGGACCCAGATCTAGTTGGTGGTTGAATTGTTTTGCTTCTGGCCAACCTTCATGAACTAATTAGCACTTAGTCCATGGAGCTGGCGTTTGGACAGCCAGCTGCCTGTGTCTGTTACTGTTCCAGGAAGCACTGCAAGTGACAAGTCTCTGTGCTAACCGGAGAAGTTTAGAACTTTGTCAAGAGATCACTTCAGTTCTCTCACTTTGTACTGCACTGAGAGATCTAGAGTAAGACTGTTCAGTTATCTAAAAGTGCAACAAAATGAGAGAGCTAGATCACCCTCTATAGGACAAGAAAAACTATTATTGCTTTTAGTGAAAGAAAAGTTAGTTTAGTGTTTAGAACTGATAAGTTCAGACGGTCTTGGATTCAGAAGGTAAGAAGGGGGAAGAGTCCTTTAGAAACCCATTTGAGTTACCCATTTTTAGACTATGGGGAAACAAACAAGGAAAAAATACACAAAAGCCCTGATTCAGGAAAGCATTTAAATGCACGCTTAACTTTAAGCATATGCTTAAATCAATCTCTCAAGCACGTGTTTAAAGTTAAGCATGTGCTTAACTGTTTTGTCGAATCAGGGTCATTGACAGTATGTAGCATTTACTGAGTGTAAAGTAAGCAGTTACTATGTATCTTTATTAAAAACAAATGCCATAAAACATGCTGTTTTTAGTTAAACAGGTAGAATATATGCTTGAGTTAAAATAATTGACTTGAACATCAAATCTTGCACTAACAGCGGTGTGAATGGAAGAAATTTGTCATCCTATTATATTCCCTGAGTGACTTTTTTATTGCAGTATTTAAAGAATACTGGACATCAGAAGATAGAAATACTGAAAAGATTTTGTAAATTTTTGAAGGTTGGGCAGTTTCAGTATATTTTCCAGATATTATATACAATATTTATAAAATATTAACATAAAAACATACCAAAATGCATGTACAACTCTTAAGCTCTGATAGTAAGACTTCCAGCTGCAAAAAAATAAAAGAATGTTTTAAAACCACCTAACCACTCTCTAACTTATCTGGTAATAATCAATGAAAATGTGTAGATCATCATATGAATATTTCCTGTTATACAATAACAACGCAATATTTGTTGTCAGATTCTAATCCACACTGCAAATTTACAAGCCACATAAAGTGATCATCTTTTCCCACAACCCCCATCCTGAAACTGAAACAACTGAATAATAGCTAATAGCTATACTACCCAGTAGCACAGGACAGAAAACAATCAATACAGTACCCTTTTGAAACTATGGGGTAATGTTTGAGAAGGGAGAATTTAATTATCTCCAGTTGGAACCGGGTCAGCATACCAGGATTAAACATCCTTCTTGTTAAAAACATTAACAACAGTTCTATGGGAACTTTAACAACCAGTTTCTCTCCCTTGGGGTAGCCCTCTAAGGGCATCTCTAGTATTCTTTAAGGGAAAAGCAGATACATTTTTGAGGTGGTGGTGTGCGGACATGGGAGGTTGATAAGGAAGACAGGTAGGGGAATTATATCTGTGTAAGAGTTTCTCTACAATTGTACATGCTAAGAGCACAGGAAAATACCATACCGATGTGCAGAAAGAACAGCAAGCATAGGAAGTGCCCAGCATGGCTTAGCAGGGAACTCAGTGGTGAGCTGAAGCAAAAGAAGGAAGCTTACAAAAAATGGAAGCTTGGACAGATGACTGGGGAGGCATATAAGATTATTGCTTCGGGCTGCAGGGATAGAATCAGAAAAGGCCAAAGGGCAATTTTGAGTTGAAACTAGCAGGGATGTGAGGATAATAGGAAGGGGTTTTTACAAGTATGTAAGCAACAAGAAGAGAGACTAGGGATGGTGTAAGGGTCCCTACTCAATGAGGCAGGTATCGCTAGTGGTGGAAGAATATGGAAAAGGCTGAAGTACTCAATTCCTGTCTTCACTTCAGTACTTTTACGGCAGGATCAACTCCACGCCAGACTACTACACTGGGGAACGCAGAGAGGAGAGGAGGAAAGCAGCCCACTGTGATAGAGGGTCAGGTTAGGGACTACTTAAAGACGTTAGACGTGCACAAGTCTATGGGACCAGGACGAACTGCATCCGAGGGTGCTGAGGGAGTTAGCTGATGTGATTGCAGAGCCGTTGACCATTATCTTTGAAAATTCATGCGCAACAGGAGAGTCCCAGAGGAACTGGAAGAAAGCAAATATAGTACCTATCTTTAAGAAAGGGAAAAAGGAAGATCCAGGGAACTACAGACCAACAGTCTCACCTCAATCCCTGGAAAAATCATGGAGCAGGTGCTGAAGGAATCCATCCTGAAACCCTTAGAGGAAAACAAGGTGATCAGAAGCAGTCAGCATGGATTCACCAAAGGGTAAATCATGCCTGACAACCTGATTGCTTTCTACGATGAGATGACTGGACTTGTGGATGGGGGCAAAGCTGTTGATGTTGTATACCTTGACTTAGTAAGGCTTTTGACACGGTTTCCCACAGCATTCTCATCAGCAAACTAAGGAAGTATGGTTGGAGAATGGACTGTGAAGTGGATAGAAAACTGGTTGAATCAACGGGCTCAGCGGGTAGGTATCAATGGCACACTCTCTAGTTGGCAACCAGTAACAAGTGGTGTGCCCCAGGGGTCTGTCTTAGGGCCCGTTCTATTCAATGTCTTCATTAATGATCTTGATGATGGGATAGCTTGCACATTAAGTAAATTTGCAGATGACACCAAGTTGGGGGGAGTGGTGGACACGCTGGAGGGCAGGGATAGGATTCAGGGAGACTTAGACAAATTGGAGAAGTGGGCCAAAGAAACCTCATGAAGTTCAACAAGGACAAGTGCAAAGTCCTGCACTTAGGACAGAAAAACCCCATGCACTGCTACAGGCTGGGGACTGTTTGGCTAAGTAGCAGTGCTGAAAAAAGGATCTTGGGGTTACGGTAGATGGGAAAGTTGAACATGAGCCTACAGTGTGCTCTTGTAGCCAAAAAGGCTAATAGCATACTGGCTGTATTAGTAGGAGTGTTGCCAGCAGATCGAGGGATGTGATTATTCCCCTCTATTCGGCACTGGTGAGGCCGCATCTGGAATATTGTGTCCAGTTTGGGCGCCACACTACAAAAAGGACGTGGAACAATTGGAGAGAGTCCAGCGGAGGGCAACAAAAATGATTAGAGGACTGGAGCACATGACTTATGAAGAGAGACTGAAGGAACTGGGCTTATTTAGCCTGCAGAAGAGAAGACTAAGGGGGGATTTGATAGCAACCTTCAACTACTTGAAGGGATGCTCCAAGGAGGAGGAGCTAGGCTGTTCTCAGTGGTGACGGAGGACAGAACAAGGAGCAATGGTTTGAAGTTGCAGTTGCGGAAGTCGAGGCTGGATATTAGAAAAAACTTTCTGACTAGGAGAGTGGTGAAGTATTGGAATGGGTTACCTAGGGAGGTGGTAGAATCTCCATCTTTAGAGCTATTTAAAGTCCGGCTAGACCGCACCCTGGCTGGGATTATTTAGGGAAAATGGTCCTGCCTTTAGCAGGGGGTTGGACTAGATGACCTCATGAGGTCCCTTCCAACCTTTTGATTCTATGATTCTATGATTCTAATTTTTTTTTTGGCCATTGGAAGCCTTGGGCCATGTGGTACTGAGAAATAAATGAAAGTTATTTACTGGTAACCAAAGTTCTTCCAGACAATTCTGCATATTCCAGTTCTTCCAGATGACTCAGCAAATTCACACTTGTGGGTATTGCACCACCTGATAGCGCCTAACGGTAGAACCTTCCCCAAGCTGTGGAGTTTGAGCACACAGGCACCTGCCCCACCTACTCCTTCCTCAGCATTTTTGAGCATTCTGATAGCACTACACCTTTTACTACCTCAATTCCTGTAATCGCTAACCTACAGAAACCATAATAAAACTGAGAAAGAGGGGAAGGTGAGTGGGAAGTGTGACTAGGCAGAGTCATATCAAGAAACTGCAATTAGACATAAGTCATCATCATTGAGTAGCTCTCCATTTTTCCACTTATGGGTAATAGGACAAGCAACGTTGAAAACTCAGGAGAAGGGAACAGAGTCCTACTTAAGTAATGACTGAATCGCTGCTCTGCCAAATTGGACATCTGCTCTCCAAGCAGAATCTAGAGCATAAGATTTAGTGAATCTATGTGCTGATTTCAAAGTAGAAGCACTGCAAATTTCCCCTACAGGAACACATTTAAGACCAGCAAAAGATTCTACAAGAGAGATAGCAACACTAGGTTGTACAACAGCAGGCACAGGAATTTCTGATAACTCACAGTATTCAATGATACACCCTTTAACTCATCTAGAAATAGTCTGAGCAGACACTGAGCAGAACCTATACGATTCTTAGCATGGACAACCAACCAACCTAGGTCATTTTCTAAAACAATTTTATTAAATTTGTAAGCATTCTTTTAGCACCTAAAATATGTAACATATGCCCCTTTTGTTAACATGTGGCTTTGGGAAAAATACTGGTAAATTTCATCATCTGAAAGTGAGACACTATTTTCGTTAAAACCTGGGAGCAGGTCTAAGAACCACCTTGTTCTTATGAACATTTGTAAAAAGGGGACCAACCATTAGGGCATGCAAGTCACTCATCATTTTGGCTGACATTATAGCAATAATGATTACCATTTTAATAGATAAAGAAAATAAGGAACAGTCTGCCAACTGTTCAAAACGTGGTTTCATAAGCATAAATAAAACCAGATTTAAGGTTCCAAGAGGGAACTGGATTTCTCAAAGGAGAATACTTATTAGATAGCCCCTACATAAACCTTTTAACTGTATCATGTACAGTAATCTACTAGTCACCATACAGTGTTCGAATCTCAAAAAGCAGCTAGGGTTAACATATGTAAACAGAACGTCCACATGTATCTACATAATTTTCTTAAACTGAACACTGGACTGAAACCCAATCTTTTTTTCTGTACCAGAAAGTATCTTAAAAAAAACCCTGACCCCACAGACACTGGGGTACCTCCTTGACAGCTGCTATCTAGAGCAATTTCCATACTTCTGAAAGTAGAATAATTTCATGAGAAGGTTCCCTGAAAAGGTAAGGGTAGGATAAATTGAAAGGGGGCAGTTTTTCAAACTGATTGGCTTATTCCTTCTCTATAATTTCTAGAACACAGAAGTCTGATGTAATAAGCCTCCTTTTGTTGAAACACTGGTCTAGCTGGTTTCCAAATAAAGGAAGGGACAGGCCTCATTGATTTGTCCACAATTCATGATCCTCACATCATATCTGAGGCCAGGTATTCAATGGAAAAGAAGAGGAGGGAGCACACTGCTTCACCCTAGGTAGGGATCTGAAAGACCTCTTTCTATGCTGACTCCAGAACCAACGACATTTTGGGCCCTCCTCCAGGAACAGGATGTAATTGCCAGTTCTTGATGATCTTTTGCAGCCAGCTAAGAGTATTTGGTTGTGCAACTTTAAACGAACATGTTCCCTAATTGATCAGCAACGTAACAATGAAACAACATTAGCCGGGATGGCTAAGTGAGGAGTTACTGTATTTTATGCTTCAGATCTGACAACCGTCTGGAACTGGAAGGTTTAGAAGCTAGAGCTTCTTTAGAGAGAAGGACCTCAATGTATTCTGCCTTTCTTTGCATGCTCTGAGCATCAAAGTCTGGCAATGGAACATCCAGAAGGAGAATGATCTTCCCCCAAGCACTTGAGACACATAATGTGGTCATCCCACACTGAGAAGACAACTGATCATAAAGCACATCTCTTAAATCCTAGTTTCTTCTTCTTCTTCAGTTCTGTCATGGAATCATAGACATGTAGGACTCGAAGGGACCTTGAGAAGCCAACAAGTGCAGGTCCTTGCACTGAGGCACGACCAAGTAAATCTGGCAGATGTTTGTCCAACCTGTTCTTAAAAAACTTCCAGTGATGGGGATTCCACAACCACCCTTGGAAGCTTATTCCAGAACTGAACTACTCTTATAGTTAGAAAGTTTTTCTTAATATCTAACCTAAATCGCTTTTGCTGAAGATTAACCCTCTTATTACTTGTCCTACCTTCAGTGAACATGGAGAACAATTGATCACTAGCCTCTTTATAAACAGCCCTTAATATATTTGAAGACTATTATCAGGTCCCCTCCCACCGCAAGTCTTTTCTCAAGATTAAAATACCCAGTTTTCATAACTTTTCCTCATAAGTCATGTTTCCTAAGCTGGACTCCTTGGTTTCTCTATCTCTTTCTTGAAACGTGGTACCCAGAATTGGACACAGTATTAAATCAGAGGCCTCACCAGTGCTGACTGGAGCAGGACAATTAACTCATGTTTTACATACGGCACACCTGTTAATGCATGTGTAATAGGTATTTTCTGGGCCAGGTGGCCTAGTGGTTAACATCCACCCAGTGCGGGGGCACTGTTAGGAGAGCCCAGGTTCACACACATCTCTGGGCTCTGATCCGGGGCCCTAGGGGGATCACCAGCAATTAGCGTGCAAGGGGGCCCTCTGAGTTACCATCCCTGGATCACTTCCTATTGCTTTCCTTCCATATCTTCTAGTCCCAGATAAGGAAAAAAGAAAAGGAAACCAAATCATCATCCCCAACCGATCTTAACATATAGTCTTATTCCCTCAGGGAGCCTTCTTCAGCCCGTTTCTAAGGAGCCTTCAGAATAGGTCTCTCTTCCTCCTTTGCCCCTACTCCCTTCTGAACTGGCTTGCTTCCTTTTCAACTCTGTCTCCAGCTGGAGTATGTTTGCATGGTTGAAGCGATGAGGATACCTGGGCTCAATTCTGTCCTTTAACACTTTCTGTCCCAGTGTGGGGTTTGTATACTCTATCACGACATCCCAGAATGATATTAGCCTTTTCTTGAAACTGCATTATGTTGTTGACTCACACTCAATTTGTGATCCATTAAAATCTCAGATTCTTTTCAGCAGTACAGTCACCTAGCCAATTATCCCTCATTTTGTAGTTGTGCATTTTTTCTCTTAAGTGAAGTCTTTGCACTTATCTTTTGATTTCAGGCCCACGCTCCAATTTGCCAAGGCCATTTTAAACGCTAAATCTGATTTCAAAAGTGCTTGCAACCCCTTCCAGCTTAGTGTCATTCACACATTTTATAAGCATATTCTCCACTCCATTATCCACGTTTATTTAATGAAAATATGGACTAGTTCTGGACTCAGAATTGACCCCTGTGGGGCCCACTAGATACATCTTCCCAATTTGATAGTGAACCAGTGATAACTACTCTGAGTATAGCCCTTCAACCAGCTGTGCACACACTCTAGAGCAGTGTAGATAAAATTACATGTCCCTAGTTTGCTTATAAAAATGTCATATTGGACAGAACCAAAAGCCTTACTAAAAATCAAGATATATTGTGTCTCTTGCTTTCCCCCATCCACTAGGCCAGTAACTGCTGCCTATTCCTTAAAACACTATTATCCTCTAGGTACTTACAAACTCTTTGTTTAACAATTGCTTCCTGTATCTTTCCAGGTATCCAAGTTAGGCTGACTGGTCCATAATTCCCCAGTTCCTCTTAGTTCCTATTTTTAAAAAGGGGAACAATGTTTTTTGTTTGTTTTCTTCATTTCCAGTGCTCTGGGACCTCATCTGCACTCCATGAGTTCTCAAAGATAATTGCTAATGATTCCCTAACACAAAACCAAACCCACCAACTATAGTAAACTATCTACACTTATTACAATATTTAAACTACACTACACACAAATAAAACTACAAAAAGCACCATCGATGGAGCAGGGGAAAAACAGATCTGAATGTACTGGAGCAATTCATTTCCAGCTGGTGCAATGGTAAGAAGGAACTGAGGTGGTAGAGGATGTAGCACCCCCTTATATAGCCGTACCTTCAGAAAATTAAAAAATGCCGAGGGAAGGACCAGGAAGGGGATTCTTGGAGAAGGGTCTACTGTTGGGTGCCACCCGGTGGCACAATGCCCATAAATAATAATATACAGAGGCATGCAAAGAACAATGATAATGTTAATATCTATTATTTGCATAATAATTACAATACCCCAAAATGAGTTACGCCCTAATTCCACAATTGACATCAGAAAACACGTCAAGCCCCTGTGACTCGTTGGGTCTCATGATATTTTTGCAGGAGGTGGGGCAGAGGCAATCCTCCATAAACACCCTTTTAAATCCATTTTCATTAGCCTACACACTTCCTTCCAAGAGAACAGATCTGGACGGAGGTCCCGGGGGTGCCCGCCGATACTACTCCTCGGTTGGCCCGAAGCGGTGACTTCAGTGCAATACAAAGCTCTTGACCTCCCTGAGGTCAGGGCCCAAACTCTGAACCCCACATGGCAGCATGTTACTCTGCCTACAGACGACTGAGCAAAGAGCATAAATAGAAGACAAATATAACAATATTGCCTATCACACCACTCTCCTACTGGCAGATAGTATTGTTCTAGATGTGATTTGAGGAGTATTAGTGCTGAACTTACATGTTAAAGAGTCAGTCAGTGCCTCAAGCACTGAAGTGATGGTTGAACATAGAAACGTATATGTGAGACAGGCAGGCTATATAAATAACTAAAACAAACCAACCTTGGGGTATAGCTTTTACTAAAAATTCTGTCAAATTGTGTTGTCAAGAAATTAGTGAGCTTTAGGGAAGTTATTAACGCAACTTAGTTTTAATAAAGTTGTGTCACAGAGGCCAAATATTAAAATACAGCGCTCCAGGAATGCAAAGCTTTCTTGGCCATTCACATGAAGTGTTATAAAAGGCTTTGACAAAAGACACCTCGCTGCATTTTCTTCTTAGATATATAATCCTCTTCAGCATGGAGAAGACACACTTATTTTCCTGCTTTTTTACACTTCAACTGCTCATCAACCCACTCTCCACCCACCCACATTTCACAATAGGTATTTTTAAAATCTGCAATAATCACAGACCAAACTAATGCATATATATGAATAGAGGAGAGAGACTTTTCGGAGACAAGCTGCATGTGATAAAATGGAGTGATTCTAATTAGTTTTAATTAGAAATCTGCACTGCATTTTCCATGAATTATTTAAATTTTCTCAGTTCGAAAGACACCCAGAAAGTGTTTTTAAAAAGCCTTTTCTTCTCTATTCACTCTCCCCCCATTCAACATAAATTGCATATATCTGATCAAAAGCAGAGATATTTTTAAATGGTTTGTTATGTAATGCTAGACTTTTTCAGACAGGGTTTGCAGAGCTATGTGGGACACAGCTATGATTAATGAGATGCAAAGCTGAATAATTTAGTTTAGCAAAATGTACATCCGTTTCTAGTCTAAAAGTCAGAAAATAAGTATCTGATGAGGCTGTGCTGGAGTAGATACAATCAAATCTCAATATAAAATGGCTACAATAGCTCAGTGCCTGAGGATTCCCAGGGAGTGGTGCACAGGAGTGGTGCACAGAAATGGTAGCAAAGCCCAGAATCTTGTTCACTGGATCCACATTAAAAGTGGTTTTCTAGCGAACAGATCTTCATAGTTTATAACTAGAAGACCATGTGGGAACAAAAATGGCTGTTTAGTAAATAAGAACTCCCATTAAAGTACATAAATTTAAAAGTGAAGCCTTAAAATAAGCACTGGCAAGTACTTATGTATGAGAACAGCATACCATCCAACTGCTTGTGATGATTCTTATGACAGTGCACTCTGCTTCCTAGACATAAAACCACATCCTGAACAGGATCATAAATGAAGTATGCAGTGAACTAAAGCTACACATTAAGGATGGGATTTTCAGAACCACAAGTCCCCTAGAGGTTCAAGAGGAAACATGCTTTTAAGTAACTGAGGTGACTTTGAAAATCCCATTCTTAAGCCCTGATTTCAAAACTGTGCACCAAAATTGAGGCGTGCAAGTGATGTGCTGGCAGAACTCAGGTGGCTATGTAAGTGCATTGGCCAACTGTGCGTACACGTTTGATTCACATATGAAATGCAGGATGGGTTACAGTTACCCCTACACAGAGGGCCAGCACAAATATCACTTATTGCTCCGGCACAGGTTTGCGAGCACCATCCTTTCTGCAGGCATTTTTTCCCCATGACTGAGTTATGCACTCATTGTCACAGACAAAACAACTGTGCACTCTTCCACTTAACTTTGTACTTTGCACAAAGCTCAGACTAGTTCACTTTCTATATAGGTTTTTCTTTACTGTACTCATCACCCTGGTATCCAAGCATCTTCCAAGAGTGCATTAAGCAACATGATTACACATCTGTCATGTTTGTTCTCTCATCTTCTCCCCTGAACAGGCAGTGTAGTGTCTTCTTTTGGTACACTACATGTGTTAAATATATCAAATTGCTATACATATGCTAGAGAATGACATATAAGGATATATACTTGGAACAGAAAATGGTGATGTTTTTTATGGTATTTAGTTCATTTCACAATCTCCCATACAAAAGAACATTACTCTTATTGCTGAGTATATTAGTATATTTGGGATGGGCAATATATTTGCCTATATTTTAAGTACTCTGATTATTCAGGTTTCTGGGTTGAATACTCTGGAGAACAGCATCTAAACTTCAGATTGGTATAGAAATAGCCAAACTACACTAATAGCCCACACGGTTAACTTCAGTAGCAAGCAGCACACACAGATCATTAGAAGCAGGATCAGGACAGTTTGCATAATCTCTTTGGACTCACAAGAATCAAGCATGCACTTAAATGAAATGCACTGTATGTCTCAGTGCCACATGCTCAACGCATCTAGATACCTTAAGTATCATTTTAAATCCATGTCCACTATTTGTTGACTGGGTTTATAACCTAAGGGTCTGGTTGGACTCTGAACGGCTACTTCAAGTTCATGTAGCTGCTGTGGCCAGGTTGACTTTTTAATCATTTACTGATGGTTGCAACAATTCTTTCTGGATGTCTGTAGATTTCTGGGTGATGTTTAAGGTGTTGGTTTTGACCTACAAAGCCCTCAATGACTTAAGACACTATCTATATGATAGAGACACTCTTTGCATATATACTATGGTCAAGATCAGCTAAGGTGCTGGATCTGAGGCTCCACGGTATACATAGCTGCATATTTCCTGTGAGGGCCCTGTGGAATTCATTCCCCACCATGATCTGAGATAATCTGAAGCTGATGAGATTCAGGGCATATGGTAAATTTATTTTATCCCCTCATCTGCAGATGAAGGTGGAAGGGGAGGAGACTACAAGGATGGGGAATATTATAACTTACCTGTATTGCTGCACTTCAGTTATGTTTGGCCATTAATATTGTGGTGGTTTTGGTTAAGTCAGGGACATCCATGGACCATATGGAGTAGCGCTCTTGGTTACATGGATGTGTATATCTGAACAAATACATAAAATAAATTAACTGAGTTGATACAACGTTACATCTGCAGCAGAATATGCAATTGTAGCCCCTGTTGCCACTCTTCAGAATGTTTTTATTGCTCCCTTACAGCCAAATCTGTAGACTATTGGTCAATAAGCTTTGTATCAGGTCTTTATTCTTTACTGGTCTGCTTAGAAGTCTTGAGACTCCTTGTGGAGCAGCCTCAGTAAAACTACTCAACTGCTTACACTGATGGTGACTTGTGATAAACCAGTTTGATAGGACTGCATAAAGGTTTAGCAAGGAGAAGGAAAAAGCAGTATTCTTAGTCGTGCACAATGTGCATCCAACAGGTATAATGTGAGCACGGGCAGATAGAAAATAATCTAAATGTCAAGATATTCCTGGATGTCATCACTTTTTTAAAATGAAAGTGAAGTGTAAGCTCTGCAGGTTTACATGACTAAGCTTATGTAAAAATAGACTGATATATAATAATTAGGCTACCCTGACACATAGGTATAGCTACTCCTAACTATTAGACTATATCTCCTAGAAAACACCTGCACAAAACAACTGACAGTTGAGTTTAACAGACTGCAAAAGCAGAGTCAATCATTTATAGCAACAGGCTAGTGGCACCGCTTTCCTGCAGAAATAAACCAGGAGGCTTAAAGATGTTGCCACCCTCTTTTCGGAGAAAGTCAATAGTGCAGATATACACACTTTACACACACTTCCAGGTTTTTTTTTAAAAAGGCACCTTACAATAAATCAAGTGGGAAGAAAGGTACCTCGGACCTACAAATATGAAAGGGTAACCAGTAAATATTGCATGTCTTCTGAAACCAACACAATAATCCATGTGACAAAAGGCCTCCACAAAGACCCTTCTTACGTTGTCCAAGAAGGATTACAATAAATCTGTCTAAAGTTTCCAGTGAGAAGGAGTTCATTTGCCACTTTTTGCATTCTTATTTGTATTCAGTGTCTCAAGAGGAGATTAATCTTGAGCCATTCTCTGTTTGCATTATTATCTTTGTCACACAAATGAGAGTGCTGTCCTACTTTAGCTTTTTTCTTCATACATTAGGAATGGGGGGGGGGGGATGTGTGCAAATACATTTCTCAACCCCTCAAATTTAATCACTTGGATTTTTATTCATGGAAAGGAACCTTTTGAAAAACCGGTCCTTTCCCTGGTTGAGTCTGAGCCCCAAGGGAATGGGGTTAAATTGTATTGGTGTCCCTGAAAGTCCTTATAATGGTACATAGACTATGTTATAATACACTTATTGCCCAAGTGCCTGGCCTCAAAATGGGTAGGTTGCAGCATAAATATCTTTAAAAAGCAATGCAGAGTGGCATCAGCAGCATTAGGAGGACAATCAAAAAAAGGTAAAAATGATACCGATGTGTCCAGGAAAACAAACAAGGTCTGCAGAGGAGAAAAAGGAAGGAGGGAGCAGAGAGAGACAGAGAGAAATGGAGAATGGAGAGAGTGTCCCTAATGGTACGTGTACGTTACAGCTTGGAGTATATGCTTCCCAGCTTGACAGATACATGCTAGCTCCCTTCAAGCTAGTGCTCTAGCAGAGTAGCTGTAGATAGTTCAGGCAGCTGCCTGGGCTAGCAACTGGAGTACAAACTGGTCTGAACCCCTGTTTATGTATTGAGGGAGCTAGCCCAAGTTACTGCCCATGCTGTTATTTTTAGTGAGCTAGTGCGAACGGAACTAGACCATGTCTGTCTACTCAGACTGGGTGGGTAGCATGCGCCCAACTACAGTGCAAACATATCCCAAGAGTGAGTTTGAGCAGGCATGGGGAAAAAAACAGATTGAAATATTAAGATAGATCTGAGTAATTAGGAAGGCAGGTTGAGATAGGGGCCTACTGTCAGGTTAATAACCCAATACAGCAAAGCACTTAAGCACATATTTATAGTTAGGGCCATGCCTCAATGTTTTCCTGAATCAGAATAGGCTTGGAAAGAGGCCATAGGGAATATATGCCCAGGCAAAGAGAAAAAGATATCTTGTGCTGGGAGTCAAGACTGAGCAGGAACCTTCATAAGTTTCTTCTGTTCTATAAAACAGAACCAATATGTGCCAGTGCCTTATCTGCAGATCTTGTCATAGCCAGAAAACAGACACAAATAGTACCAGCGAAAGGATAAGAAGGTGCTTATTCTAGGACTGTGCACAGAAATACTGGGAAAGCAGGAATGGGACCCTTTGGACTCCAAAGATAAAGAAACTTTACCAGAACACAAGGGCTTTCCTTTTTCAGCAAAGGGTAAAGTATTCATAATTTCAAAACTGTTGCCCAGTTCTCAGCTGATGTAAACTGGCATGGCTCTATTGAAATCCATGGTACTAAGCTAACTTACGTCAGCTGAGAAGAGCTGGTTGTCTTCTTTATTTAAATCAACACTAGTTCAATGATATAAATCAGACTGAAAAAGGGAAAAAAGTGAGTGTTAGTAAGTACGTTATGTCTTAGTATGTAATCTATATCCTAGTTATTAAGTGATTATAAGAATACTAATAATACATGCATACATTGTGGGCATAATCCTGCTCCCTTTGCAGTTTGTGTCAAAATTCCCATAAACCTGAATGAGAGCAGGATCAGGCCCAACTGGCATATCAAGTAATTATATTAAATATCTGTTGAAGATACTGATTAAATGCCAGAGTAAGGAACAACAAGAACAAAATATTGTTCAGACATTGAGTATCTTGAAGATGGTTGGGGAAGCAAACGGAAAGTATAACGTTAATATAGGCATATTTTACCTAACAGATTTAGGGAAGAAAAACCAAAGAGGGATCAGATAAAAAAAATCAAAATCTTGTATTAAACGTAAATGGTACAGTGATTTATGGGCATAGAGAAGTGATAATCCGAAGCAGTTCATTTGGAAGGATAAATAAACTTAAGTAATATGAAAATTAAGGGTACATGGGATTCCAGGCTGCAGGAGCTTCTCTTGCAATGGATTATCATTAGATGCACAAAGGCAAATGAAGCTGACAGAAGGTAGATACAGTAAGCAATAAGTAGAAAATTATCTTTACTTAACAGTAATACTGGTTGGTGAGAAAGCATGGCTTCTCACATTTACTGAAATACTGTACCGTAAAGGATACCTAGAAGCACAAGCCTTTCTGTTCTGTTACAAAGAGTATCAATCACATAGAATGTTACTATAACAGTATTAAATGCTACTTAAATCCCACCTAGATTATGAAGGGCCTGATTTTTATAAGTGCTGAGCACCACAGCCTGATTGTCATTCAAGATCCAAGGCGAGTGGCCAGCACCTCCAATTGTTGGCAACTGCCGAGTACTGAGCACTTCTGAAAATCTGGCCACAAGTGTCACAAAGGGAGCTTTTGGTTGCTGAGCATTTTTATGGGTGCTGAGTGCTTGAAAATCTGACTGAGTTAGACAATCTGGCCCCATTTGTTCAGATTTAGTCACTGGCTCATGGGAAGGATAAGATACAATGTCCAGGATAAAGCAGGCACCTAGGATGATCACATAGGCTTTAAAACCTATTTTTTAGAGGTTGCAATTGTTCTCAGCAAAGAAAGCAAACTGTATAGCAACGAAGTAAAGGCGTTCATAATTATTAAGAGGAATGAGAGGGACTAGAAAAGCCATTTAAAACATGACACTTTGGGTAAAACATGGAATGCAGGCCATTTTACTAAGGGCAGTAAATTTTAAGGCCCCAGTCCAGCAAACCACATAAACATGTGAGTAGTCCTGTTGAAGTCAATAGGATTTCTCATGTACTTAAAATTAAGCACATCCTAAATTCTTTGTTAGATCTGGACCTACATGTATTACAAGATAAGAGTTTAAAATGCCAGATCCATGGCTAGGGCTCCAAGGCTCTATGATAATACAGATAAATACTAAGTTGTTTCAGCAGCACTACGACAGGTTTAAAAGATAGCCAGATAATGGTGTGTGCGTGCACATGGCAAGAATACATGAGGACCAGTGACTGTGTCAGAGATACAAAGGAAGGCTCATGTGCAGCAGTTCACTTGCCTTAGATGCTGCCTACTGCCTGGAAAGGGAGTGCCGGGCACTCCTCTGGGCTTGCCATCCATCCCCTGTTGACACCATCCCTACCCTGCAGTGGTCTCTCCCGTTCTGTGATTCAGACCTGGTAGCTGAGCCACAACTTGTGTCCACCCCTTCCAAGGTACATGAAGAGTCTTCCTCTGGCTAGCAAAAGTCCAGAGTCAGGACCAGTGACAGGCTTTTTGCCTCCAGCCCTACAAAGGGGTAGAGAATAAAAACCCAGGCCACCACCTCTCCTCCAGGGAGATCTGGGCCCTAATAGGTAGGGGCCATAAGGTCCTTCACCCTGCAGTGCTATGCAGCTGCCTCCCTTGATCATTTCCTACCTACCTCCCCCCACAAGTCGGGACAGCAAAGACATGTCAACAAAATCAAGGAATAAGCCTCCAACCTTGCAAATGTCCAGAGTCCCTTTTCCTCAGCAGGTGAGGCAGACCACCAATCATTAGGGGCCCACAGTGCTTCTCTTGCAGAGCATAGGTCTGCTAAACTCCACTGGCTGCCTGTAAGCGAGCTACTCTGTTCCCCTTTAAAGTGCCTCCCCCAGCCTGTGCATGACTGTAGATGTGGCAGGTCCTTAACCCTTTCCACTCCAACATGGGGTTTGTACACACCATCACAGGTTGCTTTAGGGGTGATGCAAATTGAAGTTTAAGAAATCAGAGGTGGAACACATCTGAAAAGAGAGGTCAATAGGAAGCTGTAATAAAGAGGAATAGAAATTTGGAGTAGGGAAGATATGTCCTCCAACGAGTTTATTCATTCATCAACGATGTGTGCTTTAGTGTTAGCTCATGAAGACTTGTATTGTTTTCTTTCATTCAGGAATATTAAAGTCTGACATCCTATAGAAACAAGAGGAATTCAGAGTAGAAGCATTTAATAGCCAAATAAGCTATTGCTATAGATTTCACCTGTCTCTCAATTTGGATGGTTTGGATTTCATAGGAAATTGCAATATTTTGCAGTGTACCAGCCACCACTTTCTTTGCCACTATATTGTTCTACCTGCTCTACTAAAAATAATTTAGAAACTACTGAAATTTATAGTGCTACTACCACCAGCTGTTGTGAAAACAATGGCTCTTAAAATATGATACAGGCTCCTAACAGATACCATCAAGTTAGCAACTGCTTTTTATTATAGCATATTCTGATTTTTCCTACCAATGTACAAATTACTTTCCAAACTAACACTAAATATTTTCCTAATATGCCACTAAACATTAATTTTATAAGATTAGCTGAATAATTGCTTTAAAATATGCAATTAAATTTTCATAATATATTCATGGTTTCATCAACATAATATTTTGAAACATAACAACTTTCCAGTGAGAAATTACTTGAGTGATCTTCCATGGGTATGAGAGGCTTGTTTACAGTTTATACTTTCTATTTATTGTATTAAAAAAAAAAATTCCAGCCAGAGCTGAGAGATGAACTTGCAGTGAATAACTTATTAATTTAGCCTATTTTCATGATCACATATGTATTTGTACTACTAAATATTCTCTAGTTTTCTAGATTCAAATTTGTCTGTGCTGATGAACTAAGTCACTACCCTAACCCCCTGTTTAGTGACCACACCATTGAAACAATGATTTACTAAAACATTCTCTTCCACTCCACAAACACAGACCTTTAAAATAGAATAAAGCTCTTTTACCCACGGGCTCTGTATTAAACCCACATTTCTTTTTCTGCACCACCCCTTCCTCCCTGCACACGCTCCCCAGCTTCCCCTCTCGAGAGCCTTTTTGAGTCTTTGGTCTCTACAGGTTTTTTCATCCCAGCACTCTTTCTCTTCTTCTAATGCTGTACATTGAACAGTGCAATGTTCCTACAGAGAGGGCACAGCTTTCCCATAGGTCCCCCTTTTAATTAAATTGGGAACCTGTGAGGAATGTACGCCCACTCCCTAGGAGTCCTGTATCAGCTATTGGCACCGCGCCTGATCATTCTTTTTCTGCAGTTAGTTTCTCTGATCCTGGTGCTTTTGCTTTCTCCTAATTCTTGCTCATGCTGTTGATTTTATCTGGTATTTCTTGCTATCATGTCTGATGTGCAGTGCTGCCCCCACCCCATCACCCTTTCAATTTGACTGCATTTTTCACTCTGGTTATGTTTTTCTCTTTTTTAGTAGATTTAAAGTCCCTTCAGAGATGCCACAGCCTGTTTATGACTTTCCTCTCCTGCTCATTTACACACGTTAGAAACTGTACATTTCTCTCCTTTCTTCATTATGTTTCTTTTTGTTTTCCAGGACTAAGCTTTTAAAGGCCCCAGAGAGGATTTTCAAAGGCACCTAAGGGAAGTGAGCTGCCCAACTCCCACCTACATTCAACACAAGCTGGGCACCTAACTCCCTTAGGCATTCTTGAATATTATTTTTCATGTGCCCAAGTCCTTTTCTATGCAGCTAGACATATGACCTGATATTCAAAAGTAGTGAACAGATTCTTGTGTTGAACTCAGTGGGGGCTGCTAGGTGATCTGCAGTTTTTAAAATTAACCCACTTTATAGTTACCTAAGTAAGGGCTTAGAAACCAAAAGGTCTTGTCCTTATTTTTCCATTCTGTCTCAAAGAACTGAAAAAGATGAGTATGATTTTGTGATTGAAGTGTAGAACTCAGTTGGGTGATTTTCTGTACTGGGTAAGGCAGGTAGGTCAAGATTCCAGCTCTCCTGGCATGGCTATGCAGTGTGCAGATGGGAGGGGGTAAAAAGACATCCTCTGCCTAGTGCAAGGGGAGGCAGAGAATTTAAGCGAAGTGCTGGTCTGAACCTCCACATCTTCCAAAGTTCATTCATCTTTATTCAGCCTTGTCATTATACAGTTTGACTCAGACTATGATGGTGAAACCCTTGGGGTGGACAGCAGCTCATCTGTCCTTCCACATCATCACTGATGTCTATAGGTTTGACAGCCTCTAATTATTTTATTTAGTAAATATGAAGCTGTATTGTCAGAGAGACTGGCAGACATTTTAGAAAAGAAAAACTATAATTGGATAGTCTTGCTCAAAGAAGCGGGTCCTTATGCTTCCTGAAGGCAAAACATATCATCCACAAGGGGAACTCTAAGGATATCACTTGAGCTAGTCTGCAAAGAGTAAGAATTCTCAGCAAAAAAAAATTATATATATTATATATATAAATAAATAAAATATTTGGGGGCTTTCTCACAACATTTTCATGGAAATTTTCCATCCAGCAAACAAAGAAATTTTGGCTTTTGAAAACTGATTTCGGTTTAATTAAAAAAACAGAACATTTTTTTAACAATATGAAAATCTTCCACACAAAAAAATGATTTTGAGAAAATGTCCTTTTTCCTTCTTTAAATGTCAACCAGCTCTAGACATCACAAAACAGACAGTAAACTACAAACATGATCATCACCACACACTGGAACCTATGATCACTGCAATTATATCAACTGTACCAGTTGCTGTCAACTTTCTGTGCTATACAATACACAAAGCCAATACCTCACAGTTGCTGCCTATGGTAGGTCAAGGTTTACCATAGCATCTTGAATCTTGTTTTGAAACATTCAGCATGCCTGCAACTGTACAACAATGCACTCACTCCAAACAAGACTAGAGGCAGAGAGTGTGCACACCTGCATAAACACTACACTAGATTCATTTTACAATGGACAGTGTTTCATTCTGAAATATACCTGCCTCAGACATTAGTAGTAAGCTACAAAAAGAAGATTTTTTGTTACATTTACACAACAGCCAAGATATAGATTTGGGTTATTCCCCAACATCCTTATTCTCATTGGCAGTTGAGAATTTCTCACAAGTTGACATCTTCCTATAGTTTGTGTGTTTTGCACGCCATCTGACATGCTATTAAACAATTTTCTTTGCCATATTATGAAACAGATTTAAAAAATCCATACCTTCCAGATAAAGTCCTATACAATTCTTGGGGACCTACTGAAGAAAAGCAACTGGTTTGGCTGGTGGTAGACAAAGAGCCACGAATACAGAGAGTGAGACGTACAAAAGCAAAAGACCAGCTGCAAAAGATTATACATTCTTTGCAGAAAGTCACACTCATACCAGTATAATCCAGGATAGATTCCACACACAGAAAAAGCCTTTAAAATTTAAAGGTGAGTCTTCAGTAAGAACTGTACATGTGTCTATGCACGTCTAACTGTACCAAAACATTCATATTGTCCACACTTAAACCCAAGAACATGTTTCTGAAGGCAAGTGGAGGGCGAGTAAGCCAGCACACCTGAGGGTATGGATATGTACATGCCTCATCTGTGCCTCAGCCCATCCCCACGCCAGTTTTCAGTATGAACAGAGGGAAGAGGCAGGTACCAACTCTTGAGTTTCATTTGTACTCTACCCTCATTCCCACAATGCACTGAATGGTTTTCTCCCTGACCCTTACCCAATCTAGGCTAACCACCTCAGAACAATTTTCTGCTGCACTCTTTACAGATCATTACAAGTGAACATGGATGCTGCTCCAAGAGCAGCTGCCTGGACTGCTGACCACACCTGGGTACTGATCAACGTGTAGTTAGAGTATACCAGCCTCCATGACTACCTCATGGAATGGCAGGAACATTCAACTTGTACTGGGAAATATAATGGTGGCTGAAGCAGGCAGGGATTCATTGGACTCTGGCCCAGCACCAGGAACACATCAAGCACCTGAGGCTCCTGTACAGGAAGGCCACAGATTGAACAGTCACTTTGGAAGGGCACATCATAGTGGCTCCATGACCCACTCCTCAACTCCATCAGCCCCGCTGTCCTCTGGGATGCTAATGATAGCCAGGGTGAGGAGGCAGTCGGACCCATGGAGGATGCCCAGAGCATGAGGAACATGCCATTTTGCTCCTCTTCCCAGAGGAGCCACTTTAAGCAGCTGTTGTGGATGCCATGGATAGAGAGAAAGGGAGGTAGTACTTGGGGCATCTCCTGCCTCCTTTCTTTTAGTCTTCTCTCTTCTTTGAGAATCATCTCCAGCTCAGGTTCAGGAGACAGAAAGTCTGTGTGGATGGGAACTCCCAACTGTTTCTTTGTCAAGATGTAGATTTTTGCCCACATCCTCTTTCCTGCCAAAAAATGGCCGTTTAACCAAGTGATGATCCATTTGATTTTGCTGACACCTGGCTGAGGCATTGGCTAGCCCTTTGTCTCTGAGTAACTGGTTTGTGGTTGCTCCCCCCCGTCTTGGCACAAGTCTGGTAATACCATACAGAGAAATTCTATAATTTTACATGCCACACATTTTACCAGGACAATACTCATCAGCACGTTGTTAGTTTTCAAATGATACCTCACAAGGCATATTCTGTACAAAAGTTATCATACTCCTGTAAAAGAGGTGAACATAGGGAATACAGACTGCCACAGAGGGGTTCCAGCACCAAGCAGAATCATCACGAAACCAGTGAATATGAGGTGCGTCTCTGTCTTTCCCTGTCCATTTCACTATTGTTAGCTAGGCATAGGGCCAAGATTTTCAAGTAAAGCTGGGTTGGACGAGAGCAAGAAGCTCATGAGTCAGATCTCTTTTTGCATGAAACTTCCCAGTGCTAGCTGAGAATGCAGTCAATTTCCAGTTGAACTGCCACCCAATCCTATAAGAATATACTAGCAAATTTCTGTTGCAACAAAAACTCCAGCTGGTTCTTCAGGTTCACCAGTATTACAAATCTGCTTATCCACCTTCAGAGCTAACCAAACGCACTCAGTCAGCAATATGTAGAAGGATGACCATTAGTAGAAATCTGTTGCTGGCGTAGATTCCAGTCCTGCAGAGGAGATCTGGCAAAGCCACATCTCTTTCCATTCTGGTACTTTGAAAAATGCCATGTTCTCCAAATGTTGGCCAGACTTAAGGAAAGAAATTGTAAACTGATAACACAGGCTATGGAAGAAATTACCCCACTTCCCCTCACTCTCACTGAGACATTATGGACATTGTAAACTGTTAAAAACACTAATGCACTTTTCTTACCATTATTAGCTCCTGCTCCTTCCTCAGGGGCTGCAAAAGTTGTTTGAGATGCAAGGATAGTGAGGCAGCCACGTTCCTGGAATGACCAAGAGTATCAAAATTGTGGTCTTCTAACGAAAAATTATTTTATGTGGGTGAGATTTCTCAGCTTCTTCCAAATACCAAAAATATAATGTTCCTTTGCTCTTTGAATTGGCATGACCTAAGGCTCCCAAGAACAAAACCATGCCCTCAGTAGGGCAGGAGCAGCACTCCAGAGACATCAGAAGCAGACAGAAAAGGCTCCTTGACGAGCTGCTCATAGGGATGGGCAGGAGAAACCAAGGGCTATTTGTATTCTTCGGGGTGTGGAAGGAGCTGTCTCTTCAGCAGGACACTTAGACACAACATAGGGAATGGGAACATTCATTCAACTAGTTGCCAAAAGAGTGCAGTGTGGCCCTAAAACCAGCCTATCAGTCACCGTCTCCTCCTCCTCCAGCTGCTATCCAGGGTGCTGCAAACCTAGAGGATCCTATTGAAAATGACACTCCCCAGACCAGCCAGAAGGAGAACACAGAGCCTGCAGAAATATCAGACAACCACAATATACTGCCCCCCAAAACCACTCAAAGGAGATGCTCAGTGAGAATCGGGGATGTCTTTGTCCATGGTCATTCATCCCTTCTGGATAACAACAGGAAGAAGACGAGTGCAAAAACATTAAACTATGGCAGTGTTCTCGATTGTGAACTGTTACTTCCATAACAATATGTTGTAGTTCTGATATCAAAATATTTCTGTTAAACACTCCACTTCATACTTTTAATAAATGTAATGCTTTGTTTCATTGTGTGGGGGTCCTCCTTCCTAATGATGAACAAAAGGGGTTTTTGGGGTTCTTGAACAGGCCTCAAGCTTCTTACCTTACATAACAGAATTATGTGTAAAAATCACATCCCATCAAGTATACTTGAATATTTTTGAGTCCCACCACAAAGTCATTCAGATACATGGGAGAGATGGGGAAAGTATAGTTATAATGTTTTTTAAAAGCACTACTATTTTTCTACATAGCAGATGCCTCACACACACAAAAGAGGTCAATCAATGTTTTAAAGGGCTTTATTACACTTGCGGAAAATCAAAATCCAAGAACAACAAAGAAAGGGGACCATACCAGCAACATCAGTGTCATTCAGTACATGCTCTTCCTCGCAACCTGAAGAGGTTTCAGCCTTATGGTTAGTGCTCTCTAAGACTAGTAATAGCACTTAGCACAGGTGACAATAAAAGGTCAAAAAACACAATGGTGCACTCTTTCCCACTCAAAGAAAATGGTCATTAGCTCATTAAAAAAAGTTGAAGTGCTCACAATAACAGAGCTGAAGAAGTGTGAAAAGCATTGCAAACAACAACTTGGCTGCTACCCTCCATGGCACAAATCAACCCCAACATAATAGGGCACCTTCATTGGGTTGTTATAATTGTTTTTCATGTCTGTAATGTCACATGCAAGAAGGGCTAATGATCTTCGGCTACAAAGGAACAAAAGCTTCACAAAGCAACATAGCCCCACATATAGTACCAATGGTTGCTTGAGTGCATTTCCAGCAGCTGTACAGGATGTGAAGGTGTCTCTCAGCACAGGCAGATGTCATCCTCTACCACCCTGCTGTGCCAAGATGTGTGCACATATGACATCCCTGATTTCCCTTGCCTACTGGGATCTGGGACCCATGTGCCTGTGAGTGGGATCTGACTGCCTTCACAGAGTTTGTAGACCTGACTTGTCCTGAGCCCACTTCAGATGGAAGCACTCCCCTTATCCCTCACTAATGTTCTGCAGTATGCAGCAGGGGACATTTATATGAATGATGTTTCCCATATTGGTATCCAGATAGATGTGTAGGCAGTGCCAGTGAGCTTTCAGCGTACCAAATGCACACTCCACAACCATTGTGCAGCTATTTAACTTGTGACTGACTTCATTTTTTCAGGGTCACTGATGCTGGAGTACAGTTTCATGAGCCAAGGCAAGAGTGGGTATACAGGGTCTTCCAAAACAGTTGACACAGACATGCAGAATTGTACAGAATCATATCATTTCTGAGGAATAAAGTCCCTTCTTCCCACTTCAGGTACAATCCCAATCTCCTCAGCATCCTGAATCTTTCAAGTGTTTCCCGTATTTGTATTCAGGATTCTGCCTCTGTGGTCCATTAATCCTTGCAGAACTGAATAGTAACCTTTTTGGTTCACATACTCACTTGCCTCTTATGGCAACTACCCATAGGGAAAAAAATCACATTGTTAAATGTTTCACAAATCTGCCTACCCCAAGTGATTTGCAACAGACCAATAGCGGTCTGCTATAGCCCCCTTCCACAGTACAATAGCAATCCACTTCTGAACTGGCATAGCTTCCCTGAATCAAATGTTTTAGAATAGGAGGTTTCGTGCAGCCTTCTCAAACAGCTCCACGAAGGTCTGTTACCTCACCTGGACATTCTGAAGCCACTGCTGGTCATCCCAGCATTATCCAAAATGATGTGATCCCACACCATGCTTTTAAAAAGCAGAAAAAAATCACGGACAATGTCTGCTTTCCTTCAAAATTTGTTGTGTTTTTTTTTTTTAATTGAAAAGCTGAAATTAGTCAGCCAAAACCTGAATATGGTTTGGGGTTTCAGAAGTTTGTGGCCAAATATTTGCTGCTTGCTGTGTTTGATTGTTCAAAGAAACAATACAAACATTCTGCTTAAAAAAAAATCCAAAACTTTTGAACCACCTCAGCTTGTGACCAAATGCCTGAGCCCATCCAATCAGAGATTTTTCCAGGTTTCTGATACTTTGCTGGCTTCTTTGACTCGTATCTGTCTCCATAACTTTGGGTTCATTTAGTTTACAACATAAGAACAGTCAAACTGGGTCAAACCGAAGGTCCATCCAGCCCACTATCCTGTCTACCAACAATGGCCCATGCCAAGTGCCGCAAAGGGAGTGAACCTAACAGGTAATGATCAAGTGATCTCTCTCCTACCATCCATCTCCACCGTCTGACAAACAGAGGCTAGGGACACCATTCCTTACCCATCCTGGCTAATAGCCCTTAATGGACTTAACCTCCATGCATTTATCTGTTTCCTAGAGACTGGCACCATGGGATCCTTCACAAACTGGAGACAGTTACTGTGGGTTTGTCTTTAGTATAGCTTATGTACATACTCCACGAACTGAGCATTTGAGCTTGGTCCAGAATCTGGGACGAGCCTATGTTGTGAAAACTGAAATGCTCAAAGTAGCACATGCATGTGAATGGACACAGGGTGCTAAAATTAAATTAACCCAGGGGTTCTCAAACTGGGGGTCGGGACACCTCAGGGGGTCATGAGGTTATTACTTGAGGTCACGAGCTGTCAGCCTCCACCTCAAACCCCACTTTGGCTTCAGCATTTATAACAGTGTTAAATATATAAAAAAGTGTTTTTAATTTATAACGGGGGGGGTGTCGCACTCAGAAGTTTGCTATGTGAAAGGGGTCACCAGTATAAAGTTTAAGAACCACTAACTTAACCCTTCTGGAGCCTCGGGGAATGCAGGGGAGGGGGGTCTCCCATGGTAGGGTTGGGAAGGAGGTAGGTGGTGTAGGATATTGCTCTTCTCATGTGATCCCTCCTCTAGTGGCTAATTTTAAATTAAGCTACCCTCCCTTGACATGAATCTCCCTATGGCACTGAATTTAAATGTAGATTATAATTTGGCATTTGAGACGTGAAAGGGATGGTATCTCTAATGGAAAAGCTAACAGCTTGACTCTTCTGCAAGCCTCAAACTGCTGAATGAGCTTTAGGGTAAGGAAGGCTGTGCCTCCCAAACAGCCAGGTCCTGCCCCCTATCCGACCCCCACCCACTTCCTGCCCCCCGACTGCCCGCCCCCCTTAGGCTCCCCGACTCTTCCTGCTCCTTGTCCCCTCATTGTCCCCCAGAAACCCCACCCAATCACCACCCTGGTACCCCACCCCTCCTCCCTAGTCCCTGACTGCCCGGACCCCTAGCCACACACACACCCCCGAGTCCTGACAGACCCCCAGAACACCCACAATCCAACCTCCTGTTCCCTGTCCCCTGACCGCCCCCTGCAACCTCTGCCCTCTCCCTGTCCCCTGACTGTGCCCGAGACTCCCTGCCCCTTAGCAAACCCCAACCCCTCCCCAGCCCCAAGCCTCAGCGCGTGGCATCCAGGGCCGTCCCTGAACAGCTGCAGCGTGGCTCCGGCCGGGCCTGAGCCTCTTCCCGCTCAGAGCCGCGTGGTCAGGGGGCGGGGCTGCAAGCTCCTCCCTGCACAGAGCCCCGGGGTAAAGGGAGCGGGGCCCTGAGCTTCCTTCACTCAGCCCGGAGCTCGCAGCCCCGCTTTCTTACCACGTGGCTCTGAGCGGGGCGGAGCTCAGGCCCTGCTGGAGCCAGGCTGACGCTGTTCAGGGACAGCGCTGGATGCGCTGAGGCTCTGGGAGAAGGGCGGGATCGGGCTGGGGCAGGCACTTCAGCCGTTCTCTTGGGGGCCCCTGCGGGCAAATTGCCCCACTTGCCCGCCCTCTCCCCCCCCCGGAGGCCCTGGCTGCATGTGTCAATCAATAAAGAGCAAAACCAAAACATCGCCGATCATCAGGGTGACGTGATTGGCAACTGCCACTGGCAAAATGTGCGGAAGCAGGGGACGATGCCAACACCACACAGCTAAGCACGGGTCCTAGTGGGTCTCCCTGCGACACAGAAACCTGGGCTACTGCCCCCAAAATGGTAGCTCTAATATTGCATATTAACAGCAGCAGCATAGATGCACATGTACATGTGCGCACACAGTGTTATACCCACATCCAGCACTGCACACATGGTCTCTTGGGCATGTATACGGGAAGCATTTGGGAACATTCTACGCTTCACTACTCGGGTATGTGTACAAGTGTAGATATAGCTTTAAAAAAAAAGTCAACCTGACTCAGAATGGAAGGACTGAAATCTTTAGGCATTTGGAATCTGATGAAGGGGTAAATTAGAATGCAGAACAGTTCTATAAAGAAAAGTTAAACACGGAAACTTACCCATAGCTCCTGACTCCACTATGGGTGAGGGACAGCAATTTACAATCAATTGTCTTAAAATGAATGTGATGACATCATGTTATAACTCTAAATTATTGCCAGATGACTGTCTAAAACAGCATTTGATAGTGACAGTGCTACAAAATACCACACAGATCGCTGCTTCTCTTGGAATTTCTGTATTAAGTTTAGAGCATCAGCCTGCAAACCCTTGAATCAAGTGAATAGTCTTGATTCACACCAATAACCTCACTACAGCCAAAGGTTTGCTGGTCTGGATGCTTAATTTGGTAGAAGGAATGAAGTGTTTGATGATAGAAAGAAAGCTAGCACCCAGGAGGGCTTCTCATTTAGACAGTCAGAAAGTGAGCATTCTGTTTTTCATTTGAGTGGCTTAGCCTTGCTTCAAGTTTTATTCTGCTTTCCTGTAGTTCCCATAGTTTCTCACGCAGCATTTTACATCCTTCAAGCAATGCTGCCTCTGGCTTCTGCTGGGCTTGGGCCAAGAGATACTATTTCCTCCTTTTTCCTGCTACTTTAATTTCGTATTAACAATTTTTAAAAAAATAATAGGAAGTGGTGGACATTGCTTAAATTTAGTGTCTTCTGTTTTCTCTTCTGTCCTCTCTGCTGTCTTTTCCTCTGTGCTTTACTGCTGTAAATTGCCTATCTTCAAATGGCTCCCTAGTTCAAATAGCACACTAAATCTAAGCTATGTGGGAATCAACTGCCAGCTCATCCATGACATAGCACATTTCAGGAAACTGATGTCTTCTAAATAAATTCCCACATAGCTAGAGCATGCTAAAATCTCTCCCAGTCTAATGTTTCAGATGGCGGAGAAAGAAGAAAACTGAAGGCATGAACTTAAGTCTCATAATAGGAAAGTAAATATTCTGCTTTAAGTAGGAATGTAAATGTGTGACTCAGTCATGCAGACAGTATTGTGTGGGGAAAGAGAGACAACTGTGGGAGGATCCTAGAGGCAGCCAGAGCACCTCTGGGGCTCCTATGGAGCAATCACTGAAAGAAAAGCTCATACTTTGGATGAGAAGGGTGTACCATTGGCTATCCACCCACCCACCCTGGAACACCTCTGACTGGTAAAGGACGAAGTCATAGCCCCACTGTCACATTCCATCCCACCTTAGGGACGGCCAGTCATATCGAGCACCCATGTTTCCCCACTTCAAAAGTGGCTGACCTTAGGATAGGAGTAAAACAGGTGTGAGGAAGCCTACTTGAGCTGCTCACCCATCTCCTCTGTGCACTGTCACAGTCCCAGCCAGACTGGCACTCAGTGGTTTAGAATTCATTATTTCTGGGCCGGTAGCTTATAGGGCTAACCTGCTTGGTTAAATCTCTTTTCTTATAGGTTTCTTATTTTCTTATGAATTTGATTGATTGTTTTATTATAATAGGTTTCTCAGTTTATATTAAGATAGTTTGGCTGTAACACAAGGGACCTACGAGCCACATCCTGTATGTTGAGCTAAGGCAAAGTTAGCATGCATATGTCTGGAACCTTTCACTTAGATAGATAGTGATGAGTTAAACCATAAGGTCTATATATGGCTGCAACCTTTAACATAGCTAGATAAAGAACGTGTAGAGGCAGGTTGGCATGAGGAGCTTTCCTAAGTTCAAACCCTCTGTAAATTTTACAGGTGCACCTCAAGGGAAGAACCAAAATAACTGGGAGGACAAAAATGTCAAATGTGAGAATGATCTGATGTCATTAATATGCATGTATATATCAAAATGTATAAACATAGCTGCCTATGGAATAAGTGTACCCCAACATTTTGGTGGGTGAGGAAACTAAGTTTGGACATAGACAGAGGGCTCAGGTACCCATGCCTTATAAGAGGGATGACCCACCTTGCCAAGGAAGCTTGTTTTCTAAACTCCAAGCTTCTTCGTTCTTAGTTCTTTGTTTATTAGCCTGTTAGTCTGCTAGTTTTAATTGTAAGTTTTAAGTCAATCAGTAAGTTAGCTTTCATAGCGCTTTAGCTTCTCCTAAGCTCTACAGCTCCCATGCAACAACTGAGGAACCTGGACCTCAACTCTCTTGGCATGCCAGAGGCCAGGCTGGTCCTTTGTCTCTTACCACCAGGTTATCAAAGAAGGATGTGAGTACTATACAGCTTTTGATTAATATATGAGATCACATGCATCTCTAGAACAATATTATTGCATTTGTAACTATGATTATTTTACCATTTGTCTCAATAAAAGTCTTTAAGACTATACTTGTATCAGTGAGAGCATCCCGTCATACCCAAGAGTCCTTTGCAAACTCTGCGTGGCCTGATCCTGGGACAAGAACCTTATCTTCTGATCAGAGATTGGCAAGCCTATAACCCATACTATCCAAATTAATAATATTAACCTCCTAAAATAAGGCAATAGGCCCTGAATGGTGGATTCCAATTAAGCAGATTTATCATCTCTATTTATATCTCTAAGATTTAAAAACTGATGGTTCTATTCCAAATGCTAAAAGGTCCCCAGCCCCTCTCCACATTTTCTCTCTCCTTGCTCTTTCAGAATAATCACTCATCTTTTCCTCTCAATAAGTTTTGCTCTGATGTTAACCTTAAAGGGAAGTCAGTACAAAGCATGTAGGAAAACTTGCACTGGCCCCATTGCCCTTCTCAATGGATACAGAGTTGCGTCTGTTCTTTTTGTTTTGGATTCTCATGGTTCAGTCAGTACCAAATTTCTGATGTATAATCTTGGTCCATAGTTTTTTATGCAGCAATTCATCAAAAAATCACTCCATTTTTGCTGAGATTTCTGACGCTATTGAGCAAACACAACTTTGATAACAAACGGCTTAGTGGGTTGGCAGTAGGGCTCTGCGCTGAAGTAGAATACATCAAGATACAAGCCTGATAGGGTCTGAGAACTCTGCAGACATAACATGCTCAGTACAACAACAACATGGAACTTTCATTACATCCCATACTCCAGCCAGGATGACTGCAACATCTGCTATGGTTCAGAGGCTTTCAGGTCACCTAGGTCGAGTAATGCAAACTCATTAGCATTGATTATCACTGAGTTTTTATGTATCTGAGCCTGGAACTCTAAGGAGAACTTCTGCACTTTGAGCCCACAGGAACTGAATTTTTTTAAAAAAGGTTTGAACAGGTATTACAGATATAACTCTTTATAAAGGCACAGAAGAAAAACAAAAATAGAAGAACTGATTGCTATGTATAATAGATATTCTTCAGAGGATTCTATAGTGCATGTTACCAAAAACAAAACAAAACAAAACAAAAAAAAACCCCAACAAATTGGTCAAAATACTGCAGTGAAATAAAAATAGGTTCAGTACTAATTACTCCACCCTTTTCCCCTTTATAGATGTCCAACTCTGCAGATGCAGTTATTTGCACATGCATTTTCACAGCTGTTGTATATGCAGATAATTGCCTCTAGAGTTTGTACATGCAGGCAATAAAATCTGTAAGTGCCAGTCCCACTTGGGACAAACTTGGAGAGATCTGAAACAAGTGACAGTGCTTAAAGTGCATATACACTTGTCCATGTACAAAATTACAGGTGTACAAATGAAACCTGAATAAGGCCTCCTTTAAAATTTGGCTCTGAAGAAGCATAATTTCATATGGATTTCTCAAACTTTCCACAACTATAAACCAACTTTTTTTTTTTTAAAGTATTTTGCATAAATATACACACACACACACACACACGCTCCCTTCCAGATATGGTTATATAACTAATGTATATAGTATATTAAAGCGGTCAGATTGTGATGAATGGGAAGATTGTAATTGAAATGTATTTTTTAAGCTGAATGGCATTGCTCAATGTCATCAACTCTGGAGACTCTGACTGACACATTATTAAAAGGACCTGATGAATACTTGATGAATTAACACAGTTTAAAAGTACAGTACAACTTCTGAGATAAAATTGCATAAATAGGTCTTGCAAAATTTTCTAATTTCGCAAGCATCAGAAAGGAAATAAATGGTCAGAATTTTTACCAAATTTTCAGATCTATTTTTAATTATTGTTGCAGTTTTCTATAACTATATCTTGCAAGATAAGTCTTTCTGCAACTGTGAATTGACAAGCAAAATTCAAGGCTTTCTTAAAACTTCAGTTCGGAAAAAAACACCAAAATATTTTAACACCGGGCTGAAATACAGTAACCAAAGCCTATGTGGTCTCTCTCACTTTATTATTACTTACTTACTCATCTTAAGATTTTTTCAGCCCCAAGTCAGCAAAGCTTTTATGTATGTGCTTAACTTTGAGAACATACTTAAGTCCCATTCGGTTAATAGGACTTAAATAAATATTTAAGTGCTTTAGTGAATCAGGGCAAATAAGCCCAATTGCATTCTTCCCTTTATCTTTCAAGCCCAACCATTTCTTCTCAGCCCTGATGCCATTCTACCTCCTTCCAGGTGCTAAATATAAAATACATTATCTACTGGTGCCAAGAGAGCTGGCCTTGGCACAGGTGGGGAGCTTGTAAAAGATTTCTAAATATATTTCTATTATTATTATTTATGGGGCTAATATTAAATGCTCGTGTGCATTTATTCATACAGATTCGAAACGGACACTTAAATCATTATGTCAATGAAGCATCCCTGCTGTAGATCAGATGTGATTAAAAGAACTTTTTGCCAACGTTAGATCATTTTTCCATCTTTGCTGCTGGCAGCCTTTGATCTAGGGACCTCTCACTGGTCTCCATTTCATCATAAATTTAGCCCACCTTCTATTTATTTTTCCTTCCTACAGCATCACTATCCCATTGCTGCTTTCAAGATGAAGGATGCCTCTCTCATGCTCTCTGGTGCAATTACTATTTAGACACAGTGGAACAGGAGAGATGGAGAGAAACCTGCACTAGACTACCGGTGGTTAGGGCATTCTCCTGGGAGGTGGGAGTCCCATGTTCAAGTCTTTGCTCCTCATCCGGCAGAGGGAACATTTGAACCTGGGTCTCGTATTCTGGGTAACAACTCTAGCCACTGGGCTAAGAGTTATAAAGGAGGCACCAGTTCATTTCTTGAAAAAGGAATGACTTCGAACAGGTGCCTAACTCTAGGATGGGATTCACAGCTATGAATCCCAAGTGGAGATAGGTGCCTCCCTTTGCCCCAGATTAAGGCACCTAACTCCCTTTGAAGGGCAGGGCTTAGGCCCCACTCCACTTCATTTCATGCTGGCTTCTGTAAATTCCTTTTTGAAGTACCTAACTCTCTCGATGCATTTTACAGGGATCCAGGGCACTTAATTCAGGGTTGTGAATTAGGCGGCAGAAAACCTAAAAGTTAAGTGCTGCAATGCTCCTAATAGCAGCACCTAAATCTCCCCTGTGAAACCCACCCTTAGCTGGTCTGCCGTTTTGCTCTGCATATTATACGTGGCAGAATACAAGTGTAAAGATTGAGGATATAAACATTAAAAGTGCTCATTGACTTCTACAGGCACTGAATCAGGTGAAAGTCATCCATATGGGGAACAGAAACAATAGTGTACTAAATTATCACCAATTATCAACAGTATGGGTGTCAAACATCAAGAAGTGAATATTACCAGTGAACTATCGGTGACCAGTCTATAGAGTAAAAAAGAAAAAAACTCTTTATAAAAGGGGCATGCAATTGTAAAATCCAAGGAAATAATCTGCTCAGATACATTCAGAGAGCGGACAAATAACACAGAACTCTCAGTGGCCTCTTGCTCCTGTTAACTCCACTGGCAATTCAGTTCACTATACCAGTTCATGAGTTCACTATAAATTTCCTGTTCAGGTTAGGGACTAGTATATTTAGCATTATATATTATAATTCTGGCAATGAACAGGAAGCTCCTTAAAAACACATGAACGAGATATCTAATAAAGACTCACTGGCTGCCACTTCACTTCAGTCCCTTCTAAGAACGGTCTCCTTTCTGCACTTGTGTCTGAAAACAGAAATGAGTATTTATTACATTTTGGTTGCTAAGGAAAAAGCAAATCTGGAAAGCACACCCAGTTGTAGTAGATTATAAGACCCATGTTGCTAAATATAACGATATGATAGCCATGGTCACAAATGTGCTGTATCAGCCACAGAAGGGATGAAGGAAAATGTTATACAATATTCAATTGGCTATAAAGGAGCAAATGCAGATCAACTCTTGGCTGGGTGCAGGCACTCAAATTGAAGTGACACTCCCAACTTGGTGCCTTTGAAGGAAAGGTAAGAAAGATTCCTGCTCACATATGAGAAACAGAAGAATACAGTAGAACTGGACCATTCTGCTCTCTCTTTCTTCTTCAGTCTCTAAGTCCACTAATTGATTTGACATCTTTCTTTTGTTGCACATGCACAAACAATCCCCTGTAAGAAGATACATAGTAGTAGTAGATAGAGGGATAGCCCATCATTTATTTGTAAGGCCTAAGAAATAAAATATGTAAGGATGTTTTCAGAATGATTAATAGGTTCTCTTTCCTTTTTTATTAGGAATGTTCAGAACAAAAGACACATTGTCTTTGCTTTCCTACTAATCATGTTGGCCAATTCTATTTTAATTCAAATTGTTCTCTAGGAAAGCTCCTCATTAGAATACACGGTGGTGGACTAGATAGATTTTTTCAATATTTGAGGATATGTGCAGGTGTAATGTATGATATTTTAATAGCTCTAGCAATTATTTTTCTTAGTTCAAAAATAAAATAATTACTGTATTGAAGCGCCATGTAGCCTGTCAAGATATGTAGTGGTATCAGAGATGGGAAAATATTTCTGCTTTGTCTTCCTTTGTTGAACTCCAAGATGATCTTCAGAGCTGGAAACACTCTTATTATCCTTTTGCCACTTCCTGTTCTCAATTTTCACACTTTTAGTGTGGTTTAGAAAGAGAGGCCCCTTTGTAAACAAGGGCTAAATCATTCAGGACCGTTACTTGGAAATGAAATTCTCTATATTACGTACAATACAGTATGAAATCTACATGCTACAAAGTAAATTCATCTGTATTTTGGAATAGCAAACTTCTAAGTGTATACAATAATGACTAAAGGTAAAAATCTATACTACTACCCTTTTCTGTAACCATGTTATGCCATTTGTTATTAGAAAAAGGAGCAATATCTGAATGTATTAGAGCTCATAATTTATAAGGAGGTTAAAGTCTGAAGAGGAGGTAGAATGAGGAACAAATTAAATATAGACCAATGTAAAAGTAAAAACAGTTTAACAGACCTCTGTTTCCGAGGATACAATGTAAATGATATCAAAAGGTTTATGGTTTTATTTTCTGGACACAATTATAATAAAATCAAATGACAATATGGAATGAAAAAAATCTGGTGACAATCCAAATCACAACAGCCTGTGGGTGGGATTTTCCAAGCACTCAGCATTACCCTAACTTTGCTGCCAGTGAAGTCAAAAGTAATATCAGTTTTGTCTCTAATCCTGCAGTACTGACATAGGGAAAACTGCTGTTGATGTTGATAAGTACAAAATCTGGTCCAGGGATTTATTTGTGTAGGACCTGAATAAGGCTTTGTCTACCCTGACAAGTGAAAGACAAAACTTTTGTCGTTCAGAGGTGTTAACCCCTCTTCCTCCGAAAGGCAAAAGCTTTGCTGAGGACAAGCACTGGTGTGAACAGTGCTTTGTTGGCAGGAGCACTCTCCTGCAGACAACCCACCACTGCTCATTAGAGATGGAAGTTTTTTGTCTGCAGGAGAGCTCTCTTCTGCTGACAAACAGCAGCTACCCTAAAAGCTGCATATATCCTAAGAAATTTGAGAAAATAAAATGGGTAGGTTTTATTTTACAGAAATATCTCTGTATTAACATCTCCCAAACAGCCACACTTTTTTCAGTAGCCTTAGTTCACTAAAAAAAAAGAAAAAACAGATGGAGGCTTGTCTTAGCTGCACTTTAAAAAACAAAGATTCCCTTTTAACTTTCCAGTTGACATATGCTGCATTGTGGTGACTTACTTCAGGTTGCATGAGTAATCAAATAACATAACACAATATGACTGAGGCAACCTGGTGTGAAGTAGTCTAATGGGTTGGACTTGATAAGATCAACCTGACAAGTGACTGAAAGCACCTTAATTACCACACAGATAATAAAGATCAAGAGGCCATTATTGGCAGAGAAAGTGCAGAAATGAAAGCTGCTTGACCTCCCCACCTCACCAACTTCACCTTTTAAAGCACCAAAAAAAATCTTAAAGAGACAGTTACTTAAATGGCTGCACAAGAGAGATGAGAACCTTCCCTCTATGAAGTCCATTACAGTAGGCAGAGTCCTGTTTGCATCTTGCAGGCCTTGAAAAAGGGGGAAGGGACAGAGAAGATGTCATAGTACCATTAGTAGTGCAAGACACTCAAAAGAGGGGCCTAGAGTGGGTTGGTAATATGGCCTTATCTCCTTCCCTCCATTTACAAATGGAGCATCCCAACCTAGATGAACAAACAGATTAAGAGTGGAAGTTGAGTGAGGGATTGAACTTGCCAAACTATTTCAGTCTCTTTTCTAGTAAGTTGGAGGCTGCAAAATATGCCATATATAGGATTTTTTTTTGTTCCTCAAAAAAAGGCACATAAAGTGAAATCACACATCCATCTAAATAGCCAGCATGACTGAACATGTTCACATGCCAACTCAGACCAAACGAGATAAAGCCTGCCATCCTTATTTGTTCTTCAATGAAGACATCCTCCCAAGAGATATTGCAGAAACAACTACCACTAAGTTGCAAAATAAATAAAGCAGCTGAGGACCTGGTGTCTATATCTAGTAGAGACTAGGAAATCATGTCCAGAATTTAGCTAACTAATTTCTAATCTATGTATACTCAGAGAGATATTGGTACTTCATTATGATGATTACATATATCTTAACCAGGAACAGGCAACCTATGGCAAGCGTGCTGAAGGCGGCACACGAGCAGATTTTCAGTGGCCGGGTCCTGGCCACCGGTCTGGGGGCAACGCATTTTAATTTAATGGCTCCTATGACTCAGCAAAGCATGCAAGGGCATGTGACCAGACCACATGACACTGAACGCCATTTTGGTACCTGTATTTTTCCACAAATTGGACTGAGAACTGAGTTTGGAACAAACGGTTTCCACCATATAGAAAAGCTGTATAAGGTGCGGGGTGAAATCTCTTGGCCTCACTCCCCACACAAAAGAACTCTTTGAAACACCAAACACTGAACTGTGGGAAGTGCTGATCCCAGGCTAAAGGGATTTCTAGCTGCGTATGAAAACTTGGTGGACTGCTTGTATCATCAGTGAGAGTAGGAAACTGCTAATTTAAATCCTATGCATCTAGTATGTTAGAATTAGTTTGCATTTTTATTTCTAGTCAATCTGCTTTGATCTGTTTGTTATTAATAATAATCACTTAAAATCTATCTTTCTGTAGTTAATCAGCTTGTTGTATGTTTTATCTTTACCAGTGTATTTTGAGCGTCTGGGGAAAATCTCAGCTTGGTTAACACAAAATTGTTGTGCATATCTTTCCCACAACAAGGGGAGAGTAAACTATATTAATAAGCTTACTTTGTACTGGTCCCTGTGCAGTGTAAGACGGTATAATTCTGGGTTTATACTCCAGTGGGGGTGCAAGGCGAGGGAGCTGGAAAATTGGCTGTTATGTCCTACAGTGGCTTAGGTAAAGCACGCAGGTTACTCAGCTGGCTGTGTGGCACCACCTGCTGTCATGTTCGGGGACTGGTGAGGCTGGCTGAATCTCTGACAAAGCAATGTGAGAAAGGTCTGCCTAGCTTGGTGGGGTAGAACCCACAGCACCTCCCATGGTTCCCAGACTACACACCGGCGTGACAACCCATGACAAGTGAAAAATATATTTTTAAATTAACCAAATATTGTGAACTTCAAAAATATTTATTTTAATTTTGGAGCAAATACTTCCAGCTGCCAGTTGTTTTTCCAAGCTAATTGAATACCTAATGACAATAAATATTTGAAGGTTCCTGACTATTTTCTAGAGCAGTGGTTCCCAAACTTGTTGTGCTGCTTGTGCAGGGAAAGCCCCTGGCGGGCCAGGCCGGTTTGTTTACCAGCTGCATCCACAGGTTCAGCCAATTGCGGCTCCCATTGGCCCCGGTTCACTGCTTCAGGCCAATGGGAGCTGCTGGAAGTGTCAGCCAGTATGTCACTTGACCTGCGCCACTTCTAACAGCTCCCATTGGCCTGGAGCAGCGAATCGCGGCCACTGGAAGCCGCAATCGGCCAAACCTGTGGATGCGGCAGGTAAACAAACCGGCCCAGCCAGCCAGGAGCTTTCCCTGCACAAGCAGCAGAACAAGCTTGGGAGCCACTGTTCTAGAGACATGGCAGACCAGGATTCTCAGGCCATGTCTAAACTACGAGCTAAATCGGCTCTGCTGCAATTGATGCAGCGGTGTCAATTTAACGGTCTAGTGAAAACACGCTAAATTGATGGGAGAGCATTCTCCCACAGATGTATGTACTCCACCTCCCCAAGCAACTGAAGTTATATCAATGGGAGAGCATCTCCCGTCAACACAGCACTAGCTAGTAAGAATAGATAATGTGACATATTCATGAGAACGGAAGAAAGTGTGAATAGCTGACCTTGGATCTGGGTGTCTAGTTTTTTTTGCTGGGAGTTGCTTTACTGATAGATAGATTCTTTATTTTTTTTTTCCACTGTGGCTAGGGAAGTTGTTAACCCACTGGGGTATTGTGTGTTATGTACTTTGTTCTGAGAAACTTACAAGAGGTTAGACTGTGCACTTTGGAGAAGCTTGGGAGAAGTCAGAGAGGATTTCAATGAGCTAGGAGACTAACATCCAACTCCCCAGTGGCTAGGAGGAAGGCTGGCCACTGGAAACCTGCTGCTGACCACTTGGTATCTTCTCAAACTTTGGGTGACTATATCTGGGGTGCTCTCAGCTACTGCTGTTTTACACGTGTGCTTTAGACTCAATAAAATCAAGGATTTGGAGTAAAAGCACTATTGTGTATACCAATCATTATCAACCAGAGGAGCTGTGTCCCCATTGATTGATTTCCTGCCACTGCCTGGAAAACAAGGCTTCGTTACGATAATTTTCCATTCAAAAAAGCCCACTTTGTTAAAATCAGGACAGAAATTGTTATTCACAAAGTTGATGTGGCTCTGATATTTCCAAAATGGAAAGTATGATCTTCTGAATACCCATTAAGGACACTGAGAATGTCACAGAATCAACTCATTAGTGTACATGCCATATGAGCACATATTGTGCAAAATTATTCATTAAAACTATGATTACATTTAGGAAGATAAATACAGATCTACAGCAAAAAATATGGGACTTAGCAACAATATCTTCCTTATAGTTACATTTTTTGATTATTTTCTGTGTATGAAATAGGAAAAAGAAAATCACATAACAGTCTCAACCCTTCCTGTTGCTTGAAAATTTTTCCATCAACAAGACCTATAATTTCTTGTATTAACGAAATCTATTTTGATGACTCCTTTGCTACAGTTCACACACAGCCAATATATTTGAATTACTTGTTCTTCCCATAAAACCACGCAATAAATTTCATATAATTAATTAGTAGTGGAAAAAATTCTATTGTACTGATGAAATTGTAAGGCCACTTTTCCATCCCAGAAGGGGCCATGCTGAAATATAGATCTGGTCTCACACAGTTTCCAATTCCTTATTCTCAGTGAAATTGCACCATGCACTGAGGACTAATACAAGACCTGTGCAACAATCGTATCCCGCTTCAGCTTTCAAAACAAGGCTTACATGGGACTTACATGTTGCAAGGCACTTGTGATGACTCTCTACACAGGGACAAATTTAGTCCTCACTGCATTGTGTGATGTAAGGTATTTTCATACAGCATTGTGCATGTGTAATCCACATTGGAAAACTAAGAGGAGTTCATTACTAGTATATATAAAATATTGAAATTGTAAAGACAATCGTCTACTAGCATCCCTCCTGTCTATGTTGTATCTCTCATTACTGAGATAAGAGTTTGTGATTTCACTCCTTCTTTCTCAAGCTTTAGAATACTCTGCCATACTCTGTTATGACGGTGAGATGTGACAAATTATTCATTAGAACATGCTGATTCAGTTATCATGCACAGCAGCATTTGAAACCAGGACATATACCAAAATACATTTATGTCGCCTGCCTAACTCTCTAATAGTTTTGGATATCAAGGAAATAAAAGTTTAGAGGCAAACAAAAGGCTCCTTGGGAGTCTAAAATAACTCGTAAGGTTCCTAAAACACAACAGAGAGCAGGGTGAATTGCTAAGCCAAGAATATGAGAGTGGGAAACACTGATCTCCCTAATTCAGATATTTTATGGTTTTGTTACAGATTTTTGTCCATTTCACACAGAGGTTTCACTGGACACTTTCCATGATCATCATGCAATCCCTCTAGGAGCTGACAAACATCTGCAGCTTAATGGAGGTAGTTGTCCATTAAAAGGTGGAATAGAAATTTACTATGTTTGGAAAAAGAACAGGAGTACTTGTGGCACCTTAGAGACTAACAAATTTATTTCAGCATAAGCTTTCGTGGGCTACAGCTCACTTGTTAAGATGCATAGAATGGAACACAGAGAAAGGAGATAGTTATACATACAGAGAACATGAAAAGGTGAAAGTATGTATAAATATCTGTCTGTATGTTCCAATCTATGCATCTGAAGAAGTGAGCTGTAGCCCATGAAAGCTTATGCTGAAATAAATTTGTTAGTCGCTAAGGTGCCATAAGTACTCCTTTTCTTTTTGCGGATACAGACTAACACGGCTGCTACTCTGAAACCTGTTACTATGTTTGGGGGAGTCTCTCAAGTCAGGCAGTTACCTAATAATTTTTCTCACTTGTACAAGTATCCCTGTGCTTCTATACAGACTTTCAAAGATGCCTACAGGATTTGAATGCTGTGGGAAATGAGTGTCCAAATCCTCAAAGTGATTTTTAAAATCTAAGCCCTAATTAAGAAGGCACATTTCAGATGGTATCTTCCAAATATACAGATTATTTTTAATGGGCTTTCTACTGAAAAGGATCTGAAAATAGTTTGAGAACATAAAAGACTCCCTTAGGAGCTGCCACCTGATGTGCCAAGACTACTTCTGCCCCTGCTTTCCCTGCCAGCTCAGAACCCCAGCACCCTGTCTTGCTGAGCCAGACACGCCCACCAGCTCCAGCACAGACCCAGGGTCTGAATCAGTTGCCCCACAGCTGCAGGCTTAACCTGAAATCAGCTAACAGAAGTGTTCTTGTCTTTAACACTCAGATGCCCAACTCCTAATGGGGTCTAAACCCAAATCAATCCATTTTACCCTGTATAAAGCTTATACAGGATAAACTCATAAATTGTTTGCCCTCTATAACACTGATAGATATGCACAGCTGTTTGCTCCACTCCCAGGTATTAATTAACCCAGAGTACGTATTATAAGTAAAAAGTGAATTTATTAAATACAGAAAGCAGGATTTAACTGGTTCCAAGTAGTAACAGACAGAACAAAATAAATTACTAAGTAAAATAAAATAAAACACGTAAACCTATGTCTAATACATTAAGAAACGGAACACAGATAAGATCCTCACTAGTTCCAGAATGCTTCCTTTTACACACTAATCTCCTTTTAGTCGGGGTTCAGCAATCACTCCGACCCCAGCAGTCACTGTCCTTTGTTCCAGTTTCTTTCTTGGGGGGCGGAGAAGCTCTCTCATTTTGAAGACAAAATGGAAGGGTCTCCTATGGGCTTAAATAGACTCTCTCTTGTGGGTGGAGACCTCCTCCTCTCTCCTATGCAAAGTCCAGCTACAAAATGGAGTTTTAGAGTCACCTGGGCAAGTCACATGCCCATGCATGACCGAGTTCCTTACCAGCCAAGCCACATTCCTGGGAAAGCCCAGATATGGATTGGTGTCTCCAAGTTCATTGTTGGCTTAAGTGTTTCTTGATTGGTCACTTACTGAGAATAGTCTTTTCTCAGGAAGCCAACCAACTGCTTCACTGCAGCCTACTTAGAATCAGACACGTATGCAGCCAATATTCATAACTTTGAATACAAAAATAATAGATGGATACAAACAGGATTAATGGATTCAGTAGATCATGACCTTTACAGAGATGTTACATGGCATATGTAGCATAAAACAAACACATTCTGGTTATGTTTTTACACACACACAAAAGCATATTTCCATAAAGCCTTATGGATGGCACCGTCACAGGTTTGAATATGGATTTTAAAACCTCATTGTGCCTCCACCCACCTACCCCACTCTGCTTCCTACCACAGTTCAAGGATTTGGGGATTCAGCATTTCAGTACATATCCGTCTCTATGACCAAACATTTTAATTAAGTAAATGTGGAAGTGAAAGGATTACACTAATCTGCAGGGAACTTATCTATATCAAGTTTTTGTTTTGTTTTTGCTCAGATGGATTAAAGAAGTCATGTTTAACACAGCTTGAGTTTATGATCACTAAAATTCCTGGAGATAAATTAACCAAAATGTCAGTACCTCTGTTAATCATTACTACCTCCCTTAGGCTGGGCAGTCATGTCTCCAGCATAAGAATCTGTGTAGTTTCCATATCTCTGTTTATTTACACAGTGAACACAAATGTTTGCACGAAGCATATTGGGCTAAAGAACAATTTACCTGGATGTGTGAAGGGGAATTGCCAGAAACAGGTGAAGATTATTATTTGCTTTTTCCTAAATCCAAGGGGGAGAAAAGAACAACAAAAATTCAGGCACTGAGCAGTTAAAGATATACCTTGAGGTATAAATATTTTCCTAAGGAGCCCCCATTACTATAACGTAAGGCAAAAAAACCCCAAAACATAGTTTTATAAAATTACATGTTTTCTGTTCCTGGAATATTCATACAACTAATTTTACCAATCATATTCAGTTTGTATTTATTCCACAAATCTCTCTGACATTTTTTTTAACTCTGTGGAATGATCATGATTATTTAGCCTTCAAGTGATCCTTCATATCACAGGGCATCATTTCTGTTCCCTGACTGGATGAACATACAAGCACTTCCTTCATTAATTCCTGCATGTGCAAATTTCAAATTGTACAAGCAGGCTTGTACCAGAATAAAAATGTCCACAAAGTGAACAATTAAATGGATCAAACATTTGTGGAATATGGTTCAAGTATTGATAGAATAGCAACACTAACAGGGAAGAAGCACAAAACACATTAGTTTAAAAGTGTGAAGACATTCACACCTATCCAGAGTGGGCATAATATATTACCAAATCCAAACAGTACAATCCATCCCCCAGCATCAGCCTTATCCCCACTTCGCACTCCTCTTGCACAGGTGGAAAGGAGTATGTGATATGCAAGATATCAGAGAATCAATCTCTTTATACTTAAAATGAGCCCTTCATAGACAAGTGTAGATTTGGATACACATTGCTGGCACGGAAAGCTGTATCATTAATAAATAGAAATGGGCCTGAACTACAACTAAAAAATTTGGATCCAAATTCAGATCTGAATGTAGAGTGGTTTGGATCATTACAAATTAATACCATGATGATATACTGTAATGTAATCCAGCTGCAGACACACGAGGCCACTTTCTTACACCAGATAGATTCACTGCTTTCCATGGGAGCTCTATGCATTCCTCCAAGAATAGACTGTACAATGTGGCTGATGCAGAAGCCTTGATGCTGGTATTTAGTTACTGTTTCAGATTTACTCTGTGAATCCTAGACAGTGCATAAACTCCTCTTACTACACATATTAAACAATTTACATGCAAAGGTGTAAAAAAGTGGCAGCAATTTGACTCAGAAATTCTATTTATGGATGAAGCTAGCCAAATCTGCCTCTTCAGACAATTCTTTAAACATTGCCATTAATTTGGGATGCCAAAGATCTCATATGTAGAGCACAGAAAAATTGAGACACCTAAAGCCAAAGGTCTATTCTGAAAATTGTTCCTGTAATGCATTATAGATGCTAACCTCTTAACAAGGCTTAAATTATCTTCCAATTTAAATAGGACAAATAAGAGGAAAATTGGTTTTGTGGTTAATATACTGGACTGGAACTCAGGAAATATGAAGTTTAATTCCCAGCACTACCATCAATGTCCTGTGAAATTTTGGGTAACTCTCGCCTCATTTCCTGGTGCCTCATTTCCCCTTCTATAAAGTGAGGATAATATTACTTTTGTCCAGCTTGTCAATTTAGATTTTAAGCTCTTTGGGGCAAGGACTCTCTCTGTATTTGTACAATTCTAGCATAACGGTGCCCTGACCTGCTGCTGCTGTTGTAATAGAAACAACAAATAATAATGTAAGTACTTTTGGGGACAGCAGTTAAATGGATCAATTAACATTAGCTGCCCTCCCCAAATTACAAAATATTTACAGCAAATACAACTAAGATAATGTTTTCACCCCTCAGCCACAAGGCCGAGACATCCTAGCAAAAACACCAATGGTGAGTGTCTCACATTTACAAATCTAACAATTTCCATTATGTTGCACAGTTAGAAGACAACCTACAATTGCCTGTGAAATATGCCAGTAATCTGTTTTACATCTATACTAAGTAATTAATAATGAGACTAGCTATGTAAATTGAGATGTAGTAGATAATGAATATCTATTAATTTTCACAATTTAAAATCCCCTTCTAAATCTACAAGTCAGATGGAGAAACTAGCCTAGGTTTTAATGATCACTTTTTTTGGTCACAAGATGTAGTTGCTGTTTAATAAGTACAAAATAGGAAGATAGAAATGTAATGGAATGAAGGCGGGTTGAAAAGTAGTAGCTATTTATAGACTATAGGATGGGAGCATAAGCACATAATGGGATGAAATCAGGTTAAGAGGATTGTCAGGTTTGACCTAGCTAATATCTGTAGTTACCAGTTATGAATACGGCTGGGTGGAATAAGACATGACAGGGACTGAAGTGTGTTATATTAATTCAGGCCTAGTGAGTTGTACAGTGAATGCAATTAGGCATGCATTAATAGTGGACAACACTCATATATGAAGGGAATATTATAATTTATAGGGAGAACTCAAGACACAACTCTGGCTGGTTTATGAAGTGTATTATAAATCCAGCATTTTAGTCATCCATTTATAACCATCACCAATGTGTTCTAATCTCCCATTAAAAAACAAACAGTATTTGTTTGCTTTTATGAAAATAGTCAGACTATTTGTGATGGTTTCTTCATTTCTTTCTATTATACTTCCCAGGCTAATCAGCAGGTCTGTATTCCATAGACTGTGACTATTAAATACTTGTTCTCTTGAAACACAAACTTCATAATTGTATACTTCACTCACCCTTAGTTGAAACTCAGAAGCTGCCATCTGTATCATGCTTAAAGTGCTCAGCTACAACTTAATGGTCATGTTATAAAATACATAGAAAGAGAGTTCAAATTCTGAACCCTCACATAAAACCCGGATCAGAACCCTCATTTAAACCTAATCTAGATCCAAATTCCCTAAACCAGATCACTAGCTGGTGTAAATCAATGTCACTGACTTCAATCAATCTACATAAGTTGAGGATCTGATCAACTCTCTCTAGTTATGCATGCTTAAATCAATGTTATTGATATGTTTTGAAGACTTTCAGATGGAAAGCACTGTAGAAATGAAAAATAAATATATGGAGACACGTCCTAGAAATCATAATGCAAATGTACAGTGCTATATCACTATTTTATAATAATAAAATATTGCACAATTGCTATCCTCATCATTATATCACCCACATTGGTAACTGATTTATCCATCCCTCATTATAATGAGATAATTACAGAGATAATTACTTTGGAATATATTGTAACTTTCATTTTACATAAAATGAACCAATGTTTGTTAAAGGACTTTCACTCTCAGAAATGCAACTGCAGAACTTTTAATGAGATCACACTGAATAGAAAACAGTCTCCACAAGTTATTTAAACAAACAATTTTCCCCCATGAAATTGCCAAATAAAGCTCTATGGGAAAGGACCACAAAGGCTGAGATTTTTATAAATAGGAACCTTACTTCAGGCTAACCCCTCATTAAGGCAGTGACCTGATATTCAAAAGTGCTGAGCACTTCGCAGACGCTACTTGGCCAGGTTTTGGCAACTAAACAAAATGCCCAGATTTTTTTTTTTTAAATGTGCACTTATTGGAAGTTGCTGGGTGTGGAGCACTCTTGGAAATCTGGCATCCATATGGGAAATGGGGCCAAATTTCCAAGACCACTCAAAGTGTGGTTGCTGAACACTGGCTTGATTTCAAAAGATATTTAGCTGCCTAAAGAAGAAATTAGGAACCACTCAAATTTGAAAACCTTGGTCCAATACTTCAAGTCTGCAACTGGCCCTTTTAACAATCCATGCCCCATGGTTAATTAAAATTGGTGAATATATAAATGTGCTTTATATTGTTTTTTTACAATTCTGACATTGATTCCATTCCACAACCAATGACATTAGCAAGCTATTGTCTGTTACGTGAGCCAGTCCAGACCATTTTTTTGTCACAAAAGATAAAAAGCATCCTGCTTTCTCTCAGTATGCAAGTTTCTTTTAAATAAACGGGGATTATTTTTTGCAACATTTCATAAAACAAAGAACCATTGCAGAGATGTTAGAAGAAAACGCGGAGCCATGAAGCAAATTACAGTATGTATACAAAGACTTAGAAGATTATCACCTGAAGGAGAACTACAATGGTTGCCAGAAGGCACTGCTGAAAATGCTAATTGCATGGAGGTAAAATTCCAACTGTCAAACAATTTGTCAGCAATGCCACAAGCACCTAATAATTTTAATTAGAGGGCATATATTGAGCTACTTTAGTTAGACATACAATTAAAACTCTACTGGATGCCACTAACTTCAGTGAAATGCTTTGATGTTAAGAAATGCATAATTTTTTTTCCAGCATGTTGTTTACATATACAGCCAAACACTTCTCTATCATCCTTGCTAATAAAATCTTAATTACAGATATACTTTAATTATAATAAACGGCATCATTTTCCCAGGAAGGGGGGTATGGGGCTTACTGCCATTGAAAGAAAGGTTGATTGACAAAGCATGATTTACAATAATTAGCAAGCTTAAGAATCACTATTACAAGCAATTAAACAACAGAACTTAATGGGAAAAAGTGTCGTGCAGTGAATAATATACTGGTTGATGTACTTTCAGGCAGCTGGGGAGCAGCAGGGATCAACAGGCCAGGTCACAGGCTAGGATATTCTTTTATGTGTACAAAATGCATCCATCAGGAAAGGGTATAATCTGAATAGTGTGATTTTTAAATTCTGATATTACATGATGCATCAAAACCAAAAATTGCTATGCACCACTGGAAAGCTGAAGTCCCTCAGTGTTCCATTGTTGTGTTCCATAGCATTAAATTTATATCCATGGTACCTCATGAGAGGAAAGGGTAACCAGTATCTCAGACCAGGCAAAAACGTAGGTCATTTTCCAAACAGAATAGGATATTTTCCAGCAACTCACATCCTGGATCAGTCTACCCTTACAAGTATATATTTTTTCCCCCACTTCTACCTTCCTTCTCCTCTAACAGTGGCTGCAATAAATGAAAACATCTCTCTCGTGGTCATTTTCTCTCTTCAACTCTCTGCTAGTTCCTGCCCTCCCATTTCCAGTTTCTCTTTCACCCAGAGATCAGACAGAGCCAGGATGAGCAACTAAAGTATCTTCAACTGCTACTGCTCTCAGGCCCATCCATTAACACTGAATCAGATCAGCCAAGCTAAAAGAACAAAGGATTTTGACCCTGACTGAAATCCTCAGAGTAAATTCACTAATTCATTATGCTGTGGCTTAATAATGGGGATAAAGGGGGGAGAAAAGCTTTATGGAGTTTTTGCTTCTCTCTCTTGAAAATAATATTTTGAATTCACCTAGTGCAGTCTGAGATCACTAAAATGGAAGGGGAGAAAAGCCAGTGGACCTGGACAGGGACGTGGAAGGGAAAACTGTCACCTCTCTGGCTTTATTCACTCCTCCTTCTGTCTCTATGGTCCTCCTTCCATGGATGTTCTATGGAGTCCAGAACCACCACTTGGAACAACTGGGCTGGGAGCAGAAAAAGGTCAGGCTAGGAAGACAGTGGCTTCTCAACCCTATTGGGATACCCTACCTAAATCAACATTAATTTAGGCTGGTTCTCTATGTTTGGAGGAAGCCAACAATGAGGTAACTATACTGTCCTGTGCTGGTATATTATAACGGAGGCACAGAAGAATTGAGGTAGGCTGGGAAACAGTGTAAAGGTACACAGTAGACCCATATTGTGGCATGCAGTTTCCCTCAGCTGACTGCCTTTGCCAATTCTGCTTGAAGGGAGAAAGGGGCAGGAAATCTCTCCATGGAAAAACATGAAGGACATTCTTTGAGTGAAGATTCCCTACAATCCCTTTGTGGAATTAATCTGAAAAGTAAACTAAAAACCACATTCAGAATTCTCTCAGCATAGGTATTTTTCTTTTCCTTCATCACAACTGGCTCCTTTACTGGAGAAAACCTGAATATCACACCAGCATGGTGGCGCAATTTTCCTTTTAGGCTCATGTTCATCTTGAAATGCTCAGTGTGGGTATTCAGGCTTGCAGCACAGAGCAAGATTACGAACGGGCAGTAAACTTCCAAATTTTTAACAGCTCGCCAGCTTGATTTTGCCAGTAGGACAAAAACTTTTTGGAGCTCTTCTCCTCTCCTCATAGGTCTTGAATGATGAAAGGGATATTCTGAACCAGATATCAGAGAGACAGCCTCCTCAGGCAGTGGGTCTAACAAAAATGTACTGACTCTTTTCAGGTTCAAGACAAGAGTAAGGCCAGGTTTGCTTAAAATGTAGTCAAAAGCTTAAGCAAATTGATCCCTTGTTCAAGAGAAAGAAAGGAATCCTCCCCACCCCAAATCAGGGAGATGGGTCTATGTTCTGCCTGCCTCTAACAGATTAGGGAACCAAAAAGGGAAGAAGTTTAAGAAGTTGCGTCAAACTTCTTTTTTATAAATCAAAATGGTCTGAACCACACTGAATAGTCAATTCACAGTATATGTCTCACATCAGGATACTTAGAAAAGGCTACCCTATAAGTTGTTATTAAAATTCCTTTTAACTAGCAGAAAAAGTCCTTGGCTTTCACACTTGCAATCAACAGACTAGTAGCAGGAAACAGCAGTGGTAATATTTTACTCCAGCCAGTTAGAACAGCATTATCATTCCGTGCCAATTTTGCTGACAATCAGAGATAGTCTGGTTCAATTATACCTTCAGGTTAGACATTTAACCCCTTTAAATAAACGCATTTGCATGCAAGTGACCTTGCAGCTCACAATAACCAAGCTTAATAAAACTGGTTCCTTGAACACGAGAAAAGTACTGGAAAACTCATTGTAATAAATAATCTTGCACTGGGACATATGTGCTAAATAAACTAATAGGTTTTTTACATTTCAAACCTCTATCACATTGTGATCATAATTGGAGAAACAATTCCCGATACAAACACACACATATTGCTCAGTGTTAAAGTTTGTTAGCAAAAATATGATCCAACTGTATTCTACTGGTGAATTGTATGGACATTACAATGACTCTCTTTCTTCACTACTACATTTTTGAGGTCAGGTCATATAAAGCATGTATCAACTAAATGTGGCCTCACTGGAATTGCACACTTCTGACATCTGATCCTGCATTCTTTGCACACTTAAAACTCCCATTGACTTTGATGCAGATGAGTATAGTCTGAGGGTGGTTGGGATGCCAAAAGCAGATCCTGACCCATCAGTTTAATAGCTTGTGATGACTTGTTATATTTATGCATAGTCTGGGAGACTAGTGGTCACTACAACGGATAATAGGTTATAACCCTCCATGGAAAAAACAGAACGCAATAATTGCAAAACTAGAAATCTTCGCTTTCCAGTGCTGCCTGACACACCCTCCTACCTTTGGTGGTTCATGTAATATTGAATGTTTAAGAAAAAAAATCACATTCACATTGGAGAATACAGCAGATATCCAAGAGCGTATCAGTACGCTAGCATTTTGGCTTGAAACTCAGCTAATCAATCTCTATTTCAATGAGAGTTTTGGGTGATCAAGGAATTCAAGTTCATGCTGATAATTGGATAAGTTCCACCAAAAGTTACTCATGTAATCCAAACTCAAGCCACACTAGGCTGTTCCCAAGATTAAATTCTGATTTTAGTTACATTGTGCAATAGATTGGCAATGTTTACCTACTAGCTAGTCTTTATCCCACTGGGAAAATCTATAATTCTGATTTATTGGGGATGGCTCATTATTCAAAGTGGAGATAGTAGCTCTACCGGGAGACAATCTAGAATATGAGCTGAACATTTCTAGAATAGGAACCATGGTAGCAGTGAAACAGACAAGAACTTAAAGTAACCTTATTTTTTGTCAGTTTCTTTCTTTAAAAAAAAAAAATCATGAAAAAAGAATTTGAATTGGAACCTCTTAGGAAATTCATCTGCTCACATACCGATTTAATCCTGTGTATCTCTACTAACTTTAATAGTATTTTTCTGACAGAATCTGGCTCATAGTATCTGGACACAGTCATGCATTCCCACACCAATTACATAATCAGGTATGATTCTTGCTCACAAATATCTAGCTACTGATCTGAGCAGTCAGTTTTGGAGCCTTCACTTCCTTTCCACAATATTCCAGCTTCAGAAGTCATTTTCACATGTGAAAAATGTATTTTTTTCTGTAAAATGTTTTCTCCTTTGCAATAAAAGAATGCAAAATAGTATTAACAAGTCAGTCTTTTCTTTAGAAATTTTAAAATACCAAAATTACCCATAGGAACATGGTTAGAAATGCAGAGCCTGATCCAAAACTCAGTGAAATACATTAAATGAATCCTATTCACTAAAGTGCAAGGGATCTCATCTTGTAACTTTTCACAAGGCAGAGCTTCAGGAATCTTATGAAGCGATGAAAGAAATGTAACAATATTCCATTGAAGTATAATATTTCCAGGTCTACAGCCTCTAAAATTAATTACTTTGTTTGACTTTTTTTTTTTTAAACTGTGAAGATTATAATTTTTTTTTAAGCCCTGAAGATTATATTTTTTTTTCCAAACAAAGCTACTGGAATCAGTTTCATTTGGATCCCAATCTGAAATTTAGTTTTGCCATATATATACATACACATACTCATAATTACATGAAGGTCCAAACTGTGAAAGTTCAGAATAAGCTGCCAGCTAATCTTTACAACCCCATATTTATGTTCAATGGAATAACTGTACATTTAAGAACTATCAGAAATCAATTATTCACAAGAGTTCTTATTTTACTTACAAAGATGTGATCTGAAGTATAGAAAGAAACATACATTTCAGATTTTTGATTAAAAGTCCAGCAGAGAAAATTATGTTAGAGTCAGTGCCCAATGTAATTCAGGAGGGGTCAATATAGATCTGCTGTGATTGGTTCCTTCTGTAATGCTTCCATAATAACGTGTACAATGTTAATTCCTTTTGAAATGTCAATTTTTTTCTATTTATTTCTGCTGTACTCATCATTATGGTAAGCTGAGCAATAATGTACTGCCTGGGATGTATGCTAACAGCTTTAGCATTCTACTAGACTCTACGGATATGATTCTTCATTTCCTGAAACTTGTGTAGTTATTTACACCAATGGAAAAAAAACAGGTGTAAAGGCTACCATTCTTACTCCCAATTTGCCCTGCACCTAGTGTAGTCATTTACACCAGTGCGAAGGAGAATCAAATTCTCTCTTGCAGGTTAACCTTCACTAAAAATCAGCATCTAAACAGACCCACAAGATGAAAAACAAAAACAAACTCCAAATTCTTTCATTGCTTCATTCTTTAGAGGTCGACAGACTTAAGATGGCTGCCGTCATCCCAGACTTTTTAGATGTACACCATTAGATTGGACACCTCACTGTGCCAAGCCTTCAGTTGCTTGATATTTTTTCCATGAAAAAAGTGTATATAGACGAAATGCCCTTTTACAAAAATGAACAATTTTGCAAAACTCTTGACTTCTTTTAAATGAAACTTTGTTAATCATTTCAACAATGGCTCTGATAAAATAGATACAAATTTATAACAAAATGCAATACAATTTCGCCAAAGATGGTTAAAAAAAATCATCTGTTTCAAATCTTGCAAAAGGAAAACAGCTTCAATTTTTTAAAATAAACTGTCATGGCATAATTCCCCAATCTGAACCTTAGAGTCCAAAAGATGGGGTACCAGCATGAATTCCTCTAAGCTTAATTACCAGCTTAGATCTGATAGGCTGCCATCACCCAAAAGTATAGTGTTTTGGGGCACTCTGGTCCCCCCAAAAACCTTCCTTGGGGACCCCAGCCCAAATTCCTTGAGTTCACAACAAGAAGGGGAATTCAGACCATTCCCTTCCCCTCCCTTTCTCTCCCCAGCTCTTTCCTGCCCTGGGTACCTAGGAGATCACCGTCTTCAAAACTCCTGCAGATCACCACAAGAGAGGATGTTACATCTATCCCCTCCTCGCTCTTTTTCCCCTCACCCAGTAGGCAATTACAGATTCAGCTCCATGAATCTGAAAACAAAGAGGAAATTCACCTTTCCCCCTCCTCTCTCTTTCCTTTCTCCCACCACATATTCCCTGGTGAGTACAGACTCAGTTCCTGCTCTTGAGCTCATTAACCAAAAGGGAAAAAAATACTCAGGTCTTTAAAAAAGAAAGCCTTTTAATTAAAAGAAAAAAAAGTAAAATATCCTTCTGTAAACAAGATGGAATATACAGGGTCTTCAAGCTATAGACACTAGAGAGAAAAACCTCCCCCAGCACAAAGCATTAAAATACTTCCAGCAAACTACACATTTGCAAATAAAGAAAACAATCAAAAAGACTAAAACCGCCTTTATCCTGACACTTACTAAAATTAGAACAGAAGAGATTTTTTCAGAAAGATTGGAGGAATCTCAGAACCCAGAGAGAACATGGACAAAGAACACAAACAAAGGCTTCCCTCCACGCAGATTTGAAAGTATCTTGTCTCTCGATTGGTCCTCTGGTCAGGTGTTCCAGGTTCACTGTTTGTTAACCCCTTACAGGTAAAAAAGACATTAACCCTTAACTATCTGTTTATGACATAAACCAACCACTTAGCAGAGCCACACTGAACACCACAACTATACACTTCCTAGCAGGACATGCTAATAGGTACCATGGCCTTCTATTGGATGGCATATCAGACCCATGCAAAGGGCGACCAGATGTTAAAAGGAAAATATTAACAATGCCATGGGGGGGAGAGGGAGCGTGTTTTTTTGTTTGGCAGAGAGCCCTTCAGTCGCGGACGGTCTTCAGCAGTATTTCGGTGGGGGCTTTATAAACCTTGCCGCCAAAGACAGAAGCACCCACCTCCGAAATACCGAAGACTGTCCACGACCGAAGGACTCTCCGCCGAATTGCTGCCGAAGATCAGGAAACAAAATATCAGGACAAATGGCGTCCTGACCACACTCTGGTCGGGACACAGGACAAACTCCTCAAAATCGAGAGAGTCCTGATTTTATCCAGACGTCTGGTCACCCTGAAGTAGTGTGATCACTGCTATTACCAAGGCTATAACCAAAGATATCTTTGAAACGTATGTGGTCTTGTTGCCCTCTAGAGGTTTCAGATTTTAGAGGCTGCATGCCCTAAAACAGCTACTATCAATAGTATTTAATAAGTTAAATGTGCTTTAATAGCAATACTGATAGCATAACTTATTTTACTGAAAAAATATAATTACAAAATATTATTAGTTGCAAAGATACTACAATGCTGAGATGTCAGACAAGACTAAGCATTCAGATGACCCTGTGTTATCTGTAGCAGGATTAACATACTCCCGAAATCTCATAAAGTGTTAATCATTGGCAACAATGGTTTAATTGGGGCCACCTCCCTCCCCCATGTAAACATACCAAATGTTCAGAATCAGAAACCTGAATATTTGCATTTATGAAATTAAGTAAAAGAGGGAAACGTGAAAAATGTAAAAGGCTTTTCCTAAAACAAAAAAGGTCATTAAGCCAGGTGGGACTATTGATCGAAAATGAACACACAAGATTCAGTCGTGAAGGCCTTATCATAGGAAAATCTAAATAGGCTTTTTAATTAAGTTATGTATTACACCTGGTAGATTCTCACAGTAAAGGCTTTAAAATACAGCTTTGTTCCAGACTAATGTTTACTAACTGTGAAGTTGGGAGTTGAGATTTCAGAAATAAAATGAAAGATAATTGCTTTCAAGATATGCATTCCATTCATTGTAATCCACTGCTGGGAACTCAAAAGAATCTGAACAGAGATCGGATGGTTATCGGTCATAAGAAATGTGTACAACTCATCTGACTTGATGATGCCACGATCTCTAAATCATTGTTTCCTGCCTGCCAGTAAAAATTTCATCTGGTTAGGTAATCAATACAAGCTTATGTTTTAAATGAATATGTTTCACTTTTCATAATGAACTGTTGGCAAAGAAATTCATTTTAGTCCAATGCAATTATGCTTAAGAAAAAAAATAACTACATCTGTTGCAATAGGGTGGAATTAGGCCTAGTAATTTTGCTTTTATGAGGTAAATCAGTATGAAATGGGATAGTTGATTCAGTGCTACTTACCAATTAGAAATTACCTAGACCATGAAAGAAATTTCAGATAAAACTCTGAACAACAAATTATTTTACTTTGCATGGAGATATGTTAATCTTTTGCCCCTTTTAATGTACAGTGTCCATCATCATGCTCCACTAACATTAGTGTTACTAATTGAATCAAAGTTATAGAATACCTAGAGCTTTTTTAGATCTGTCTGACAGGTAAACCATTTGGGAAAAGAGCAACAGGCATCAGTTTAGTTTAACAGTATTTAGTAGCTAAATATGTTCAGCACCTTGGCTAAATTCTAATTAGAAGCATCCAAAGAGGAAGAGCAATAAAGGTATAAGCTATTTAATTAAAACGAAATCCTAATAGTGTCTTCCATCCCCACCTCGGAGAAAACTGAATCAAGGAATTTAACCTGGCTTTCATTGGGCCGGGGGCAGTGGGGGGAGTTTACAGCAAGTGTAACTTGTAGTGCAATTATTGATGTTATGAGTCACAATCCTGCAGTCAGTTCCAGCTCCAGCGTTTTTGCCGCTCCATGCGGCGGAAAAAAATAAAATAAAATAGGCTGCGATCGCCGCCACTTCCTTCTTCGGCCACCCCTTTGCATTGGCCACCCCAAACACCTTCTTGCTGTGCTGGTGCCTGGAGCTGGCCCTGCCTGCAGTGACCTCTGTGCGGGGGCGGCATAAATCCACAGAGCCCTGTTAGCCGAAACCATTGCAAGAGAGATAATTTGTCAATTTAAAGAGGAAAAAAAAAACAATGCCCCCACCTTCATTTTCAACTTTTTTTTGCTGTTTACCATATTTCTACCTTCATAAATTTCTAAACTCTTGTGACATTGTATGAGTCATCTTATGTCAAGTTGCTGTTCAGGTATTTTTGTCTTAATTTGTCACTACTATTCACACCAGTGACATGAAGCATGACAGAGAGTAGAATGCAGAGTGATACCACCAATTAAACTGAAATTCATGCAAACAGGGGAATGCTTTTTAGAAAGTTCAAATCCGTTGAGGGATTAAGTTTGGGGGGAAAAAAAAAAGACTTTAGCTTGTCTGCTTCATTCCATATGTGAGTATGTAGGGTATGAGGGAGAGGATGTTATTGGTCCACAGATAACAAGAAATAATGAGTTCCCACCAGAGAAATGTTGAGTGATGAGGAAAATATGAGGATTATAGAAGTCAGTGTAATTGGGAAGATGACATGTTTCAGAAAAACCTCAATCAGAATTCCTGCTATCATAATTTCATATACAGCATATGGAGCACATAGACTGTTCACTATCATGGACTAAGGAAGATTCACAGCATTTTAAAATTCAGCATAATTTGGTAATTTGGTAGTCACAGGCAGGAAATAGTGCTGTTTGCAAACTATTACCATTTGTAAAATGGAGAAAATGATATAAAAACCTAGCAGAATCCAAAAGTATACTATCTTTTAGGAGTTGTTTGCCACATGTGGCAGCTATTTTCTCCACGTGAAAGTCACCCTTGTGTAGGAGCCCATCACAAGGCGTATGCACCATTTAAGCCCTTCACATAGGTTTGAAGCAGTATATGGTCTTTGCACTAGTGAATTTCATCCTCTATGCAAAAGCAGCAATAGGTGTCTCTCAGTAATCTGAATTTTCCAGATGCCTGGGATAAAAGGAAAATCCCTTTCAAACAAGACAAAGAATTACGCCAGACTCTGTGAATTAAATAGTCATATGACACCAATGAACATTGGTATCAGCCATGTTCTCTGTATAGATTAGTAATGAACAAAGACTTCCCACTATAATTTTGCCAGATTTCCAAAGTCAGTCATAATTTTTTCAAGTTAGGATTTTGTGTGTGTTTTCTTTAAAAAAAATACAGCCTGATTTAATTAGAATGTCAAGTAAAACACAGAAGCAGGATTTTCTGTTCTGTTTGCTGCTAGCATTTCTTAGAAAAGGATTTTGAGTTTATTTTTATTAAAACTTCAGACTCTTCATAGAGATTAGTCCCTGTCTTTGAAAGATTCATGTTAGCCTAAAAGAAACATGTTAGTAGCATTCATCATTAGCGTTTTTAGTATTAGTCTAAAATATGTTAAAGCTGCTGACTGAAATGCCTAAGTTAAGTATCGTCTCCTATGGTAACAGGCAGCCTGGCTTGTCGTTATATAGCCTTAACAATTAAAAACAAGCAAAGACCTATCTTTCCATTTGCAATTCAAAGGGACTTTTTATTTCTGAGTAAAATGGCGAAGCTGAAATTCTTAATTGGGGTTACTTTCAATAATGAAGAATATATTCTTGCCACTAATCAGTAATTAGCAGCTACATAATATACAATAACTTCCTGCTATTATTGTAATAGTACATATGGTATCATTAGTCTCACACTTAAATACACATCTACTAATTGTCCTTTTCCAGCCTCAGATTCTAAACAATTTAAGCAGCAGCTTTATTAATTAAAGGGAGGGGGAAAAAAGAAGTTTCTTTCCCCAAACATACTAATACAAATCACTGTATCCACAGATACGTAGCAATGTGCAAGACAGAAGCAGGGACTAAACACTCTTAGCACCCAGGCAAGGAGTCCACCTAAAACATCTGGCAGCATTCCACAGTCCTGAACTAGTGTGATTATCCAGTTGGGAGCTTTCCTGCATGGAGAGATAGTGTTTGCACATTGTGGTCTTTTGCAACAGCAGTAAAGCGCTCATCAGGCAAGCCATATACATATTATAAGTACATATATGGTCCCCATTACTTTAGGATATGAGCACCTCAAACTTTAAATGTATTTATTCTCACAATGCCACTGTGAGATAGGGATCTACTATTACCCCATTTTACACATCGGGACTCAGGCATAGAGAGGCTTACTGACTTGCGCAAGGTCACACAGAAAGTCTATGGCTCTGCAGGGAACCAAACACACATCTCCCATGTCTGAAGCTAGTATCCTAGCTACTGGACCATACTGCCACTCCATTCTTTACTCAAGCATGATCACTCAGGAACAAACTATTCAGGTGCTCTCCCCATCATGCCTAGTAAATCCCAAATTCATCTCTTCATTTGTGTAGATTTCAAATATAGGTCATGATCCTGTAAACATTTAATATGAGAGATGAAGCTTTAGGGAATACCAGTGTGTACAGAGTTGTTTTTGGCAAGAAAACCTCAGTCCTGAAATGACTTTAAAGTTTCAACGTGTAGTTTTAGTTTACTTGTGAGGTGCTCTCTCTCCCCTCACCCCATACCCAGTGGACTTTGTGACAAATCTACCATTCCACAAAAATACAAGATGGAAACCCATTATTACTTTCAGCTACTGAAATTAAACCCCACAAAGGTTTTCAGTTTATAAAATCCAGATTAACATTACACTATGTAAAAGTCAGAAACTAACATGAAACAAAATCAAATCATTGGAATCTGTCCTACTATTAATTAAACATCATCTCTATACCTCGATATGCCACATACACCGCTTAGCTTGTTAATTATGTTGTGTAAAGACTACAACACTGCACTCTTATTGAATGATTTATTAACTTAAGTAACACATTTTTCTCTAAAGTTTTGGCATACTGAAGACAAAAAGAGATAATCACTGTGCCCAAAGCACTTTTAAATTCATTTACACTCTATAAACAGCAAGCAAATTATACAGCCTTTATGCGCAGCCTCCTTACTTAGATTCCAGCCACCTGATTTTTTGTAATATGGATACTTTCTCATCCTTCGCTTAATAGCAGAAGTGGGAAAATTCCATTATTATTGAGAAACACATTTCTCCTTGCGTGGGATAGGTCTGCAAAAGTGACAAGTTAACAGACGTAGTCATATGAGAACCCAATTCCATTTCATTATCTAAATGCCAGTTCTCATGATGGAGTAGGATTATCGTTCCCTATCATCTCGTTGATTGATTGTAGAGTAAGACTTAGTATAGAAAGTCTGTTTATCCACTCTGTTCACTTCTAAGTTAATTAAATTCATCCATCTGATTAGTAATTCTCCCCAATATTCAGGTTGCCAAGCTAATTTCTTGTTCCCAATAGCTTTGAAGCATCCATCTTGACATCCTTGAAGGGAACATGGGGAATAATGCAATACCTTCCAAATTATCTGTATTTATATAAATTTCAGCATCTCCTTTTCTTTTCCTATGTTTCATCTGTCAAACACCATCACAAAATGGATGAAATGTAGTTACTGTACTGAAAATTTTCTCCTGATTGTCACATACCCAGCCAACTGCAGAGATACTTGTAATCTGTTCACTGACACTTGGCTCTACTGCATACTTGCATTAATATACTGATGGGTAACTGACATTGTGGAGGTTTCATTAAGGGTTAATACAGTGGCAGTTCTATAAATGTTTACAAATTAACACAAGTAATTAAAACTCACTACAGGAGTCTCGTTTTATTCCTGTTGTGAGTTTTGATTACTCGTGGGAATAAGTCTTCTGTGATCAACCAGTAGGTACATCATTTCCCTGGTATCAACAGACCTTGAAAAATTGCTGTATAGAGATTAAAGTAAAATTTCTTTAAAGAAAACTAAAAGTTGTAGCTTTCAGGTAAAATAGAGTGAGGTAACATTAAAAAAAAGCCTAATATTAGGTGCTATGGTACTCAGCTCCCTCTTTCCAAGGCTTCTGCTGTAATTGGCATGAGTCAGCTAAAATGTCATCAAGTCTGACTCTGGCAGAACAAAGGATCTTCTTCCTTGTTGCAGAATTTCAAGTACTCAAGTAAACACTGAGCCTTGGTGACTTTGGCACTCAACACCTACTGTATTCTGACTGTCACACAAGATGACTCATATGAGTGAGTAATTTCCTTGAGTCAGCAAGTTCCTCTAGTTATTTTTCAGATGTTCTCCCCCGTAAAGAGCTTACGATCACTTTGTCTTCCTCTCTTAAGTTCTCTCTAGAAAGTATTCCTTCTCTCCTGGTACCACAGCTATTGAGTTGCTCTCCACATTGGGCTATTTTCCAAGAGCTATTCCTCTTTTCTCTTTCATTCCCCATTCTGTTTTCTAAATGGCCTCAATATCTTCAATTAAATTTAGAATTTAACCCAATTTTTATTTTCTTGGATGGAGAAGGAGAAAAAGAATGCAAATATATCAGGCTGATTTAAATTTGGTTATTGCAGCATTATACCACCATCTAGAGCTACTGCTGATAATCCTGGTCATTCTGTTTATCTTAATGTTAGACCAGGGAGAAGTGATTGTCAGCTGTGATGCAGTTTGCTTTACAAGTAGTTTTCTGCCTGAATCTCTCTCTTCTGAAGTATGATTTTCTCAGGTGTAACTGCTGTGTTCAGCTTGTACCCACACAAGTGAACTAAACATTTTGTACCAAAATATTGTCTACATTCCTCAGATATAAAAAAAAATGTATGCATGTCTTTCAGACGTTTTTAAAGAACAGTGTAATATTGATTGGCTGCAGATAAGTAGAATAAGCCCGTTAACTAATATAAGTTTTTATATAAACAGAGTGTTTATTCAGCTATATTCTACACTGTCACCTCAAATGGACTTGGTGTATTCATCATTTGGGGGACACTTAATCTGGCACATTTCTTCTCTGGACTCAGCATGTCTTTCTTCCATAATGGCTAAAGTGTTATAGTGAAGTTAGTTGGAAGTAAGCAGCGTATTTGTTTACAGAGTAGGGGATTCTCAAACTTCTTTGCACCATGACCACCTTCTGACTACGAAAATTGCTACATGACCCCAGGAGGGGGAACCAAAGCCTGAGCCCATCTGAGTCCTATAGCCCCGGGCAGGGGGGCCAGGGGCAAAGCCAGAGCCCAGCCACTCTTGGCAGGGGTGGGGGGGACTGGGGAGAGGGCAAAGCCAAATCCCCAAGAGCTTAAGCCCCAAGTGGGGGCCCTGTAACCTGAGCTCCCCCCCCCCCGCACATTCACGGCTGAAGTCCTTGGTCTTTGGTCCCGGGCAGTGGGGCTTGGGCTTTGCCCTTTGGCAATCCCATTAAAATAGGGTCCCAACCCACAGTGTGAGAACCACTGGTTTAGACACACCAAATCCTCCATCTTGGAAGGGGATTAACTAGATCAGTGGTTCTCAAACTTCTGTACTGGTGACCCCTTTCAGATAGCAAGCCTCTAAGTGCAACCCCTCCCCCCACCCCGTATAAATTAAAAACACTTTTTATATATTTAAAACCATTATAAATCCTGGAAGCAAAGCAGGGTCTGGGGTGGAGGCTGACAGCTCACAACCCCCCATGCACTAGCGGATTTACCATGGCACCACTGGCGCCATAGCACCAGGCTCACACTCCAAAGGGTCCCTGGCCCAGCCTCTCTTCTCGACGAAGCTTGGTGCTGCTGTGCCCGGGGCTCTGTCCTGCTGCTACATGGCAGCCGGCAGCAAAGCTTCCCCTCCCCTGCCTCTTCCCCTAGTGTGTTGCATACTCGCCCCTCCTCTCACTCTCTTTCCCTGTTCCCGATCAGCTGTTTGCCAGGGAGGGAGCAGCAGCCGCCGCCGCAGCCTGGACCCCGGGCAGGGCGAGTCCCCACCAAAGCTGCTTCTCCAGAAGGAAATGATTTTTTTTTACAGGCCGCCCCCTTTTCCCAGATCTTCCTCCCCGTCCTCCTCCCGCTTCACCCCCTCCCCAGCATGGGGCCCCCTCGGCTCCCCCCACACACACTTCCTCACTCCTTACCCCTGGTGCCCCGTCCTTGCTCCAACTCCTAAGGGGGGTGAAGGACCTTGCACAGCAGCACCCGTGTCCTTCCTCTCAGCTCCAGCCTGGGCTAGAGTAGCAGCCACGCTGTCCCTCCAAGTCCTAGGAGCATCAGGCAGCTTAACACTAGTGAAACAAATGCCCCTTCCAAAAGCAGCTGCTGTCCTGTCAAGTGTGCAGGGGGCTCATGGGGGACTTAACACTCCACCCCCACCTTTCCTCATCACCCACTGCCATAACGGAGAGAGCGGTAAAGAGCTATTGCATCACCAGCACTCACAAGTTTTCTTTAGCTGAAAGAGGTCACAGGACTTTACAAAAAGAGAGAAGTGCCTGCCTGGTTTTCCCCTCCAAAGGATAATTACCAAAGGCAAAGTGGTGATATATTTTGTGAGGGAGGCCGTGGAAAATTCCCATCTGTTCCTTGGTGTTGAACATTTAATAACTTTCAGGAGAGAGAGAAGGAAGTGGAGAAGAGGTGGGGGCAGGGCCTTGAGATAGGGAGTGGAATCGTGGCATACCCCCTCCAGCCCCCTGCTGTGAACCGCTCAGGGCGGGGGGCTGGGAGCACCCCCACAACCCCAGCCCACTTCCCCAACCATGACCCCTGCACCTCCTCACGAACTCCCAGCCCCCTGCCCTGACTCCTGCACCCCTCCATGACCACAGCCCTGACTCCTGCACCTCCACACATACCCAGCCCCCCACATCCTATGTCCTGATTCCTGCACCCCACCCCACACACAGTCCCAGCACACCCCATGCCCTGACTCCTGCACCCCCCATACATCCCCAACCCTCCACCCTGAGCACCAAACAGGAGTTCCTGCACCCTCCCTCCCACATACTTACCTGCACCCTTGCACCAAATGGGAGCTTCCCCAAGGTAAGCGCTCCACACTCCAACCTCCTGCCCAAACCCTGAGCCCCCTCCTTCATTCTAGCTCCTGGCCAGACCCTGCACCCCAACCCCAGCCTGCTCCTGCACCCTAACTCCCTCTCAGATCCTGCACCTCCATGCTTAGCTCGGAGCAAGGATTGGCGAAGAGAATGGGCTAGAACCAGGGAGAAAGTTGGTACCCGCTCTATGTGGGCAGGGGTAGGGGGAACCCTGTTTACCCCCTCCCCAGCCCTGCTGCACTTGCAGTTTACTCCCAGCCCCTCCCTTGCACTAACAACCAACCTTAGCTCCCACCCCACTGTGTTTTTGCCCCCAGCTCCTGCCTTGCTCCAGTCAGCAGGGGCTAATCCCCCCTCCGCCATGCCCCACTGTGCTTATTTTGTCCCTGGCCCCTCCCTCGCTCCAGATGGAGACCAATCCTTCCCCCACCACCACCATGCCCAGCTATCAGGGTGGATAAAAGTCAATGACTTAAAAAAAAATGATTTTCTTAAATTTAAGTAGTTTTTCCCCCTCAAAAATCCGATCTAAAGATAGTTTTAATGAAGATACATTATATCATTGAATAGGGATTATAAATTCTGATTCTATAGTATGAGACAATATATTCATGCAATGTTTAAGAAAAGTTTTGTAAATGAGTTCCAATAGTTCATGGCTTAGGGACCCAATCCTATGGGGTTCCACAGGCTTCTGTATAGATTATTTAGGTTAATTTTTCTATCCGCCCAATGGGACTCAGTGCTCAGTCTAGAAGATACCATCAGAGATGCTTAGTTTTGCAGCTCTTAAACTGTGGATTTGTGTCTCCAGAGTAACATGCTTGTTAACAACAAAAATGTTTTTAAATAAATAATGTATAGAGGTGAGAAATAACAGACTTCAATTCTATTGTCCCTCTGCAAATTAGTGTAGACAAGGTCAACCCCTTACCTCTCTCTAAAAGTGAAAAGTTTTAATAAGTTCAGTGAATAGAAGATTGTTGGGGGCAGAATAGATCTGGACAAGGAGAAGTCTGGAGATAAACGTGAAGTGAGGGACATATTTTTTTTGTTAAAATATTATGTTTGCTGTTGAAGCAAAAAATCCAGAATACTTAACCTTGTTGTTTTAGTTAAATAAGACAGTTTAAATGTCTGTCTGGTGACGTTCTCCTCCTAATACAGCCTGGCAAGAAAATCCTCCAAATATTAATGATTAGCCTCATGAGTTGGAGATAATTCACCTCCCAAAGACTTCATAAATATCAGCTTCAATTATCTTTGGTAAATGAACTAACAAAACATTCATTTTCTGATATAGCTATAAAACTCATCTGAAAAATTTTCAAAATAAATCATGGTTAAAAAATGTATAGTGTGTACCTTCTAAAAATGAAACCTATATCTATCTCTGAGTTGTGAAGAATATGTATTAATGTTATAACAACCAACAAGAATGGACTTTTATGTAGAAACCCATGATTAAATCGGGTCTTCCTAAGTAGTGATTTAAATCATGATTTTAATCAAATCCACCCTACCCACTATGCTCTTGCCTCTGGCCTCTTCATTCCCTGGGGGGGGGGGCACAAATATGTTTGGTGCCGGTCCCACAAAAAGTTAATCCAGCCCTGCCCCCATGTAATAAGTTCACAACCCCCTGAGGTATCCCAGTCCCCAGTTTGAGAACTCCTGTTCTAGTGGATGTAATTGGTAGCTTGGCCATCTCCAGACATTCTGGATGTAATTAACAGTATGACAGAATAAAGGAGATAGGTGTGATGGAGGGAAGGAGAGTGAGTGTGATTGCTGAGCTGAGAGATTATTTCAGAGATACAGCCTGCTTTGGGGAGGGAGGGCAAATGAAAGTTTATTCACAGCTGAAGAGTATAAACATATGTGCTATGCATAATGTAATGTGTGTCCAGTTATAGTTAAATATATTGTTTTCAAAACAATATTATTTTCTTTATATAAAATCACTAACCTGGGTTTTATAGTGGTTGTTACTTTGGCTTTTTCCTTTTTCCTCAAGTTAGAATCCTATGTGGAAAAACTAAGCCCCTGAAATTCTGAGATAGTTTTAGAAATAGAGTGGGGAAATGCAGATATAATGCCATCTACCTCTCCTTCCCTGACACCATTTGAACACTGCACTATTGATACGCTTTCATAAACATTTCCATATTTTTCAAATGATTTTTGAGTCAAACATGTGTGCTGCAAACTGTGCAAAGAACTGACTAACATCAAGCTGAAACATAAAGGATGAAAAGAGAAGCAAATAAAGCCAATGCAAAATAAACTTGATTGGATTTTGGGGGAGGAGAAAGGGGGAAGAAAGTCTCTCATAAAAGAAAAAGTCATATCAATGGAGATGCATTGAGGATCTAGTCCATATGTTCCTCATTAAAAGACTCTGACATAATTTTGTACTGCTCTTGAATTTCACATCCATACTTACATTGTGTTAGGTTTAATGTTAGTGTATTCTATAATATAAACCCAGTCATATGAAGCTACATTAAGAGTGCTATCTGGGAATAGCAAATTTGTTCTATTAATCCTATTTACCATATTTGTTATGAATTTCAGATCTGAAGAGCTACATTATAAGAGAGTAGGTCACCTTGATCTAATCAATATGATCAATTACCAGCCTTTTTAGGAATAACAGCTTGCCATGTTGGCTTATTGAAGTGCATCTTCTTCGGTTTCTGTGTAGCCAAAAATTTATTTATTTTTTGCTTTCAGTTTTAAAAGGAAAAGTGTCTGAAAAAACCTCATGATTTCAATATTCTGAAGTCAATGCGTCTAGGTTGGAACACCAAAGTATAACATTTTCTGTTGGCAAAAGCTGCTTGATAATTAGTTTACAGGTTAACAGATGATACAGGGTTCATATTAAGGACAATCAGAAATTTTACTACTATGATGTTGCATTCATCAAGCAGAGCTGTCCATATAATTTCCCTACTTCTCAGATGCCAGGCTATTTTCTCCCTTTTATTATTTATAATTGGTATTAAATTGGGACTGAGCAAATTTCAAGGTGCTGGGGGTATTAATATGTCTCTGGACCAAATTTCTGAAGGCATTTAGGCATTGTTCTGCACAGCATTGCAATGCCTAATTGAGGCACCCAAGTCTCATTTTCAAGTGACTTAAGGCCTATTTTTAGAACTACTTAGGTATTTAATTCAATTTTCAATTCCTAAATACTTTTAAAAAGCCTAGCCATGGGAGCCTAAGTCTCATTGAAAAAGTCAATGGAATTTAAGCCCCTAAGTCTCATTTTCAAAAGTGCCTTAGGTATTGAAATATTGAGAGGAGCAACTCTTAAAAATCTAGGCCTCAGTAGCTTGGACAGAGTAAGAAGTGAGATCAACTTAAAGTACCTGTCCTGATTTCTAATATCTTGAGGCTACTATCCACAGTTCACCATGCATCCCTTTTCTACTTTTTCAGCTGGCCTGTTTCCCATAAACAAAAACCAAATTCCTACCCACATGCCCTTTCCAAATACTCTTCTTTTGCCTACAGTCAGAAGGCCCATATACCTCTACAGATGCTATCTGTCTGCAGTATTTTATTTATGGTTTTTTAATTAAAAAAACCCAGATTCCTGGCATTGAAAAATATTAAAAATAGCTTCCATAAGAATGGAAAAGAATTGAAAACAATTACCAAAAAGAAAACACAAACAAACAATATTCTCAGCAGATCTCAGAAAACCAAGTCCTTCGGTAAAGGTCAGAATACTCATCCTTTCCACACTCTCCCCTATCCCCAAAATGCCCATCCAAGAGACCTTTGCTAGATGCATTAGAGGTCACCAGATGCGGACTGCTCGACAGAAATGGATGGCAGTAAATTCCAATGTAAAGGGACTCACACAAGGCATGTTTCTGATAGCTCCCCGTCTTGTAAACAGCCAAAGGGAGCTTCAACAAAAATAAATTAGTGTTACTACACTCTCCTTCTCTTTGCCTTTTCATGAGGAATGTTGGAATTGTTACCTCTGCAGTAAGAATTCCCATGACTGTGTACTTGTCACCAGGTTTAAAGCGGTTTAAAAAACAACAACAACAAAAAGATTCCACATGGTCTCAAGTTTTTCATACGTTATCAGCTGTTTTAAAGGTAGTGGTGTTATCTCTGTCATTCTATGCACTGTAAGTCAGATCTGTATATATTAGTATGCTAGCTGATAGCTCTGCTTCCAGACTACGACATTCAGTTCAGTATGGTGCTCATTAATGGAGGCAACTGGAAAACTGACAAAAGTGATATAGCAGAAGTGCTTATAAGTGTCTGAACCTGTCTGAAAGCAGGTCTTGCATTACACATTAAAATCTTTCAACTAATCCTAAATGGAGTCTACCTAATAACGGAAAAATAAGAAGGGAAGAATCATTTTCCTTCACTTTTGTTGGGTAGCTACTATTCACATCAGTGATATATAGGTGTAGGAACAGTGTGATTTAAGGACCTAAGAAAGACGATATTGCTGATATGGTTAAGGTAGGATGGCCAAACCATTCACCTTGCACTCACAGCAAGCTACAAACCTACGCGTTCCATTGAGAACCTACTACAGAGGTCGGCAAACTTTCAGAAGTGCTGTGCCGAGTCTACATTTATTCACTCTGATTTAAGGTTTCGTGTGCCAGTAATACATTTTAACATTTTTAGAAGGGTTCTTCTATATGTCTATAATATATAATTAAACTATTCTTGTATGTAGTGGTTCTACATCATCCAACTATCATACAGTGGCCAGTTATACCAGCTTTAAGGCAGATAAATTATATATAGGGTGAATTTCTTATTCCATTGAAGCCAATGGGAGCTTTGCCGTTGACATCAGTGGGGTCAGGATTTCATACATAAACTCACATCTAATACATGCAACCACATTTTAACAAATACTTATTTTTAGTAAATGATAATACACTCCATGAGATGATTACTGTGTACTTTGTTCTCATGCTATTAACGGTTAAAGAAAGAAAGCACATTTTCATTTATTTCGCTTACTGTTTTATTCAGATAAATATAATCTGTGCACACATGATCAGGGAACATCTTGGCAAAGCAGAATTTTCCAGGCAATATCTGTTCCTGCCACACAATATTTATTATTGTTTCACTGGAGACCAAAAGGTGGAAAAATCATTTGGGGCCAAATGTTTGTCAGTTGTGAAAAGCCTGAATAAATGGCCTTCAGATAGTGCATAAAACAGAACACAGGTTTCCTTCGTCAGTATCATTCAGTCAGAAATAGGCAAGAATTAGCTTTGTTTTGAAGCCTTGAATTCAATATATAAAAATCAAGACCTTGTGGGCTTTTAAAAAAAATAAATATATGCATAAAACAGAACACAGGTTTCCTTTGTCTGTATCATTCAGTCAGAAATAGGCAAGAAATAGCTTTGTTTTGAAGCCTTGAATTTGATAAATAAAAATCAAGACCTTGTGGGCTTTTAAAAAAAATAAATATATACATAAAAATTATGAGTTGTATAGACACCTACCAGTCTGTGCTAACACTGCTTCTTCCCATAGTTCCCCTCTTCAAAAATGAAGGACAATAATTTTTATTCTTGCATTAGGTAGGCTCCATTGTGGATTAACTGAAAGATTAAATATGTAATGCAAGACCTGCTTGCAAACAGGTTTACATACTTAAAAGCACTTTAATGTATTACACTGCCTTATAATGAACCCTCCCTGTTCCTCCCCACACACACACGTTGCTAGTGTAAGTCATGGGGACTGAAGTTAAAGGTGGTAGCAAGCTTGTTGCTACCATCTGTTTGTGAACAGGAGAAAGAATGGAGGGAAGCTGGATAATAGAAGGTGCTCTCTGCCACCATCTACTGGTGAAAGGGGAAGGTCAACTGCAGAGAGCTTCATTTGCATAAACTTCTGCCTAGAAATCCTCTAAACACCACATTGGCAAATCACCAGAACTGTACACAAACTCCAAACTGGTAGGGTAGTGGGACTGAATGGAGAAAAAGACAAAGGGGAGGGAGGGAGTGAAAAGGGATCCCCTACCTGGTGGCAAGGGCTCTACTTAAAGGGTTCTATATCCCACTGGTTCCCACTCCACTAAAGACTTTATGATGGACTGCACAGAAGGAACTTTATGATAGGAGACAAGACATCAGCACAGGAATAGCCTAATGGTGAGACAACTCTTCACTGAAGCCCCAGAGGAAAGATAGCAGCATAGCTGAGTGAACTCCTGGCAGAGGGCCCCCATACCCATACCACCACCAATAAAGCTGAAATCACTATAGCTGGGTAAGCTGATCGACCCTCAGGACTGGAGCGGGTAGCTCCACAGGCCTGTCCAAGTGCACTCCTGGATTCTGCAAGTATGCTAACTACGGACACCAAACTTCCATCAGAATGTAATGGAAGGAGAATGAAGATGTGTTAGAGGACCATCTGCTTATTGGATATTCACACCTGCAGATGGGGAACTGAGTTAAAGGCCTACTGCCAAGATACAATGGTGGGAGTGTTTTACTTATCCGCATTTTCTCTCTCACTCACACTCACACACACACACACTTGCTGTGTTTTCCAAGTTGATGTTGTGACCCCTTGCTTCATACACACAGTGCTTGTGAGCAGAGAGATTCTGCTATAAGGGTTCGCAGGGAAGATATTTTGTTTTCCCCAGGTTTCTGGGTGGGAACTCAAGCCTGTGGTGTATGTTAAAGAGGACCCCCTAGATATTTGCACCAGTTGGACATGGTCATGTTGGAAGGGATGAGAAAAATCTTGAGACAGATCTTTGCTTTGAAATCAGAATTAATTCTGGAGCCTTGGGGAGGAGAAATCTGTAGATGAGGTTTCATGGTGAGTTATAAGGAAATTGTGTTTCCTTTTGAATAATGCCTAACTGAAGGATGCCATGCACTGAACATTGTAGAATTATATCCACAGACTAAAAAGGATTTTCCATTTCTAAACAATAAATACATCTTGGACCCAAACCTGTACTTCTTACTCAGGAATAGCTCCCTCTGAAACTCAAAGCAGTAGGAGATCAGGCTCCTTGTTAGTAATAAATGTTTATCCTTAATGCATTAGGCCCCACTTCCACAGCCCCTCTCTCTCTCCCCCGCCTTAGCAAAGCACTTAGAAAGACGCTTCGACAGATACTTAAAATGCTTGTCTGAATAGGTGAATTCTAATTACGGTACTTGTGTCCCCATTACTGAAGTGTCTGAGTGCTTCACAATCTTTAAAATGTATCCATTCTCCAAACATCCTTTTGGAGATAAGGAACTGCTACGATCCCCATTTTATAGATGGGGATTCAGTGCTTGTCTACACTTACCAGGGGATTGACACACAGCGATCAATGCATCAATGGTTGATTTAGCGGGTCTCAGAGATTGCTCTCCTGTCCTCCTGAATGAGAAGCATAGTGCGGACCTTGCGGTAAGTAGATGTCAGTATGTTATTCATGTTGCTGAAGTTCCGTAACTTAGATTGATCTCCCCCCGTAGTGTAGACAAGACCTCAGGCACAGAGAGGATAAGTGACTTGCTGAAGGTCACACAGGAAGTCTGGCATAGCTGGAAATTGAACCCATATCTGTCAAGTCCTAAATGGTACTGCACTATCCTTCCCCTGCATGGCACCATTAAGGTCTAATTTTAGTTTTAGTGCCTATTTTAATAGTCAGAAATATTAACTAATGCACCTTTCTCGTTCAACTTGAAATCCAAACCTTTTAGATAGTATTTTAACCTCGCTCTTTGGCAAAGCCAGTTGGCAGTAAATGTGCAATGGGGATTTTTGTTTACTTCATGTATCCCTATAAAGCTGCACAGATTAGAGCTGGAATTTCTTGTAAGCTAGTTTCTAGCCCAATCAATTAAAAGACACCCTTGGTATACTGATGTATGGCTGAGGCTTTGGGTAGGAGACTAATAAATTGTGGGATCCTCTGTTTCAGCTACACATTTTCTTGATGTTAAATTCAAGATGCTAAATATTCCAAGGCCAATTTAGTCTGTAGACATGGTCCCACTTAAGTTAATGCCAGTTTAACCATAGATTTTAATGGTACCACAATCCAGCCCATGCTTAGAAAGAACTACACTGCTGATGTTCTTAATTAAATGCATAATGACTATCTATGGTAATCTGATGGCCCATAGTAGGGCTCAAAACCTTTAATATATTTATTCTTGACTCCTCTGTGAGGTAGTATTATACCCATTTTAGAGGTGGACAACTGAGGTACAAAGAGTCTAACTGCCTTTACTAAAGTCACATAGGAAGTCTGTAGTAGGCCAAGAAACTGAATCCAGCTCTCCCAAGGCCCAGACTAGCCCCTGGACCAGCTTTCCTCTCTATTGCTGTATTACATATATTTGATAACATTCTATATATTCATCTTTCCTTTTCCTTATTTTAAGGATAGATACTTTCTTTCATTTGCTGGACGTGCTAATGTTCCTCCTTGTTTTGTATGTAGATTATAAGCACACCACACATAGCAAACTGAGTATCTAGGCGGTGTATATGTTACAAAACCTCAGATAGACCATGGTAAAACACATCTGAGAACCTTTGGAGACCCACAAAAGAGGTTTCTTTTTATGCCTTTGATTATGAGGACTCCATTCTAATTGAGCACTGCTCTCACATATAATCATTTGTGACCTGCCTGACACCAAAATGATTACATATTCTGGAAGAATTGATAGTGTTGGATGCCACTCATTAGCCAAGACTGAGTACCATCATCCAAGCAGTAAGCCACACATGCTAAGTTTGCCATTCAAGAGAAGAAACAGCATGTAACAAAGAGCCACATCCTCATTTGAGAACTTGTAGGATGACTCAGCAATTAAGATATTAGCACAGAAAAAAAGTAAGTTGACATAGATGGACTCCAAAAATTTACCAAGGAGAGATTAGTAAAATTGATAATTACACATGAACTAAGAGAAGTAACCATAATTCATATACCAGACGCTCACTTTCTCAGCTGGAGTTAAAGAATGGAATTATTAGATTGGTATAAACCTGCAGTGGATGCTAACAATGTATGGTACTGCCAAAAGGGCCTGAATAGATGGGAGCTTCCAAAAAACAAACAAAAATAAAAACCTAGCAGTTACAGAAAGGAAATAGTACAGACCACATTGATGGTAGATTTTAGCAATACCAACAATGTAATTAGGTTTAAAAAACAAACAAAAAAACCTTTGTCTTGTGAGATATTTCTTCAGGTTAAATAATATCATTGCTACTACAGATTTCATTGTTTTTATTAATATGAAAGTTCTTGGCATCAATGTTATTTCTACATGGAAAATCGCTCTCAGTTTCAGGTATAAATAGCAAGGAGAGAGGCCTGGGCGGGGGAGGGGGGGGAATCCATGTATGAAAACAATATGATCCATGCCAGTGTTGTAATTATCACATACTGGAACTTAACCACTGTTCCAAGATGTCTTCCTAGACAAAAGGGTCTTCATGTTTATACTAAACAGGCATAGGTGGACTTAGTCAAGAAATCACAGATTCTCACTATGACATTCCAGGGAGTGGAGTGCTAGATAAAAGATTGCCAATCCTACTACCCCCTTAAGCCCACTGGAAATGAAGAAGGGGTGGATTGACTTGGAATTATGAGGGAATACCTGTTCTCCATGAGGTCATGCCACCCCCAACCCTCCAGGGGTTTTTGATGTCAACTCCAGTTCTCCCAGAGCCACATGAAACCCTGTTTTACTGAAAGGGTTTTGAAGAGAGTAGTCTATAAAAGGAACCATATAGGGGAGCTCTTCTATGAGTCATGTTGCTATGGGAGCAGTAGAGTAGATATGAGAATATGGAGACCCAAATGTTCCAGCGGTCTTGGCAGCTGACCTCCTTTGATTCTTGCTGAAGCCAGCCTTCCCCACTACAGTCTCCCTTAAGGAAGAATGCCAAGGAAACACCCATGTAGGGGTAAGCACCTGGCCCTAAAATAAAATAATAATAGAAATCCCACTTCAATTTTCCTAAGTCTGAAAAATGTATATATAATTGAGTAATACCACACCTCTCTCAGTTGTCACTTCCCTGTTGTATTTACCTGATCTAATACAGAGAAAAATCTGAATTGTATTTCAACTCAAAAATAAATTTATTTTCTGAACATACACAATCATTTAATATGGAAAGAATGACAATTGCTATTGAGCCAATAACTTCCTATCCAAACAAACATACATTTCTTTATAGTTATTAACTAGTAAGAACCCCTGTAACATCCCTCCTCTTACCCCCCCAATTATCATTTTATTGGAGAAAGAATAATCAGTTCTATTTCCCCATTCCACACTTGTGTAGGAGGGATTTTGTACTTACAGACTAGAAAGTTATGATGTTTTGTTTTAGCTCTTGGGATGGGGACCAACTTTGCCAATGAAAGTTCAATTAATGTAAGTCCGCATCCTGCTCTATTATGTGAGAAGTATAACAAAACCCAGCAATAAAACTTGCATTAATTACTGCAAGAAGGATTTGTGATATGACAGCAGTATTCTCTTGGCATGAGGATGATAATGTCAAACTCATTTTATTCATGATCTAAGTCAAATCTACAGAGGTGGAAGACTATTTAGTTCATGAAGTCATCACTGCCACGGGAACTCCCCGATTTATTTAACACTTACCTTGAAACTTACTATTTAGTCTAGATCATTTGTGTTACTGAAGCACATAGACATGATGTTACTTTATGCTACTTCTTGACAGAGAACTCCCCATTCTCGGAGGCAATGTATAGTAATCAAATTCACCAAACTTTTTTTTCAGTGTGAAAAGTGACAGTCTGAAGGCATGTTATATTATATATAATTAGGTACTGTTAACCTGCCATAACTTGACTTGCTATGCTTAGTAAGTTTCATATACTGTAGCAACGGGAATGTAAATCTTCATTCCATTTTCTAGCAAGAGAACGTTGTCTCTCTACTGAAGTCAAATGTGCACTTTAAGTTAGAATATATTTGCGAGTAACAAAGACTCAAGTTCATTTTATTTGTCTGAGAAGACACTATGTGTGTTAGAGAGTCAAGAACACCACAAGAATACTGAAACAAAAATTGTTGTTTAAAATAAATTTGTAAACTCACCTGGTTGTGTGGATACAATTGTGGATTTGTTTGTTGTTTTTTCTTTGCTCATTCGGAACCAATATGTACTGTTAAATAACTTGTGTTCTGACCCAGGGGTAGCAGCATTTTAGAGCTGGGGGAACGAAGACAGAAAGGGCCAAAATCTGAACTCTTCAACAAGAAGTCTTCAGTTAGTTAAACACTGGTAGTTTTTGCAAATGTGTCTAACTTCATTTAAAAATAAAATAAATAAGTAAGAACTGTTTTGGGTGAAAATTTAAAAGAAAAGCAAAAAGGGAAGTCTACCTGAGACAGCAGGACACTTGAGATATTTCAGCCTGAGCAACTGAAGTTTGAAAATGTTGTAAATAATTGAAAACAGATTACTACAAGGGAAAGTGGTATGCAATCTTATTACTATACCAGACCTCCTTGTCGCATATGAAATAATAGTGGAGTCAAGGAAGAAGTAACTAGCCATGTGTTTTCTGAAAAAAATTCTGTGACCAAGCTATAATATGGGAAGAAATTTTAAACTACAAATTCACTTATAGAAGATTTGCAAAAGTTCTCAGCATTTGTCTAACTTTGCTCCTATTCATGTCACAGGGTGTTTGACCATTGATTTCAAGGGGAGCAGAATTAGGCCAGTACTGCGCGATTTTGAAAATCCCAGTCTATTTTCCTGCAGTAATGGTTGCAGGAAAGAAAGCTAATATTTTTCTCCCATTTAAAAAATTTATATTACTACTAATTAAAAACAGATGAAAGTGGTGAGACTTTATTTACAATTCATTTCCACTTACACTTTGCATATTGTTGCTACGATTTTAAGCACAGGAAAAATAAAATGTAATCGAATACAAGGGTCAAGGATAAGTGGTAACAATGACATGAATCAAGAGGACCTTGAATCATTTTCAGTGTGCACAATAGATGTACACTGAACACATCAATGTTTTAAGAGACAAGACCTCAAAATAACAAAAGGGAAAGCGAACAGTAAATTGACTGTTCTCAATCTGTTGCTTGTATTCATTTAATCTCCCAAATCACAGAACTTTAGCATGCTCAGTTTGTGTACATCAGTGATGTACATACATACATACAGGAAAAATGATTCAAGGACTTCCCACATAAAAACACCTTACAAACCCCATTTTCGTTCTTTATTGATGTTTTATTTTTAGTCTCATGTTTAATATGGCACAGCCTAAGGACCTACTAACAGTGCAGGCCCATTGTACTAGGTACAGTACAGACAGAGTAGCAGACAGTTCCTGCCCTGTCCTGCAGAGCCTATAATCGGAATAAACAAGGCAGACACAGAGTGGGGGAACTAATAACACATAAGCAAAGTGAACAAGGTGATGGCAGCAAATGTTATGTTAATTCTATAATATTTTGGGGTATGAGGGGGAAAGCTTAATGGAAAGAAAAGTGAAGGGAGGGAGATGAGAATAAAGAACGGGTGGGTGTGGAGTGAAGCAGAGGTAAAGAGACTATAAAGAAGGGAGATGGTGAGACATGGGCATTCTACGATGTGGTTGTTCCCTCCTTTGGCCAAAGAAGTTACACAATATTCTGAGCCTTGCAGAATTGTTTCCATAGAAGGAAAAAATGATTATACAAGTCACGTACATTCTTTCATGCAAGCCTGTTCTCTGGACACAATACAAGACAATTCTGTGCCCCAAGAGCACAATACATTCAAGCACTTTACAAATCACACCGCTCTCATGCACTCTGCTGAAACTGTGAAGTAGAGCCCTGCGTTGGACTCGGATCCCACAGCTTCTGCAGGGCTGACTGCCATAATAGCAGGAGCAAGATTTTAAGAAGTCCTGTGCAGGGCTCTACCAGGAAGACAAGGCCTGAAACTAGTCAGAGCACGGTATGTGATGAAGCCTGAAGTACTTGCACGTATTTAGTAAATATAGTTATTTGGGATCTCACTATCGTCATGTAGTTTCTTCATATTATTTCTGTTGCGACCATCCTGATAACGGGCTGAAGGCCAGAATGCACTACACAGCAAGCAACCAGGAAAGAACCCTCTGAGCATGGATCAACTGAACGGCTCTACGGTGGCTACTGTCACCTCTTGTCCCTCTATCAACAACACAGGCAGGGCTTTCCCGGGGGGGGGGGGGGGGATTGAACACAGCAATATGTAGCTTTAAAATAAATGTTTTAGGTAATACGTTCATCTTCTACAGGTGGTAGCCAGATCTGTAAGATCGTGAACACAAAAACAAACCACCAACTGGCTCAATTCTATGAACTGATGTGCACCATTCCAACTGCTTTCAGTGGAAGTTGGAAGCACTCAGTACCTTCCTACCATCAGGCCCCAAGAAACCAGGAAAACAGACAGGCTCTTTTACTGTACACATTTATAGTTTTAGCTACTTTATATTTGGCATTAATAGAACTGGTGGACATTACAGCTAATGCAGCAGTGGAAGTTTTACTTCCAAACATGTGACAGAATAGCTTGCAAAACATAAATTGCGGGTTCCCCCCACCCTTTTCTAGATGTACTGGTGAAAAAAAAGCCACTGGAAACTTGCCCGCTCCTGTTGCAATCTTTTTTTTTTTGTTCCTTCTACTGCTCACGGAGCAGTTGCTAATACAGTGGCAAGAGGTCCTGTCATTTATTTTCATATGTAAAAATTATGCGACTAAGACTGTGCTTCATTTAGAGTAATTTTGTACAATTTCAATTTAAGTCAATAGCACTTCTTGACAGGAGGGAGGAAAAAAGGCTCTTTCCTTTCCCAAAGATTAAAATGAGTGTGACAGTAGGAGCAGAGCTGAAATATTGCTGTGTCACTCAATACCTATATCAACTTTTTCATGTGATCACGAAATCTTGCTCCTGGGATGGGGGAAAAAAAAGACACTGGTACAGGGAGAAGAAAGAGTTCATGAGGGTCAAATGAAGAACTCCAGTGACATCCACAGAAAAATGCAGCATGCAGGTAGAGTGGGGTAAGATAACCTTTTTTAAAACTAACACTACTTTACAAAGTCACTAGGAACAGGCAAAAAAACCTCAAACTTGACATGTTTTCCTGTTTAACATTACAAACAACTCTAAAATCCAGCTATTTTGGCAGGTATTGGAGAGATTCTATGGAGGAAGGAAAGAATCCCATAAAAATATAAAGAGGAATTAAAAAAAAATCTTCTCTTTGTCACTGCACATGGGGAATTTACACAATTCAATTATTTTAGTACAAGCAAATTTTCTGACCAACTCCATATTTCCTCTTCACCCCCATAAAAATGTTAATGGAGAAAATATTTTTGTAACTTGTCTTCTGTGGAAATTCAAAAAGGTTTCAGTTTTTGTTTTTTTGACAATAAGGCCATTTTCCCCCTACCAAAAGCAGACACTTTTTCAGGACATTTGTTTAATTTAAAAGTTCCCTCTGCCACCACCACCAGAAAAAAAGGTTCAGTGGAAAATTTTCCAGCCAGCTTTATAAGCAAGTTTAACAGCGGCAAGAATTGACAGACCCTTCTTCCCATCATCTACAATGCAGGCTGAATGAGGTTAGAGAGGCTGGAGTCTGACATTGCTCTGGATTTGCTGATTCTACACTGGAAATGTTTCCACTCAACAAGATCAGAGCCTGTGCCACCACTGAACAACTGCATTTTAACTCAGGAGTTATCACAAATTGAGTAGATTATGTATAATTTCCAGCAGAAGTTGAGCAGCCTCTACAATAAGTATCTGCGGGATACAGAAGAGTTTGAATCAGAGAGGCAGGAAGGTTAGAACTCCAAGAAACTTCATTTTTTATATCCAGTATCCATGGGATTTTATAGCTGCCTGCATTTAGTTCCTTACACTGCATGTTTTTCCAATATAGCTGAAGTTAAAATAAAAATGAATGGGAAAATTAATACCTCTGCTTGAGAGATGCTGATATAATTCCTGTACTTTGAATGAGGGTCAAACACAAATACATATTTTGATAACTGGCTAAAACATATAGTGGATACACTGCATGAAACATTTTAGCCTTCATCATGTCTGATCACTTTTTCTAGAAGTGAGTCTTTTGGGTTTGTCCAAGGAATCTGAAAAGTTGTCCCATTACATTCATTCATGAGGTTTCATTTGAATGGGAACATCATCTAGCTCTGCCATTTAAATATTGAATGGAAACTTTGTTGAAGTACAGGAGTGTCCCCATTTGTTTCAATGGGAGCTGTGAGGATAACAGCTCAAATATGTTGTAAATTCTGTAGCAGCTCCATCTGCTTTAAAATACTCCAGGGAATTACAGTAGGTAGATGTTCAGTAACATCTGAAGGTTGGAGTATGGGATACTTGTACATATGCTTTATTGAACTCTTACTATGTACTATCTGAAATACACCAACACATTAAATATGTAAAGTAATTTGAAGAAATAGAATTATATACACACATACCTGTCACCTGTGTATTTGCAATTTTCTTTTTGATATTTCTTATGGGCTTAATCGTTCTAAGATTTACTCATATGCTATTGATAGAGGGGGAAAGCCAATAACAACTAGAGCTGATCAAAAACAGAGAAAAATGATTTTTCACCCCGTTTTCATCAAAATATAAAAGTTTGAAATGTAATTAATTCCCCAAACATCAAATCAGCTCTCTAGTTGGTCAACTATCAAGTTCACATTTAAAAAAAAAAGATCAAACTTTCAAATTGACAAGACTATTAAAGTTTTGTGATTTGAAAAATGTTAATGATCTCCAGTAAAAATCTCTCTCTGAATGGACTTCATCCCTTCTGCAACTTCCGTTGATCTCTCCTCTGCCAAAAAAATCAAGAAGTTGTTCAGCACACACAAATAAGAGAGGCATACCTACTATTTAAATTAGGCCAGGGACTATGAAATAGTGTCCTGTTATGAGCCATTAGCACTGTGAAATATTGCTCTTGATAATGAACATGAATATTAGTATTAAAATCTTTATGGCTGTCATTCACAAGTAATAACCCTAACCATGTTATTTCTTATATTAATAGAAAGATTACACAATATGGCCATAATGTGTGTTAGGGAGAAAGGTAAAATTATAAATATGTTAATGGTGAAGAGTAATGTGTCAAGTTCACGTCACACAATAAAGTTAACGTATCCGTAGCTTGGTTTTTTCCGTTGGTTGTGCAGGTCACGTAATAATTTGTGTTTCACCTGAAAATTTTCATTACATTTTTTAATGAAAGTTTTCTTAATTAAAAGTATTCTTATCTCCATCTTCTTAGAATGGAAAAGGAGAAATAAGAAAATAGCTAATATGGGGGTAGGGGAGAGAGGGAGCAAATGAAGTAAAAGCATAGAAAGAAAACATGGGAGAACTCAGAGTAGACCAAAAAGATGGGCCAACTACAGAATGAAGGGAAAACAAGATGAAACTAATGAGATGTGGAAGAGGTCTGAGAAGAAGAAGAACAAGAAGAAAAAAAGTGATAGCAATGGCTCTCTGTACAATAGTTCTTGACAAGCGCTACACATTGTTTGTTGGGGTAAAGGTTAAGGACACAGAATAAGAGTAGGAGGTTTTATTTTAAGGCATATAAGAGGTCCATTGTGATACTATATTTGGCAATGAATAATGTAATGGACAGCAAGACTAAAATCATGAACAATTGCATTCAAACATCCTACAGTATGTGATGACTGATGTGTAAAGTGCTTCATTAAGTTTTCCTGCCAGTCAAAGATGGATGTTCTGGGTTGCGCAGCATATTTAAAAAGGGTCAATAATTGTTAAATGCCAAGTACAAAATATAAAGTATAGGATATGAAACAGTGTGGTAAATTAAAAGGGCTTTATAACCTATAGCAAGTGATATAGGCATCAGGATGGGACAGTTTATGGCTCGATGGATAAAAGCTAATATTATGTCTGAGGAAGGTATTATAGCACGTAAGAATGGCCACACTGGGTCAGACCATAAGTCCAATCTAGCCCAGTATCCAGTCTTCCAACAGTGGCCAGTGCCAGGTGCCTCAGAGGGAATGAACATAATAGGTAATTATCAAGTGATCCATTCACTGTTGTTCATTCCCAGCTTCTGGAAAACAGTCACTAGGAACAGTATCCCTGCCCATCCTGTCTAATAGCCATTGATGGACCTACTCTCCATGAAGTTATCTAGTTCTTTTTTGAACCCTCTTATAGTCTTGGCCTTCACAATATTCCCTGGCACAGAGTTCCACAGGTTGACTGTGAATTGTGTGAATACTTCCTGTTGTTTGTTTTAAACCTGCTGCCTATTAATTTCATTTGGTGACCCCTAGTTCTTATGTTATGAGACGGAGTAAATAGCACTTCCTTATTTACTTTCTCTACACCTGTCATGATTCTGTAGACCTCAATCATATACCCCCTTATTCATCTCTTTTCCAAGCTGAAAAGTCCCAGTCTTATTAATCTCTCCTAATACAGAAGCCGTTCCATACCCCTAACCATTTTTGTTGCCCTTTTCATGCAACCACCATGAGAAGAGGTGGGAAGATTTCTATGGCATTAACACTGAAGCTCTGGAAGAGGAGTACCATATTGGTAGGGTGACCAGATGTCATGATTTTATAGGGACGGTCCCAATTTCTGGGTCTTTTTCTTATATAGGATCCTATTACCCTCTACCCAGTCCTGATTTTTCACATTTGCTGTCTGGTCACCCTGCATGTTGGGAGTATCCAACTCCACATAGCAAACTGTCTTCAACTACCAGGACACATTCAAACGCAGATATAGAGCTGCCAATATCACTTTAAACAAAAAAAACGGTATCAGGCTTTTCTGAAAAATTAAAGCTAGCAGGTCAAAGTTTTCATTTCCCTGGTTGACTCAAAATTAAATAGATGCACCATTCACAGAAACAACAATTTCAAAACAATCAGAAGAGTGGTTAAGATCAATCAAGTGTTATTTTGGAGTTTATTTTTATGATCACCTGAAGACTTGAGAGACTTCTAAGTATGAGTAATGTAACAAGCATTCCTATTTCATGGAAACTGATGTATTCAACTCTTGTATTAGAACTAATGAATAAAACATTCCATTACCCATAAAGTATGATCTGGGATGTCTTAATAAAGCTTTCTTTGGTGGGGAGTGTGAAGAAGAACTTGCTGTGTGTATTTCAGTCTCAACTAAACTAAAAAAAAAATCTATTTAAAAGAAATTAAGGAAATGTGTCATTTTTGTTCATATATGACTTGAATTTCATGAATGAAAAGCATCTATTATAGCATGTACAAAGAAATGAACCTTACATAAATGCCCTACATGATTCAAACAGTCACTTTCTGATCTTCATATTCCAACAGAATTATTAATAGCTGTGATGAAATATTCATAGAAAAGTGCCCATTTCCTGTGATTTCTGCTAAAGTGTAATTTAACTTTATGCATTTCTTGCTATCATATTAATTTAGGTCAGGCAAGAGCCGACTATATATAATATAAAAATAATGCCTGTATGACAAACTGTATAACGGACTGTCTGAGGTGATTTGACCTTCTAAACAGGTATTGTTTACAGCAGTTATAGGCACTATAGGCCTGATCCAAGTCCATTGAGGTCAATGTATTTTTTCCAGTCATTCTCAGGGGGGCCTCTAGATCAGAGCTTATGGGCCGAATGGTGCCCTTAGTTACACTAGTATAAATGTAGGCAGAGGTATTATTCCATATTTACGCCAGCTTAACCGGATAGCATGTGGTCTATTATTAGATACCATATATGTACAGAACCAAACTATGTTACCTCTCTGAGGTAAGACTAGCAACAATGGAGTAAGTTTGTAAGCATAATTCAGTCAAAACTTCTGTTGGCTTCAACGAAAGGTCGTTCTGGCATCCTGGCTCTTAGAATAATTAATGAAAGAGAAATAAGGACAACTGATTTAAAGACTCAAATTAAACAAATGCTCTCAGTGAAAACTTGTAGTGTAACTCCAGGCTTTGCGGACTATGGGCCAAATGCTGTAGTCTTTACTCCAACAAATTGCACATAGACTTCGATGGGGTTTCACAGGCACTTAAGGACACCTTTATACCCCTGGGAAGCCATTGTCTTTGTTTGGGGTTTTATGGGAAGCCAAGGACATGATTCGGTCCTAATTATGGATTGTCAAAGGGAATAAATACCAGGCTGTAAAGAGTGTAAAAACAACTTGACATTTTCTCTTTAAGAAATTATATTTTGCATAGGAAACGTCTCTGCAGAGAGGTTTAAACTATACCTTTCACATTGATTTAGTGACCAAGATGGAACAACCCTTATGTTGCACAAACACAGCAACACCTACGTACAGTTACCTTTTGGGGGCTCCCAGCCATCCTGCTTTATTCATGTTCTTACCCCAACTTCAGTGATGTGATCACTCTCATTCTGGCTAAGGAGGTTGCTATCCAGAGCGCCTCAATATTTGTTTGATGCAATGTGACATTTGACAGATAAGCACTATTCAGAGGGAGTGTTTGAGAGCAACTACTCACTCCCTCACAAGGTTCTCAGGGAACAAAGGATGAACACTGGGACCCCTAGACTCTTAGAATCCTGGACCATGCATATGCTTCAATTCTGACAAGGAGAGACACTCCCCCTTGGCATGAAATGGTAACTCAGTCTCCTGGCCATTCACCCTGAGCCTCCCTGCTTAGATTTGCAAAAGGAGGGTGGGGGGAAGATGAGGAGAGTTTAACAGGGAATTTCAGTTATTTATATATTTAAATTTACATCACGTATGTCACAATATCACACACTGGGCTGCCCTTCCCACTTCATAACATACCCAGCAACAATCAATCATTATTAAAACCTCTCAGAAAAGTGCATTTCATAAAAATTCTCCTCCTTCAGGTAAATTCATACAGAATTTGATAGGGATTTTAAGATCAGTAACTTTCTGTGGAAAATACTTTAAAAAACCCACAGATTTTAATACAAAACAGTTCTATAATTTGTACCATCCTATAGGAATCCATTATAGGGATTTTAAATTCTAGAGGATGGTGTCAGCCTAGCAGACAGTTCTACGCCTCTTTTGCCTCAGAGTTTAAAGAGATGGGGCACATGTTATTCTTACAGTTCTCTCAACATGAATTCTGCTCTCTATCAAGGTATGTTTTAAAATATAAATAAATAGTCACAGAGGGTTCAAACCAAGTTAAAGCAAGGTTATTTTTCCTATTAAACTATCTTTTTCCATAATGGTTCAGCCTGCATCCCTAAAGGGCAATCAGTGCAACCCACCGAGTTTTTAGCACTGGTGCTCTTGGCATGAAGCTCTGCTCCATACCCCTGATTCTGCCCCATACAGTTTTCATGTTCTTGCTGTACTCTTTGTGCCTATCAGATTTATCTTTTTCCATATTTTATGCATATTTATAATTAAAAGGAACATTTGCTGCACAGTGAATTTCAAAAGGCTTAGTATATCTTATACCTACATGGATAAGAACTGTTACATGTTTATTTCATTTTGTGAACACTAGTATCACATGATAAAACAGAATGCAGAATAATGTACCCTAACGTCAAGTAATGGAACAAGAAAGAACCTACTTTTTACATCAGGTTATCATTACCATTTTAAATAATACATCACCAACAAGAATTTTTCCAAGTAATTGAAAGAAAGAAATACACCCAGGAAGCAGGTGTTTTTTCCCATTGCTACCAAATAATTCAGGATGACACATAATACTTTGACAGCATATATATAAATCTCGCTCAGAAATGTTCCTGAAATACATAGGTTCTCCTGAACATACAATATTTCTTGCCACCACATAGTACCGTAACTGTGCAGGTTGAGCTGACAGCAAAAATGTGAAGTTCATAATTAGACTGTGCCCAGTATTTATAAAAAGTAAACAAACAGGGATTTAATTTCTGATTGCCATTTCTCTGACTCAAGAATAGAAAGTGTGGTGGAGTGGTTTCTCTTCAGAAGGGTCTCTGGAAACATTTTCTTCAACTTTCCTCTTCATGGAATTATAGATAACATTTGATAACCAAAGCAGTCTATAGAACACTAAGTTTCACCCTAGTTTTGCATTGAAAGGAGACAGAAACATGAATTTGAGATGACTGCTGCAAAGCCATCTGGAATGGAACCTGAGCCCTCATTTGCTCATTAGATACACAAACTTCAACAAAATGGGTTCAGCTCTGAGTCAAGAGTTTGTAGTGAAACTTGGTGTCCAATGGGTTTCACATGGTTTAGGGCTTTATCGTCAACACTTCTCATGACTTTAAATTTTAGTAACAAAGAGAATAAATAGTGATAAATATGCCAACTGGGCTGTCCTCTTCTAACTAATATATGCATAACCCTATATAGTAGTTTCATTAACAGATTCCAGAGCCAGTCAATCACTGCGTGCACAGACACAAACAGTCTGTGAATATTTCTAAAGGAAAAATTCACCTCAACCACTTTGCTCTGCACAAGTATCATGTGATCAAGCCTCACTAGCACAGATATTCGGAAAACCTGAATTATGAGCTCACACCCTGGAATGTTTTAATAAAATAAATGTTCCATTTCCTTTCCTGCATGTGTTCAGAGCTTAGATAATCTGTTTGTCACATTAATCAAATCTAGCTAAAGAAACAATATTATAAGACAAGCAACTACTCATATGCAAACAACACAGCTTAAACAGCAAGTAATTAAAATTAATGAAAAAGTTGATCACATTTCAAACAATTAATATATTTGAGAAAGTTTCTCTGAACTCATAGTGATTGTATATGGAAAAAGAGGCTTAATCTGAAGGAATTATTCTCTCTCTAATATCAAAACTTTGCAAAGAGGGTCACTGAAGCTCCCAGTCTAAAACTCATGCATTCCACAACGCATATAAGTACTATGCCAACAATGCTACTATTACACATATCAAAAAACAAAGCAAAGTTATATCACCCTTTTCCCATACCCAAACCAAGTAACTGAGGTTATTGTTGTCACATGACGACTACAATTAGATTGTAACCTCTACAGGGCAGGGACCTTGTCTGTCTACTTAAGGGGCACTATAAGTAAATAGTAAGCAAAAAAAAAAAAAAAAAAAAGCATCCTGACACTACCTGGGATGAGTGCCTCAAATGCCCTCAGTAATAAAAATGATGATAATGTTTCTTGGGTTCTTCTATCCACAACATAGAAAAAAAAACCAAAAAAACATTTAGAGGCAGATTTTCAAAGATCTCGCCATCCACAGCTCCCATTTAGGCACCTCAGTAAAGGCCTGATCCCAACCCCACTGAAGATTTCCCAAAGACCTCATCTACCACTTAAGCATCTAAAAGTAGTAGCCAATTTTTCCAACAACATTAAGCACCCAGCAGATTCCACTGAGAGCAATGGAATCCACACATTTACTATTTACTCATTGACAATAACGGGAGCTGTTGGCAATGAACTTTTTTAAAAATATGGACATTTGATTTGTGTGTCAATGGGAGCTGAGTTCTTTTGAAAATGTGGCCTCTTACTTTCTCTTTAAACTGAATAAAGTTGGTCAAATGCTATTTGATGAATATATGAGCCACATTTTGCCACTAGTGGAGAAATGTATCAGTTGCTTTGACCATTATTTCACCAGCTCTAAAACTGAATTGGCCTTGAATAAACCCCAACAACATTTGTTTTTATTGCTAAGAAAACAGACGCAAACTATTTATGCAAACTTGGGGGAAAAATAGTTTAGGATATTTGCAAAAATCCACAAAGACTGTTCCATCCTCACTTAGATATTTTAGAATCTTAGTTTAGTGACTGCTATGCAGGGTCTCCAAATCCCCCGGAGGAAGGTATATTACAGATATTAGTGCCTGAACTTGCTGGGAACCTCACTGCCATTGTCTCTGTTTCTAGCATTGAAGTTATGTGCTGTACACATTAATGCACACTGTACAGACCTCAACAACAATCAGCAGCTCTGCCACACACTAGAATATATCTGAGTGAAAAATATTTTTCAAAGGATAACAAAATGGATTCTATCTTGAGAGTGAGTTCTGTATTATTTTCACGTGACAGTTTTCTTCAAGAGATCATGATGGTCGAAAAACTTGATTACTGAATATTTGTATTTATCTAGGAGTGCAAATGGAGGCACACTCTACATCATGACAACACAAATCTCTAACATGGTAGCTGAAATAAGAATGCAAAAAAAATTGTACAAAAACTTGCATCATCGTCTTCCTTGGCCTCTTTGCTGCTCGTGAGACTGCTGATCACACCCTCCCTTCCAGGCTTTTGGGCTCTTGCCCTTTCCTAGCACTCCTCTGACCTTTCTGGTGTTCCCTTCAAGATCTCTTTTTACATGTCCTCCTCTTTGAGACGTGCAGGATAAGACAGAGAAAAAGATGGAGGCTCAGAGATAGACGGATGTTCATAGGAGCTCCTGTGGTCCCCTCTTATTTTACAAGATAATTTTCAGTGATATCATCTGCAGTCATTGTTCCAAATGCCACCTTTAAAGTACCTAACTATTCCAACATCCCATCATGGAAGTCTTGCCATTAATTTAAGTTAACCATGACCAAAACTGAACTTCTAATCATCCAATCTTGTGTCTTTCTGCCTCATGTTTTGAAATTTCATTTAAAACTTTGCACTCAGATTGAGATCCTTAAAGTTTTGATAACCTTAGGAGCACAACCTGCTCCCACATTCTAGAAAACCTCTGGGCCAGCATACCATTGGGAATGCAAAATTATGAGAAGTCCTCAGTCCGACCAGCAAACCAGGTAAAACCTGTCAGTTTCAATTAATTGGAGAGCAAACTCAAAAGTGAATTCTGGCAGGCTGAAGGGGGATATATCTAGCTGAAAGAAATAAAACTGAGTTTTTGACAAAATCTGCTATAAACTGGCTTGCTAAGGAACACTCACTAAAAGAGTATAAATCAACTGACTAAACTGTATCCAATATATAAAATCATAAGAAGATTGTCCTTCTCTTGATCTCTTCCACAACAGTACGGTACGTGGTGGAAATGCAAAATCTATTTAAATTACACAAAGGGATTTAAGTTTTAATCAAAAAACATAGTGCATAGAAATTAAAGAAATATGCATACAAATTTACACCACATACACAGGTCGCCAAGCCTTTAAATTCTCCATTTTCTTATTATACTATTGCCTCAACCATGCATTCTCATTTTGCTATGTTACTTTAAACAATCAATATGTTTTCACTTGTCTGACAAATTGAAGTGAAGGGACCATATCTTCTACTAGTCTGAATGTGAAATGCAAGGTCAGATAGAATATAAAGTCTGCGGAAAAGATAAAGCCAAAAGAAACCAAAAAACTTTTCCACTTCACAACAGCATTGTGTGTATTATGCCTTTTTTCCTGAAATGGAACTGATTTCAACATTAAAACCTCCCTCCTAGTAAAACAAAACCAAACCCCAGATCTGACTGAACAATCTGAAACTGAGGTTGCTGCATGACAATAGTTGTGTGCAGATCACTAGAGATTAGACAAGCATTACTCTTTTCTTAAAGGAACATTTTACCTATCTTTAATTTTATTTGAAATATAGGAGATTGAAAATACAGCTCTCTGAAGAGTCATTTTCAAACAGCCCCCTCCTAAATGCACATGAAGTCAACTAGTCTTTTTTCTTTTCAATGTTTTATACAAGTAAGAGGAGTTAGGGGAAAAGGACGTAAAAAAATATCATGACTGAATATGTATTCTAACCAAACCGGGAAACGCATTCCAGCATATTGCAATCTAGTGTAAAAACCAAAACTATTTCACCTAGGTATAGCCCGAACTGAAAATCTGGATTCAAACATACCTCAACTTTGGAATGGGAAGAATCACAGTTGAAATCAGGGACCAGATTCTGTTTTAACAGCTGCATTTTAGCATTATAATGGGAAAAACTAAAGTCACAGACTTTGGGATGTTTGCCGCTGAATTTGGGGACACGAATACTTTTCTCCCAAGGCTTGTAAAAACCATTTTGTTCTTCTTGTACGTAAGCACAGCACAGTATATAGCCTAGCTCATAATCACCTTCCATCTAACCCACAAATGCCCTGGACAACCTCCTTATCAATTTAAAAAAAATAACTCACATAACTTGCTGCTAACAGCTACAGAAAAGCTGTAAGCTACAGCTTACACAGTAAAAAAAAAAATTAATTTGTCATTGTGTTAATGTGGTTTACCAGCTAGAAACAAGCAAAAGACCAGGCCTAAATAGCCAGTCACTTTTCCACAGACTACCAGTGTCTCTGCCAGGGTAGGGCACTTGGAGCTAGGGTTAGGGTTCCTATGGTTAGAGCATCCTGCCCTAGGGTTAGGGTTCCTAAGGGTAGGGAACTTGGAGCTAGGGTTAGGGTTTCTATGGGTAGAGTACTTGGACTAAGGTTAGGGTTCCTATGCGTAGGGCTTCCTGGCAGAGGGTTAGAATTCCTAAGGATAGAGCACTTGGAGCTAGGGTTAAGGCGTAAGGCTTCCTGCCATAGGGTTAGGGTTCCTATGGGTAGCACTTCCCGCCCTAGGGTTAGAGTTCCTATGGGTAGGGCACTTGGAGCGAGTGTTAGGCTTCCCATGGGTAGGGCACTCGGCCCTAGGGTTAGGGTTCCTAAGGGTAGGGCACTTGGAGCTACGGTTAGGGTCACTATAGCTAGGGCACTTGGAGCTAGGGTTAAGGGTCCTATGGGTAGGGCTTCCCGTCCTAGGGTTAGGCTTCCTAAGGGTAGGGCACTTGGAGCTAGCGTTAGGCTTCCTAAGGGTAGGGAACTTGGACCTAGGTTTAGGGTTCATAAGGGTAGGACACTTGGAGCTTGGGTTAGGGTTCCTATGGGTTGGGCTTCCTGCCATAGGATTAAGGTTCCTGAGGGTACGGCAATTGGAGCTGGGGTCAGGGTTCCTATAGGTAGGGCTTCCCGCCCTAGGGTTAGGGTTTGTAAGGTTATGACAGGTGGAGCTAGGGTTAGGGTTCCTACGTGTAGGGCTTCCCACCCTAGAGTTAGGGTTCCTAAGGATAGGGTACTTTGAGCTAGGGTTAGGGTTCCTAAGTGCAAATCACTTGGGGTAGAGTTGGAGTTATGATAAGTAGGGTTTCCTGCTCCCTGCTCCCTACCCTTAGGAACCCTAACCCTAGAGCTAGGGTTAGGGTTCCTATGGATAGGGCTTCCCGCACTAGGGTTAGGGTTCCTAAGGGTAATGCACTTGGAGCCAGGGTTAGGGTTCCTATGGGTAGGGCACCCTGCCCTAGGGTTAGGGTTCCTAAGGTTAGGGCACTTGGAGCTAGAGTTAGGGTTTCTATGGGTAAGGCTCCCCACCCTTGGTCTAGGGTTCCTATGAGTTGGGCATTTGGAGGAAGGATTAGGGTTCCTATGGGTAGAGCGCAGTGCCCTAGGGTTAGGGTTCCTATGGGTAAGGCCCTTGGATTTAGTATGAGGGTTTCTATGGGTAGGGTTTCCCGCCCTAGGGTTATGTTTCGAAAGGGTAGAGCACTGGGAGATAGGGTTTGGGTTCATATGTGTAGGGCGCCTCGCCCTAGTGTTTGGGTTCCTATGTCTAGGGCAAATGGAACTAAGATTAGGGTTCCTATGGGTAGAGCACTTGGAGCTAGGGTTAGGATTCCTATAGGTAGGGCTTCCATCCCTAGGGTTAGGGTTCCTAAGGGTAGGGCACTTGGAGCTAAGATTAGGGTTCCTATGGGTAGGGGCCTCCAACCTAGGGTTAGGGTTCCTATGGGTTAGGCATTTAGAGCAAGGGTTAGGTTTCCTATGGGTAGGCACTTGGTGCTAGGTTTGGGATTCCTCTGGGTAGGGCTTTCCGCCCTAGGGTTTGCGTTACTAAGGCTAGGTCACTTGGAGCTATGGTTATGGGTGCTATGGGTAGGGCACTTGGAGCTAGGGTTAGGGTTCCTGTGGTTAAGGCTTCCTGCCCGAAGCTTAGGGTTCGTAAGGGTAGGGCACTTTGAGCTAGCATTAGGGTTCCTAAGGCAGGGCACTTGGAGTTAGGGCTAGGATTTCTATGGGTAGGGCTTTCTGCCCTAAGGCTAGGGTTCCCATGAGTTTGGCATTTAGAGCTAGGTAGGGTTTCTATACATAGAGAGCCCAGCCCTAGGGTTAGTATTCCTATGGGTAGGGCACTTGGAACTAGGGATAGGGTTCTTATGCGTAGGGCTTCCCGCCCTTGGGATAGGGTTCCTAAGGGTAGGGCACGTGGAGCTAAGGTTAGTGTTCCTATGGGTAGGGCTCCCCGCCCTAGGGTTAGGATTCCTAGGAGTTCGGCATTTATAGCTAGGGTTAGGGTTTCTATGGGTAGAACGCCCTCCTCTAGGGTTAGCGTTACTAAGGGTAGGTCACTTGAGGCTAGGGTTAGGGTTCCTGTGGTTACGGCTTCCCTCCCGTAGGGTTAAGTTTCGTAAGGATCGGGCACTTGGAGCGAAGGTTAGGGTTCCTGTGGGTAGGACATCCTGCCCTAGGCTCACGGTTCCTAAGGGTAGGGCACCTGGAGCTAGGGTTACGGTTCCTATGGGTAGGGCTTCCCCCCCCAGGGTTAGGATTCCTAAGGGTAGGGCAGTTGGAACTAGAGTAGGGTTCCTATGAGTAGGGCCCTTGGAGCTAGGGTTAGGGTTCCTATGGATAGGGTTTCCCACCCTATGGTTAGGGTTCCTCTGGGTAGAGCACTTGGAGCTAGGGTTAGGGTTCCTATGGGTAGGACATCCTGCCCTAGGGTTAGGTTTCCTATGAGTTGGGCATTTGGAGCTATGGTTAGGGTTCCTATGGGTAGGACGCCCCACTGTAGGGTTAGGATTCCTATGCATAAGGCAGTTGGAGCTTGGGTTAGGGTTCCTATGGGTTGAGCATTTGGTGCTAGGGTTAGGGTTCCTCTGGGTAGTGCACCCCGCCCTAGGATTAGGGTTCCTAAGCAGGGCCGGCTTTAGGTCAGTTCCACCAATTCCCCTGAATCAGGCCCCGCTGCTAGTGAGAATCTCTTCCCTGGTTCAAGGCGCGTTTTTAATTTTTATTCACCAAGCGGCGCTCCTGGTTTTCGGCAGCACTTAGGCGGTGGGTCCTTCGCTTGTTCTGGGTCTTCGGCGGCGGGTCCGCCAAAGTGCCACCAAAGACTCGGAGCACCACCCTGTGAGTACAAGCCCCACGTGGTTTGTTTTTTTTTTGGTCTTCCCTGCCAGGGCCCCGTCAAAACTGTTTGAATTGTGCCCCACAGTTCCTAAAGCCGGGCCTGCTGCCAATAACAATGTGAGCATAGTTGGCTTAAAGGATCCAGTCCTGACCAGGGCGGCTCCAGGCACCAGCGCTGCAAGCGGGACGTCCGCCGGTCCCGCGCCTTCGGCGTACCTGCAGCCCAATTCCCAACAAAGCCACAGGACCGGCGCACCTCCTGAAGAAACGCAGTCGAATCCGCGTTACCAGCGGACCTCCCACAGAAACGCTGCCGAAGGCCACCTGACTGCCGTGCTTGGGGTGGCAAAAAACATAGAGCCACCTCTCATCCTGACATCCTTGCTTGATCAAAATTCTGATTTTAGCTACATTTTACAAAATCTGAACAAATCCTCCTTTTTTTCATTCATACGAGAAACCCAACTGAAGTCATTGGAATTATTTGTATGACTGATGTGAGCAGGATTTTGCTCTCTTTATATAGGGATCACTTCACTCATCACTAAAATGCAGCTCTCTCAAGTGGCAAGAAAGCTTTTTAAGAATGCATGAGAGCATTGTGGTCTATAGTTATCTTCTCCTTACTCCTGGGGTCAGGGTTTATTTCCAATTCAAGAATTATGGCTTTTCTGTATGTGAGCTACTCATTCAGTGTCTACATACATTTTCATGCCCTGCAAGCCACATGCATAACGTATTTTAACAGAAAAAAATAGTGATCAAATATTTTAATGGCTTTTTCTCATCCAATGCTATTTTAGTCATTTACTATTATCAAAATCATGAGTAGCATTTATCTATTGATTTAGTTGACTACTTACTACGTAAAAGAAAGTTAAAAATAAGATGTTCTCAAGACAGTGAAATTCTTTGAAATCTGATTACTTCCCTGTTAGAGAAAAAAAAATGCCTTGCAACTCTCAGAGACATCAAAACATTATCAATATCTTGTATCAATATATCAAAAAGAAGTTATCTGGTGAAGTTTTGTCAAACTTTTTCTGTTAATTGGTTACCTGCCTAAATATTACAGTGCTGTGCACCATAATGACTGAAGATCACAGCTTTAAATCTCATAGCATTCCTTGATGACCTTTCATAGAATATCAGGGTTGGAAGGGACCTCAGGAGGTCATCTAGTCTAACTCCCTGCTCAAAGCAGGACTAATCCCCAGACAGATTTTTGCCCCAGATCCCTAAATAGCTCCTTCAAGGATTGAATTCAGCTCTGGGGTTAGCAGGCCAATGCTCAAACCACTGAGCTATCCCTCCCCCATTTGTAATTACATTTTAAACCACTATGCCACATTGCTTAATCGATATGAATGGCCCTGTATGTCAAGGCCGAAGAGATGATGTGAAGTACAGCAGTGGGTTGGCGTCCGGGGATGTAGTACTTGGATACTCCTAATGCCTGCACTACAGTATCTAGGCACTCAGTGTGGTGCCCAGGAAGACTATTCCCTATAGTTTGCCATTTGAAATCAAGCATAGGTTGGTAGGGACGAAATTTTAGTGAGTGAGATTCAGCAGACTGTTAGAAATGAATTGATCATCTCAATCCAGTTACTGGTGAGTAGGTATCAATGTTAAATCCACCAGTAAAGAGGGCATATGATGGCAGGTAGTCACTGAAAAAGGGCCTATCGATGAATGAGAATGGAAAATAAATTACTGTGTCCATAGATAGCAGTATATTGACAGTGCAATGTGAGGAAAAAACTCTCACTGCTGTTTCCCTAGGATGTAGCTGCTTTGAAATGGTAATAACTAACTTCCAAGAGGTAACAATCCAGAATCTTTCCTGCTTCTCTCTTATGGCAGTCACAGCAAGAAAGATCAGAACCTAAACAGCCATAACAATAGACAATAGCCTTCTAAAAAAAAAAAAAAGAGAGAGAGAAAAAACATACCTCACAGGCTTTACTATCTCCTTGAAATCTAAATTGAAATCATATGACCAGATCTTTCCCCTTTAGGATAGTTGCCAATGCAGTTCCAGAAGATTCAAGAAAAGGTGATGAGTCAGTTCCCATCTCTTGATCACATTTGTCCAGAACTGCAACTCCAGCAAAATTTAGCTTTACCTTCAGGAGGAGGATAGAACTAGAGGACAATAGCTAAGTGACAAAGGACAGAAATGGCAGGGGAGGAAATTAAATGCTTATTAGGCCAGAAGAAAGGAAAGAAAACAAGTGACAAATGCGTTTTCTACATTTCCTGTATATTTTCCAATATATTCTTTAATGCCTAGATGTTGCACTGGTCAAATAAAACAAATACGCCTAACAAACACTTGGATGAAACTTCATTTTCTAGTTAGACACAGAAGACTGACTACGAATTCACATTCCAAAAGAGGATCTAAAATCTCAAATATAGGAGACCTGCTGTATTTGCTTACGGAATGCTTTTAGGCTATGAAGGATAAGGATGACACAACTAGCTGTTAAGCAGATAAATTATTCAACTGCTGCTGTCCTTTTTAAGGAATACCATAATACTTAAGAAGAGCAAGTAATAAGAAGTAGAACATCTGCTTTCTTCAAATCCCCTCTCTTCCTCCTCAAATATTGTAGCTTTTTTCCTCATTTAGGTGAGAAAGCAGCAGATGTTTGGATAGCTGTCCACACACTCATTAAATCAGCCTACATCTGAAAATCCCAGAATCCAAGTAGACAGGTGCTTTGACCTGCAGAGTGCAAAAGTGGAGTAAAGAAAATGCAATCGAAGTAACCAAGCCAATTAAGGAATTCGGTTGCATCCACATCCTGCAAAGCTAACCCATTACGCATTGTGCCATGGGATACTACAGCACTGATTAACAGAAGTTTATTAGTCACCAGAGGTCAGTGCCCTTTGAAGTAAGCAAAGAGTTAAAGCTTCACAAAAGAGCCTGAGGGAACTGCAAACTTGGCTACAGTTGATAAAGGCAGGAGATGAAGCAAACTTACTGAGGCAAGGTAAAAAACACAGATTTTCCCCCGGTCACATACACCAGAACTGGGGTTGATTTATAACCTGAAGGCAATTCTGCTGACATCATTTGGGCTGAAGCCCCTGGCCTGGAAAGGCACTGGACTAGGCCCAATTAATAGCCTGAAGACTGATTTCCTCCCCAGTGGCCAGATTCAGAAGTTTGATGTAAGGTAGGGTAAGTTTGATGAGGTCGGTGGAAACTGCATCATGCAAAAGATGTAAGTAGGCAAATGCAATTCAGAAGAAAAATCCAACCTTGCATCACAGATGGCCTATTAAATCACATCAGGGCTCACCAGTCCTGTTGGGTGAAATTGCCATCTGCCATCTAGATGGCAGTAGTTCAGAAAACTCCAGTGATACCAGCAAAATATTAATGGAGGTCACATGCCAAACTGGCAGACATATGTAGTTATGGCCCAGTTGTTAGAGGTTCTAGCACCTGTAGCTGCTGTCAACTACAGCTGGTCACACGCTATAAGCTGATATTTTCACAAAAATTGTCCATGATGTTTTGTTTTGAAGCATTTGTAATTAACACATTTAATGTCAAATTTTTACAAAATTTTCAAATATATAGAAAATATCAAAAACCTTACTGAAAAACCATTTACTCTGACTGTTGTAAAACATAACTGTCAGCGAAGATCCTGCAATTGGTAGAATATAGACTGCTGCACCAACACTTGGCCCCCTTAAACTTCCACAGGACTTCACACAGGTGTGAAAATCCAACTGCATGCTCTCAGTTGCAGAGCAGGACACTAAGGTGTAATTATGCCCCATATAAATCATTTGTTTGTGTGTATTCTGCCAACAGGCTGAATTCTGTTAGACTTAGTTCTACTTTCAAGTGTAGACCATGTCAGTTTGGGGTGTAATTTTTTTTTTATGGATATGGGCATCCCAGCACAAGTGCTAGTGTTGACACCGTTACAGTTCTTCCCCTTCCTTTATGAGAATAGCTACACCAGTACACTGTGACCACAGCAGGTGTTGTAATGCTTTTATTGTACCAATATAGTTATAGTTAATATAACTGTATCCATCTATGGATGTAGACAAGGCGTCAGTCTTACTGAGGCCAGGTCTATGCTAGAAACTTTTTCTGGTACAGTAATGCCATTTAAGGGTATGATTTTTAAAACCAAAATTTCTATGCCAGCAAAAGCCCTAGCATAGATGCAGTTGTACTTGCAGAATATACTTTTGCCAGTATGGCTTATTTTGTTTGTGGAACTATATGGGGAAATCACTCTTTTGCTGGTATAAGCTACATGTACAGTAGAAGGCTTTGCCAATATAGCTTAGACTTCAGAGAGTCCAGCTGACTGCAACACACCTAACTCACGGGAGTAAGGCAAGTGAGATTTAGTCAAAGACATTGACTGAGAGTGTGTCAGGAAAAATACAGTTTCAAATAGGTGTGTTAAACGTAAGACATGGAATTTCTAGACAGCTGGCATATCATGGCATACAACCATGAAGGATACCAGGGGGGAAAGCTGAAATAATATTACTTTTAACTCAATAAGCACAATATTTAAAAAAGAAAAAATAGACTCTAATAAAAATGAAACTCTTCATGGGCAGCAAAATTCGAAATGCTTAAAACTGAAGCAATCCAGGCAAGACCAACAGAAAGCCGGCCAGAATGAACTACAGCTCATTAGGAATGGTTCACAGAACAATCAGTGTAAAAAAAAAACCAACACCAATCACTTTTTTAAATACACATTTTTAAAAGCTCCTATTTAATAGGAGAATTAATTCAGTTTGTTGAATAAATTAAGCCTCCAGACTTTCAGTAGAGATGTAACAAACTTGTTGGGTGTTTGATTTCCTATTTATCCTATGGATGAACCTGAGCAGCACATAATGTTGATTCATATTAAAAAAAGATATTATTGAAATTATTTCTTTAACATGTACCATGCCTGTTTAAAAGAAATCAACATATTTCATCATCCAGTCATACCCCAAATTGATTCTTTCAAGCTGACAACACAATATGGTAATTCACTTTGTGATGCACAGAATGGTTCTTTAGCTTATGCATTTATTCCTAATCTGATCTTCACATAAAAATTCTGAAGGTTCATTTGATTCAAAAAAATTTATTCCTTTTCCCATTTTAACTGTTTCACTGTCAGTATTTGCCCAGTTTTCACACTATAGTCTCCAAGATACTGCATTTAACAAAAAAACAGAAATAAGGTCCTGATGCAACAGTAACCACTAGAGCACATGCTTAAGTGAGTGATTTCACTGCAGTCATTGATTTAAAGTTAAACATGTCCTTTTGTGCTTTGTTGCACTGGGGTCTGTGTGGTCGTGCAAAACTCTGGATGATGAAAGTTTCCATTTGGAAGCTAATAGCCCAGCAGACAGGGTACTCTCCTGTGATACAGCAGGCCCAGATTAAGTACCTACTCCAAATTGGGCAAACCAGGGATTTATATCTGGGGGCTGGTCTACACTAGGGGGGGAAATCGATCTAAGATACGCAACTTCAGCTACGTGAATAGCGTAGCTGAAGTCGAAGTATCTTAGATCGAGTTACCTACCATCCTCACAGCGCAGGATCGACGTCCGCGGCTCTCCCTGTCGACTCCGCTACCGCCGTTCACGTTGGTGGAGTTCCAGAGTCGACAGGAGCGCGTCTAGATGAGACGCGGTATATCGATCCCCGAGAAATCGATTGCTACTGCCGATACAGCGGGTAGTGAAGATGTAGCCTGGGTCTCCAACATCCGAGGTGAGCTAGCTGCCCAACGAGCTATTGATATTCCGAGGTGGCAGGGGTGTGTCTCACTCACTCTCTCATGAAAATCTTCATTCTGTTCCACATCAGAATGGAAACAAATGTTGAAATTTCAAAAACTTTTGTGCAATGGAACTCTTGTTTTCCAGCCAGCCCTCATTATAGAACACCTCTCATCTGAGAGTCTTGCAAACACTAAGTTTTACAGCATCTCAGTGTCATGGTTAATTATTTAGCAAATGGATAAAATGAGAGACAGAAAAGTTAGGCACTTGCCCCAAGTTACAGAGCAAGTGAGTGGGAAAGCAGAAAACAGAACTCAGGTGCATCATGTGCTCTGAAAATTACCAGATCAGGCACCTTACCTCATGCTCTGTGTGCATCATCTTTTAGGCCTCAGAGGGACTTTAGAATAAAACCTTCTTTAAGTCAGTACAGGCTCATGCATTCCCAGGGCAACTACTGGGAAAGGGCCAGTAATAAATCAATCAGATTATTTAACACAAAGTTCAGTGAATACTGGATCAGGCTCTAAGATAGTGCTAATATGCATAGTTTTGTACAAGTCTGGCAGCAGCATTTGTTCACACGCAAAATGTCCTTCATTGTGGTAATTCAGAGCTTTGCTGTCAGTTCAGTTTACCTCTTCTGTTGAAGAAACACCATGGTTGGTGTCTTACTTTGCAAACTGAAATTTGATGGGGCTAGTCTGACTAAGGCAATGCTACAATTTCCACCATCTTCAAAAAAAAGCAAATCTGCTTGTCCCCACTCTCTATAGAACATAGCAGAACAGCTCAAGCGGTCTGAAAGGCATCACAGCTGTTTTGAGGAATCAGCCACCTAGTTTTAAGTGATATGATAATTCCCTCCTTATATTGAAAGATTTCATTCTCTCTCAAACATTGGTTCTTCCTAGTTAAAATGGGAAAGCCTCCAAAGGGTTAGGAAGTTTTAGTTTCTATTTAGACAAGCCTTCAAGTTTATTCAAAGTTTATTTACACCATTGAAAACTCTTAGGTCTGCAGAAACTGATCCTGAAATTCTCATCAGAACAGTTTTTCTTGCAGGTCTCGGCAATTTTAGTTCAAGTGTCTACTTGTAAATAAACCCCACTCCTCTCTGGCTCTCAGATAGCCCTTGTCAACCACCGATCTCAAAGCACTTTATCAATCAGTATCGCTATCCATATTTTACAAATGAGGAAACAAAGGCATGGAGAGGTGAATTGACTTGCCCAAGCGCTAAATAACTACTAAACAAAACATAAATAAATGGTTTTTAAGTAAACAGAGGATCATTTTGCTACAAGTTTGCAAAGGTTTGTATTTATCTGAAGGGAAGGGAAATGGTCAGTTTTCCTGAACTAATTGATCAGTTCCTTCTTTCTACAGAATATGCAACAGAGTCAATATAAACAATAGAGTCCTCAAAAATATCTGAGCAGCACCCTCTTTTCTCTCTCTCTATTTAAGTCAAAGTAGTCTGCTCATTGCTGAATGCACCTAGGAGGAACTGTGAACCTTCAACCACCACTGACTTCAAGGGGAGCTGAGGGTGCTCAGCATCTCTCACAACTAGGCTAGCTTTCCTCAAAACAGTGACTTATTCACATAAGAAAGCATCATCTAGTGAAAATAGATCCCTATCCAAATATAGCCCTCATTAAATCACGCTAATGACATCAATATTAATATTTTCCTGGGTGCTGTATGTTTAAAATGGTGCTCTGTTGTGCTCCTGTCATTTTAGCAGGGGTAAGAGTAGACAATATTTCAACTGCAAAACATGTTTAGACTTCATCTTCGAGAGACATTTTTCCATTTATTCATGTATATGATGGTAAAGCCTGGTCTCAGAACAGCACAGAGCAGTCAGCTTCTTGTAGAGGTAAATGTTTCAGCTAAGCTTCATAGGACACAAGTGCCTGTCTCTAAACACAGACTCTTCTTCCTCTACACCATGACTAGGTTACTAATAGCAGAGATCTGTTACATATTACTGCTTTTATGCACCTGTTTCACTGCAATGGAATACTGTAGTAACTAACAATATGTAAGAGGGTGAGAGCAGAACTGAAGGTTTTTCAAGACAAAGTTTACTTTAAGAGTTCTGGGAAATATTAAACCAATAGTGCTTAAAAACAAGGGATTTTTAATTACTTTTGGAGTAACAGAGGAAAAAACTGAATAATTTTATGGCATCAACTATTGGTGTGTTAATTATATGTGGCCCTAGTGAAGTCAAGCAGAGTTGTGTCATGGAATTCAGTAAGACCATGATTTAGCACATGGAATGTATCTATTCCAGAAAAATCAGGAATTCAGGCTAATGATACAAAAAGGTACTGTATAAAAATAAAGGCTTTTCCTTCAATTTTCATAACACAGCTGAATGACTATTTAGACATTTTATTAAGAAATTGAAGTCAAGTCAGTGGGACAGCATTACTGAAACACTGCTCAGGCCATGCACCCTTTGAAATAAAATGTGACCATAGTATCATTTCAATGATGTTTTCTTTGTTACTCAGATTTCTATACTGCCCAATTCATTCAGAGAAGGGCATAATTTGAGCAGCTGAGATGTATTTCTAAGTGAATGGGGCATAGGCAAAAATCAGATTCTCTCTCACAGTATAAATGCCATGTGCTGAATGAAAAAACAGACATCCCAAGATGCAATGCAGAATATTGAATAGCCACAAAGAGAAGATACAGAGTGTTGTCATCCATACCTTTTACTATAAAACACTAAGAAGTCACAGACTACTGAATCCAGAATATTTATTAGATTTAGAAAGAAGAATCATCATTCTGTGTTTTTTTTAAATCCCTCAATCTGTCAAATTAGATATAGCCAATAATGATGCTGGTCACAATGACACATTCACAGAGAATGATATTTTATCATTGAAATGAATGACGACCCACTGCATTCCTTTCTCCTGAATATCATACATTCAGTTTTAACCTACAATCACATCAGCAGTAAATATTTCTGTCTTTCTTCCTTTAGTGGAAGCTGTTACAACTTAGAAACCTGGCAGAAGTTGACTCCATGTGAAGTAAACAAACAAACAAAAAAAGAAATATTAAATTACTGCAGTTTATAACAGCCACTAGGAAAGTGAAAATCCTTAGTCTTATCTGCATTAACATTAAGAAGAGGATGCCACAATACAATTTGCTGATTAGGTGTTTAACACCTACTGCAGGGTTCTATCGAGTTCTTAAATACATGCCATATATCTGACATCATGGTATTTTATGCAAAGGCAATGATTAAATTGGCTCCTTGACATAAATCACCATGGTAGTAAGTTGCACCATTAGGAAACCTACTCACAAGTCAGTATCCACACCTGGATTACGAGGACAGTGCAATTCTCAAAAAAGTGATAATATTGAGGAGAAAGAAGAACCATGAAACTCCAATTATTTCTCTTGCCTCATCCTACACGACCGATTCACATGTGCACTGAATAAGGTAGGGCTACCTTATTTTATAGCCACCTTTGGGTATCATGCAGAATGAAGCAGGGATCTTCCTTCATCTGTACACACACAGCAACTGACTCAATTTACAAAGAAACAATATATGGCAATTATAGTGTGCAGAATGTTCATTAGCCTAAAGGGAATTTCTGAAGCACTTTAAAGTGATCATGGGCTCTATTTCTTCTTCATTGTTTTTATTGGTTCTCTTTTCAGGGAGGCCAAACAATTCCTATGGGTAAACTCCTCTGTTGCCAGGGGACTGTGCCGTTATAATATTTCTGGATAGCCAATAAATTCCCCAGCCAAGGGTCATATGCCCTGATTTTGGATGGTCACAGATGACCTGGGAGCCAAAGTCTTTAAGTTAGTGTATTTGGATGAGTTTGGGGAGGAGTGGTACTGGTGACTAATAGTGCATCTGTTCCTCTGGTAATAGGCATAAAAACACAACAGTTTAGTGATTTTTCTACATCATGTGTGGAAAATAAGACAAGTGCAACAACCTTTGGATCAGCTGGGGAAAATAAGCTTAGACAGACCTGTCTTTGGAAGTAGTTCTTCAGTTAAAAAGTTAATGAGACTAGTGTTTAGTAATCATTATTAATTGTGTGTACTGCAGTAGGACCTACACCGTGGTACTTGTGACCAGGGTACCATTGCACCGAGCATTCAGCAAACACATAGGAAGTTTCTGGCCCAAAGAGTTTACAGTCTAATTTAATAGAAGCTGTGACCATACTCACAACAGGAGGTAGAATGAAGGTCACAAGTTCATGTGGCTACGTGGAACAGCTGTGTGCACACCGCTAGATTGTTAAGATTAATTAAAAATAAGTGGAGTTTTGGTTTATTTTACCCCAGTCATTTCTGTTTTCTTATAGGTGGCAAAGTGAAATAAGTCTGTCCAGAGCTGAGAGCAGAGGACAAAGACGGGGTTTTGCTATTGACTCAGTGAGACAAAGAGGACAAAAAATGAAACTCTGAAGTTGATGCACCTCAACCCCAATATAATGCTGTCCTCGGGAGCCAAAACATCTTACTGCGTTATAGGTGAAACCGCTTTGATCCGCCAGAGCACGCAGCCCGCCCCCCGGAGTGCTGCTTTACCACATTATATCTGAATTCGTGTTCTTTCAGGTGGCGTTATATCAGGGTAGAGGGGTACTTGGTTTAGGATTGAAAGTGTTAGCACCTGTTAAATGATGGGCTGGGGAACACTAGGTATTAGTTAATATGGTGACAATTAATGTGCTGGCCCTTTTAGCGTAGCTGAAAAATGATCATGCAAAAACTGACATCTTCACCCATGAAAGTATTTAGGGCTACTAGCCCCTGAGCTGTGGTCTAGCACTTGCAATAATCCTCCTGCATTTTGTGAGTGGGATGGAGAAGAGGGATTAAAGGAACTGTCTACCATCAGAACTATGCAGGACAGCAGTTCCCTCATCATGTTTGCCTGCTTAAAGACAAACAGCAGCAAAATCATAAGGAAGTGTATGCTACATGGTGATCCCAGATGTTGCAGTCAAGTTCTCAGTCCCATCCAGTAACATATATTGGGGCCTGATTCTCCATGCCTTGTACATTGTGTAGTCACTCTGACCTGTGCAAAATGAGTGCAGAGAGGGCTTGAAGTGATACTATTTGATTCAACAGAATATTTTCAATGGTGCACTGTGAGCATAAAGTGCTTCCAAATAAAATAAAATAAAATAAAAAGTAGTAATTTGCAGAGGTGCAAAGCATTGAAGAGTCAAGTCTCATGTATTCTGTGGGGAGTTTCTGCCTCATGAGTTGAGACCATTACCAGATGAAAGCAGCAGAGAATGGGAATTCAGCCAATTGTATAACATTCCCTCTCAAAATTCCCATTGATATTGATAGAGCCAGGATCATTTGATCCACTGCTCTTTTTTTTTTTTAATAAAACTGAAGTAAAAGTAAATTTAGAATGTCTTTCTGCTTTGAAAAAAAATGAAACATTCGTTTAAAAATGTTAAAATAAAACGTTTCTATATTTTGGGTAGGGACAGTTGGGGGACTGAAACTATTCAGTGAATTCAACCCAAATTTGTAAATTGTTTCAGTCCGTCAACCCAAATCTGCATTTTTCAGTGGAAAAAAAATTAAGTATTTGACCAAAAATTTCACCCAGCTCTAGCTCCTATGTATGGCTGCATGCACAGAGATTTGTAACTATAGAGAAAAGTGTTTTTTTCATAAAGAGTTCAGGTAGGTTCTCATGGAATTTCACAGTTTTGGAATCAGATAAGCATTCATGAGTTAAAAGACAACAGAAACATCCTAATATTAGACATTAGTTTGCCTATTAAAAACAAACATTCAGTTAAAACAAAAAAATCAACATCTGTGAAATTCAGATAAGAGAAAAACCAAAGGACATGGAGCTGTTTACAATCTGACAATCTTTAGTTTCAGCATCCATACTTCACTATATCGTGAGCTTAAGATCTAAGCAGAATTTTTTTTTTTTTTTTTTTTTAAATGGGACCTCTCAGTGGTCTAGAAGTAATGCTGGAGATTCGGCAGAAGGCGTTTTTCCATATGAGTCACTACTGAAGAAGTGCTCTAGCATTTTGGTAGAGTGCTGTCTTGTTGGAGATATAAATTCTTTATGAAGGAAAATTATACTTTATACACACTGTTATAACTGGACACTGGGAAGATCCAGAAACCAGGTTAGGGAAGGTTTACAGTAGTAGCCCTCTCAAGATCTGTAAATAATTCCAGAGTAACTGGAGGTTTCTGCCAAAACTATGAGAATTGACATTTAAGTGGCGATCAATAGGCTTCAGAGACAACACCAATATAGGTGAAGGGTGCAGTTCACTCCTTTTAGAGCTAATGGGTCAGGTTTTCAGCTTTAGCACACACAACGTAGCCTAACTCAGCATGTGCGCATGAGTGCACATCAGGGTTTTTTTTTAAATGAACAGTTACAGGCAAACATGTCCAACAGAGTACAGCTAAGTTAACCACAAAGAAACAATGGGGGATATTTTCAAATTCAGAAGGTTACCTTTGCAACAATGAGTGTTTGAAATTTGTTTCAGTGAAAGCCTAAATTCTTCAGATAAGACCCAATGTCATTTATCACTCATGCCAGCTCGCTCTCCTTCCTGGGTATATCAAGACAAACTCATTTGGATTACGAAGCAGTATTAATTAAACTAAGAGCAGGAAGCATGTAAAATATCCTAGGGACTGGATATATCTATACATCAAGAATTAATAACTGTATATGCAATACTGAGTAATATATTCTAATTTAACTACTGCATTACTTTGTCGGTTCTGTAAGTCCTCTAAATCAATGTCAGTATAATAATTGCTCCAAACATGAGAAACCAACTCCCCTCAAATTCATAATTCAGAAATTGTCTAGACATTTGAAATTTAGGACTCAACTTAGTAAATATGCAGCCTCCTGCATTTCTGGAGCTCTGATTTTACAGCTCAGATATTTATATACTGTGAAATTTGGTTTATCTGTGATAGAGTGGAAAACTCCTGAATTTCTTTGACTGGCAGTTTTATGCCACTTAGGAGGTGAAGCCAATGGTAGAAAAACTCTCTCGACTCCAAATTATCACTGAGATTTGCAGTCCTGGCGTGCTAAAATCCATTGTCAAATATTGTTCTCTAAGTCAAATTCAATGCTCAAAGGTGGAAAGTAAAAATAAATATGCAGTCCCCTAGTTGACAGAAAACTAGTGAGGCATACAACAAACACAATACATCCAAAAGCTTTTAACAAGCTGGAAGAAAGTAAGTTAGTATTGTGTAAAAGGTACAAATTAATTCCTGGATTATCATCAGTCTTCTGGATCATGGCTCTAAGATTAGAGAAAATAAATAGATGTAATTTGGGTAGACACTTTGTATTTTCTCAATGCTCTCCATAAAACATTTTATGGCTGCCCATGCTTTGGCTAGTTATCAGTGGGCAGCTGGTGCATGTAGACATACTGCATGATGGAGGTGAAGCAATGTGATTCATAATTTATGACTAAAGTATTATCTCTTCTAAGGAACCTACAAGTTATGAGAAAGAGTAAATTACATTTCTTAAATGTCACTTGATTTTTGTATTTGCATTTAAATATTCACTAGTCTTTTCTTAAAGAGTTTAAGTAAAATTTTCTTTACAGACCACAATACTTACCTTGACCATTTTTGATTACTGGGGATACTTTTTACATGAATAAAAGATTATTTATGATTCATTGACTCTTGCTGCTAATTCCCAATGGTAGAATACTGTATATGCAATGCTTTTAAGATACGCAATCCACACCATGCCTGTTCTGTTGAATGTTGGGCTTTGAGAATATTTGGATCCAGACCTAGACTGCATGGTTCAGACCTGTATCCAGTTTATATATATATATATACACACACACACTCTCACTCTACACATTGTCCCACATTGGCTCTTTAGGGCCAGATGCAAATTCCATTGAAGTCAATGTGACTCTTTTCATTGGTCTTTAACAGGCTCTGGATCAGGGCCTTAGAATGTAAACTATTTGGATCAGGGATGTTACACGTATGACATTCTTATTCCTTACCCTGTGCAGTACATAAAACATTCCTTTGTCATTATTTATGACAGTCCCACCCAAAGGTCTCAATCAGGATTGGTACTTCTCTATGCCTGGGCACTGTACAAACAAACATTCTCAATGACAGTTCCTGTCCTGAAGTGCTCATAGTGCAAAAGGACCGAACACAAAGGGATACAACACGGAAGCAAAGGGGTGCAGCATACAAAGTGACCAAGTTGGCAATGAGGACCATTCCTTTATTACAAGGATGAGAAATGGTAGATGGGATGAGTAAAGAGGTACAACAGCTGGAGGGGTCGGGGGGGGAGGAAAGGAGAAAAGGAAGATCCAGCAGAGAGATTATGAGGAAGAGAGTGGTGGCCAGGGTAAATGACCAAGGAAGCAAACAGAAAATGCACAAGACTCCAATTATGAACAGCAGCCTATCGTCATCTCTGGTATTCTGAGGCATTGCAGGTCTAGAGGAAAGGGTCAGGTGGACCTTTCCCTGCTCCTGGCTGTTGCTGGGAAAGTGGCCACTGCTCCTGGGGAGTTGACTCCACCTCCAGCAGGTCCTTTCCAGCCCATGGATAAATGTTTACATCTGCTTCTGTGCAGCTAACTATGGTGCCATGGAGACCAGATTATGACTTAATGAGCCTAAACTAAAACCTAATTCAAGTCTTGGGCTCCCCACTTTTTGAAAGGCAGATTTGCTTCAGTGTGAGTTTTTGCCTGAATAAGAGCACTAGGATTCATCCTGTAGAATAGAATACAACACACCCAGTAAAAACAGTCAGTATGCATCCTGGTGGAAGCGAATGGAAAGAGCACCAAAAGACAATAACTAACAAAAGGCCTCCAAATAATCTGATATTTTAAAACCCTGTTACATAAATACAAGGCCTAGTGGAATGGCTGGGAATACATTTTCTTAACTAATCATTACTGACCTTTCTCACAATTCATCAGTGGCTTTGTTTTGCTTTTCTACCTCTGAGTTACTAATGGAAATAGCATGGAAATAACTGATGTAGCCATAATTCAGAAAAACCCTTAGAACTCTTGTTGAGGAAATGGCCTTCACAGTACATCAAGTTTGCAAAAGAAAACTAATTTTTTCAACAAAAGTGGCCAATCCTCCACTCCCTCCCCACCCCCAATTTCCTTTTATTTCCCTTGTTAAAATAATAAAAGATGTGTGTGTCCAAATACGGACTTCTCCTGCACAACCACCAGTTTCCTTCAGCTAGATCCTGCAGTAAAATCCCAATCCTGTCTATATGCTGAGCTTGTACAGTATATTTTTTGTAGAGATATGGTTGTAAAAGATTATAATTTAGAGACCCTCCCTCATAAGGGACCATATTATGAACATAGGAATTTTGAGATGTGCCCTGAAGGTAGGGGTTGGGAACATTGCATGCCTATTAAAATTTTATTCCTTTCTCTTTCACTGGTTTGTTATTTAATGAACCCTAAGACTGTTACAATTTTCAATTAAAAAAAAAAAGGAGTAGCAGAAGCTGAAACCTAAAGGGAGAAATAATGTATTAAAAACACCAACATGATACTGTCACGGGATTTACTCACTGCTAACAGTGCCACCTGCTCACCATTCTGGGAATTAGCTTTACCAGGCATTGTACTCCCCCATCCAGCAGCATCTTCCCCCGTGCTGTCTCACCCTGTGGCCCCTTTCGCTCCAGGGACTGCAGTCTCCTGTTTGCAGCTTAGGCCTCCAGCCAAGTCACTAAGGTCCTGTCCTTCCAGGGAAATCAAAGTTCTTCCAGCCCCCCCTTTCTGCCTGGTGTCTCCAGTGCTGTTGTCACTCCCTGGTGTCTGGTAGGGGAACCCAAGCATGCCCTGTACATTGCCATGGGTCCCTATAACAAGCAGCCAAGACCTCTGCATGGTCCTATCCCTTATTGCTGTTTCCCCGAGCTTCTTCCTACCTATCTGGCTTCCCCATTCTCTGGGTTTGCCACCTTTCCAAATCCCTCCAATCAGTAAGTGGCTGCAGCCTTTTCCAATAACAGTGCCCATCTCAGGAGCCAACTATCTGCCCTGCCTGTTCCTGCACTGGTGAGCCTGACCTTAATTAGCTGCCTCCAGCCTAATTACCTGATTGGACTCAGCTGGCTTAATTCAGATCTTGCAGGACTAGTGTGGAGAGTCCACCCCATCACCAATACATTTACCCAATTCTGTGCAGCACATTTTTGAGAAGCCTGGAGAGTGGATACCAGTTTTCTGACTTAAGTTTGCATGGAATGTAATTATTTTAAAGGAACTGACTGCAAGAGTTTAGGATAAGCAGTACATTTTTAGATGCTTTCATAGAGATGCATATTATACAGACTGACTGATTCACTCTACTGATGTTCATGTTCTATTACATTCCATTCTGGTGTAGCTTTTTAAATGTGCCATTTGTGCTTCAGAGCATGGTTGCTTTATGAAACACTAATCTGTTTTTATTCCTACAAAGACAACGAACAACAACAATCCAAAATCCTCTAAGAGTTAGCATGCTACTGTAGTTCTGAAGTGGAGCTCAAGGTTAAGCTTGCTAAACAGGAAGGCTGAGTTTTACACAGTCTAATGCCATAATTGAGTAGGGTTGCCAGGCATCTGGTTTTCAACCAGAACACTCGGTCGAAAAGGGACCCTTGCAGCTCTGGTCAGCACCGCTGACTGGGCTATTAAAAGTCTGGTCAGCGGGGCTAAGGAAGGCACCTTGCCTATCCTGGCTCCACGCAACTTCTGGAAGTGGCGGCATGTCCCTGCAGCCCTAAGTGCAGGTGTGATCAGGGAAGCTCGCCGTGCTGCCCCCACCCCGAGCCCCAGCTCTGCAGCTCCTGTTGCCTGGGAACCATGGCCAATGGGAGCTGCTGGGGCGGTGTGTGTGGGCAGAGGCAGCACACACTATGCAGATCAGCCTGGCCACACCTCTGCTTGGGTCCAGCCATGCTGGCCACTTCTGGCAGAAGCACGGAGCCAGGTCAGGCAGGGATCAGGAGCTGCCTGAGGTAAGCACCACCTGGCTGAAGCCCGAACCCCCTCTCACACCCAAACCCCGTGCCCCAGCTTGGAACCCCCTCCGACACCTTAACCTCCTCCAGGAGCCTGCACTCCAACCCCACTGCACCAACCTTTAGTTGTCCCCTGTTCCCCAAACCACTCATGCCCAGCCCCACCTCATAGCCCATGCCCCTGGCTGAAGCCCACATCCCTCCCACAGCCCAACCCCCTGTCCAAGCCTGGAGCCTCTTCCTGCACCCCTCATTTCTAGCCCCACCCCAAAGCCCCCACCTCCAACTGGAGTCCTCACCCCTCCTGCACTCCAACAGCTTGCCCCAGCCCAGTGAAAGTGAGTGAGGGTGAGTGAGCGATGCATAGAGGGGAATGGGGGGGTGGCTCAGAGAAGGGGCAGGGCAAGGGTGTTCGATTCTGTGCAATTAGAATGTTGGCAACCCTATAATCGAGTAATCAGGCTTCAGGCAAGGAACTGCATGAGCAATGTGATACAGTTAGAATCCCACATCTAACAATCCCCGTGCTGTCTGTGTTGCTACAATGAAGCCCTGCTGCAACCAGTATTTCAACACAGGAAGTTATCACGTTGGCTATCACCAGGAATTGAAACTTAGACCTCTGGAGCTCAGAGCATGAGCCTGTAGAGCCTGAGCTTAAAGAACAAGTCCCCTAGCTGGGTGCTGTAGCAGATTCATATCCTCTGTGGATCAGGCATCGGATGGGGGAAAACACAACACACAAAATGAGCAGTGGAATATGAGAACATCTGCAGGCAATTTGCATCCCACAATTCAGAGGATTTAAATCCAGCTACAGTAGCCACACAAGCTGATCTGGGACAAGTGAGATATTACACAGAGAGGCAACATAAAGCTTAGATAGTGGGAAAAGCCTTATGTGGGTTGATTTCAGCCACAGGAGATTATACATAGTGCCTGCTCAGACACATCTCTTCTATCACAGGCAAAATGGAGAGGACCTTCGACTACTAAAAATGGCTTTTAATTAAACATTAAGACAATGCTGCATTTTATAGCAAGATGAATGATGATGTGAAGAGGGGAAAGCAGCTCTGTACTGACGTACAGAAGTGACAACCAAACGTTATTTATAATGAGAGCCCTTCCAACATATAGTTGTACAGTGTGAGAGTATTTTATAACTGGAAATTCTGCAAAGCAGCTCATCATGATTTAAGCATTTGGAAGCTAATGAAATTGCATTTGTCCCTATGGATTAATTTGCCGGCAACTTTAAAGTGGTTCAGACAGGATTGATTTCCTCCCCTCCCTTTTTGTTGTGCTTTTGTTGTTACATAGTCAATTGAAGAACTTTCCGGGTGGGACTATCATTTTAATTAAAATGAGGAAATAAACTGTCTGTCCTAGAGCTGGACTTTGGTTGGCAAAAGAGAATCAGTGCACACTATAAAGGAAAAACAAACTACATTTAAAGACATGAGAATATATTGCCACATCCCCAACTGAGGTTTACTCCATGGAAAGCACTCAGGCCATGGTGACAAGTGGCAGGATAAAACCCTAAGACTGTACTTCTAGTCCCAATCCAGTGTTACTATGTTAGTAGTAAATTCTCCCTTGACTCAAGAATATATTTTGCAGAAACTATAACAATAGTAGAATAAACTTTAATTTAAGAGAATTATCTTAGCGCTTATATTACAAAGAGAGGGGCAGTGAGGTGCCACCAACAAGACAGTGATATGGCCTGGGAAGCTCCAGCCATTCAGCAATTTCAAAATGTCACATGTTGCTCACTATTATTTTCTGGTCACTTTGTTAGTAATGCTTAGCACTTACATAGCAAGTTCTGTCCAGAGATCTCAGCACACTTGACAAGCATCATTCTTCATTGTTTACAAATGAGGCACAGACAAGTGAAATGACTTGCTCAAGGTCATCCAGTGAGGCAGTGGCACAGCCAGGAATAGAAATCCCTCTCTCCTCCCATCTAACTCCTGATAAGTCTCTCCCTTGTAAGGCAGATAAATTGCCCTGATGATAATTAGCTTTTATTATGCACATTTCACCTTCAAAGCAGTGTACCGATATTGAATTTTCACAATACTCGTGTGGTTTGGAAGCGTTAATAACTTTGTTCTACAGATAGGGAAACAGGCACAGAAAGGTTTAACAACTTCTCCAAGTCCACAGTGAGAATTAGAATCAGAATTAGAATTTAGTTTCTGGCTCATGATACCATGCCTCTCTAAGGAACCATAACAATGATTTCCACCCCTTGCTATATTTCTCACAGATCCCTCTATTTTATTTTCACTGGCATGTTTCAACTCACTCTTTAAAAATTCTCAACTCTATTTCCAGTCACAGCCAGGTAACAGAATAAAAGGCTTTGTCACATGCTTCTTTTAATGCTAACGTTTGCCATTCATCTCCATTGCAATGACATGCCTGCCTTTTTTGTATGCACGCACGCAAAAGATGTCCCGTCACTAATCAAAAGAGCTGCATGAACGAGGGTTGGGGGGTGGCGAGGGAGAAATCTTTTCGTTCATTTTAATTAAGTGTCACAACTCAAAAAGCATATACGCTGAACACCTCACCTCCTGGACGCAGCCTTGGGAATTGTTAGGAACTCTACTCTATCCAGAAAACTACAGAGAAATACATGAATTTATGTAAAATAGCAAAAGAAATTTTAACCAGCAGGGGTAAATCTGACTTACTGAATAGGAGGGTGAAATGTTTTCCTCTCTGTCCTGTTTTAATCCTGGTCAGACAGATTTGCAGTAGTGCATCCCCCTCCTGGCCTCTTTTTAACAAGAAATTTATTAAACTCTGTTAAAGGTGGTCAAATGAAAAATAGCCTATTAAAACTGTAAAAAAAAATCACCAAACATTTCAATTCCTCACCTCGTTTTTATTCCTTCCATCAAAATGAAATGAATTAGAATGATGTCTATGATTGTTGTTTTTTCTTGGATATGTACATATGTATGTACACAAACACAAAAATACAGTTCTCATTAACCTCTGAGAAGAGGACAAGAAGTAAGGAGCTTAAGTTGCAAAGGGAAGTTTAAGTTTGACATTAGGAAAAAGAATAATAGAATTATAGAACCCCTACCCATAGGAACCCTAACCCTAGCCCCAAGCCCCCTAGCCTTAGGAACCATAAGAACATAGGTATGGCCATTATGGGTCAGACCAAAGGTCCATCTAGCCCAGTATCTGTCTACCGACAGTGGCCAATACCACGTGCCCCAGAGGGAATGAAGCTAACAGGCAGTGATCAAGCGATCTCTCTCCTGCCATCCATCTCCATCCTCTGATGAACAGAGGCTAGGGACACCATTCTTTACCCTTCCTGGCTAATAGCCATTTATGGACTTAGCCGCCATGAATTTATCCAGTTCCCTTTTAAACATTGTTATAGGCCCATAGCTCTACAGCCTCCTCAGGTAGAGGTTCCACAAGTTGACGTGCGCGGTGAGAAGAACTTTCCTTTTATTTGTTTTAACCTGCCTACCTATTAATTTCATTTGATGCTCCTATGTGTCTTGTTTATGGCATAAGTAAATAACTTTTCCTTATTCCACTTTCTCCCATCTACTCTATGATTTTATACCTCTATCAATCACCTTAGTCCCCTTTTCCAAGCTGAAAGAGCTAGCCTCTTTAATCTTTCCTGTAGGAACCCTCTCCAAACCCCTAATCATTTAGTGCCCTTTCTGAACTTTCGTTATTAGAATATCTTTTTGAGGTAGAGGAGACCACATCTGTACCAGTATTTTACGATGTGGGCGTACCATGGATTTATTATAAGAGAAAAATATATTCTCAGTCTTATTCTCTATCCCCTTTTTAATGATTCCTAACATCCTGTTTGCTTTTTTGACCACCTCTGTGCACTGCGTGGACATCTTCAGAGAACTATCGACGATGACCCCAAGATCTTTTTCCTGACTCGTTGTAGCTAAATTAGCCCCCATCATATTGTAACCTTGACACGAGGACGGGAATCTCTACCCATGGGCTAGACTTAGGGTTCCTAAGTTCCCCAACCTAGGGTGGGGAGCCTTATCTATAAGAACCCTAACCCTAGGGTGGGGAGCACTACCCACAGGAACCCTAACCTGCTCCGGAAATCCCTTACCCACAGGAAACCTAACATTAGGGCAGGGAATCCTAACCATAGCTACCCTAACACTAGAGTACTTACAGATAGGGAATCCCACCACAGGATTATGGTGCCTATGGGTAGGGGACTTAAGTCTGGGGTTAGGGTTCCTATATGTAGGGCTCTCTGTCCCAGGGTAAGAGTTACTATGGGTAGCAGATTTCGGGCTAGGGTTAGGATACGTATGGGTAGAGTTCCCCACCCTAGGGTCAGGGTACCTACGGGTGGGATTCACCATCTCAGGGTTAGGATTCCTATAGTAAGGCAACTTGGGGCTAAGATTAGGGTTCTCTTGGGTACGGCTCCCTGCCCTAGGGTTAGGGTTCCAATGGCTAGGGATCCCAGTCTTATAGTTAGGATGCCTATGGGTATGGGGCTTGTGGTTAGGGTTCCTATGGGTAGGTCTCTCAGCCTTAGGGTTAGGGTTCCTATGTATAGGGGACTGGGGGCTAGGGTTCCTCTGGGTATGGGACTTCAGGCTAGGGTTAGGGTTCCTCTGGGTAGGGCTCCCCACACTATGGTTAGGGTACTATAGGTAGGGAACTTGGGACTAGAGTTATGGTTCCTATACGTAGGGCTCTCTGCCCTAGGATTAGTGTTCTAACCCCAGATCAGCAGCTGAGGTGAGTGGAGCTGGTGGCTGGTAGAGCAGAGCAGGGCCGGAGGCCTGCACCCTGTCTGGCAGGGGGCCTTCACTGGAACTCCAACCAGAAGCAAGGTGAGTGGAACTGGTGGCGGGACCCTGGCTGGCAAGGGTTAGGATTCTACCCCTTGGGTTAGGGTACCTATGGGTAGTATTTGGCATCTGAAGATTCCTATACTTAGAGGATTTGGGACTAACTTAGGGTTCCCTTGGGTAGGTGGTCCAGCCCTAGGGTTAGACATACTATGGCAAGAGGTCCACGCCTAAAGGTTAGAGTTCCTATGGGTAGGACTTCCCGCTGAAGGGTTAGGGTCCCTATAGGTATGGCGCTTGTGGCTAGGGTTAGGGTTCCTATGGATAGGACTCCCCACCATAGGGTAAGGGTACCTATGGATAAGACACCCAGCATTAGGGTTAAAGTACCTATGTGTTACTCGTATATATGCACAGAATCAATAGTTTGGCCTCCAGTTAAGTTCAGTCAAAATGTAATTGCAATAACTAGTGATGAACAAACTAAAACTGGTTTGGAGGTTTGGTTCAGATTCTTCTGTAACCTACGGGGATCCAAATAGGACTGTATCATCCTCCAATCCTTGATGCAGTCCCTATAGATCACTTCTTACAAGCCTTGACCTTCCCCACTCCCACTGCTGCTTCCCAGCCTCTATTAATGGGAACCCAGAAGATCAAGTGACCTCAATATGTAGCTTCACAATGTCTAGAACATGCCAAGCATAGAACTTGATAAGAAGCTCCAGATAGTGTAAATTTAGTCGTGAGTGCCTTATGACTGATACCTAATCAAAATATAATAATGACATTTACCGCAAAAATAGTTTAAGGCTCTGCCAGAATTTTGTTTTCTAAGCCTATTGCTTGAAAAGAAAAAAAATTATTTCTGTCTGAAACTATGTCTGGCCTAGTTTTCAAGAGTGTCTGTCATGGTACAATTCCCCACTCTGAACCTTAACGTTCAAAAGATAGGGTACCAGCATGAATTCCTCTAAGCTTAATCACCAGCTTAGAACCTGTAGCGCTGTCACCAACCAGGAATTCCAGTGCCTGGTACACTCTGGTCCCCCCAAAACCTTGCCCTCTGGATCTTAACACAAGGAAAGTAAACCCTTTCCCTCTCACCATTGCCTCTCCCAGGCTTCCCCTCCCTGGGTTACCCTGGAAGATCACTGTGATTCAAACTCCTTGAATCACAAAACAGAGAGGAAAATTCACCTTCCTCCCTCCTTCTCTCTTCCCCTCCCAGACTCTCCCTAAGAGAGAAAGTAATCCTGGCACAAAGAGAAATTAGCCTTTCTCTCCCCCTTCCCTCCTTTCTCCCCACAAACTCCTTGGTGAATCCAGACCCAGTCCCCTGGGGTCTCATCAGAATTAAAAAACCAATCAGGTTCTTAAACAAGAAAAACTTTTAATTAATTAAAAGAGAGTAAAACAGTAACAAATTGTCTTCTGTAAATTTAAATGGAATAGGTACAGGGTCTTTCAGCTATAGACACTGAGATACCTCTCAGCCTACCAGTATACCACAAGTAACAAATTAAAATCTTTCAGCAAAATACCAATTTGAACTCCTTTCAGCAAATACACATTTGCAAATAAAAGAAAACAAACATAAACCTAACTCGCCATCTGCCTAGTACTTACTATTTGGAATCTATAAGAACCTGTACCAGGGAGATTGGAGAGAAACCTGGTTGCACATCTGGTCCCTCTGAGCTCCCAGAGTGAACAACCACCAAAAACGAACAGCACACACAGAAACTTCCGTCCCTCAAGATTTGAAAGTATCCTGTCCCCTGATTGGTTCTCTGGTCAGGTGACAGCCAGGGTTACTGAAATTGTTAATCCTTTACAATCAAAAGAGATATAAAGTACTTCTGTTCTATTAACTCCTACTATCTGTTTATGACAGTGTCTAGCACCCATACCTCATTGTTTCAGTCTTATCTTCACAAGGTTTTCAATTAAAATTCCCAAAGATTCACGAATTGTATTTTTCTTTATAAAACAGTTAGTTTGTATTTTAAAATATTTCATTTATCAAAACTTATTTTCTGAGATTTATGCTCTAAGTATCAGCTGTGTATCTACTTCAGGGCTGTTCAATCTTAATACATGTTTAAAAATAATCATTAACTTTCATTAGGTAATTAGAATTTAAGGACATTGAATAGTGACTGTTTAGTATTTAATCAACCATTAATTATTTAAAATATATCCAGTGCATTCTATTAGCTAGGTAATCTGTATGCACTCACTTATGAGAGCTTAATTATTTGATCATTTAATTTAAATAATTAACCCCTTTCAGCTGTTACTACTTTATATATTTAGCATATTTTGGAGAAAAAAAATCACTCCAGAAAATATCTGCTTACCTGGCTTATCACAGTAGTCCATGAGCACATAAACATTAATGAATTTATATTCACAACATCCCTGTAATGAAAAAAAAATATCATACCTATTTTACAGATGGGTAACTGAGGCACAAGAATACTAAGTGACTTCCAAGGAATTCCATAACAGAAGTGGGAACGGAACCCCATCTTCCTGAGTTATTTGATCTGTGTATGAAAAGAACCACTCTGTGGTTACTATGTCTGCTGCGTAGTGCCCAGGGAGCATTGCTCCTCTAAGTGTATGTCTACACTACGAAAGTAGTTCCATTTAATAGAAGTCAATTTTTTAGACTCAATTTGATACTGTTTGTGTGTCCCCCCACTAAGCATATTAAGTCGGCGGTGTGCGTCCACAGTACTACCAAGGCTAGCGTCGACTTTCAGAGCGTTGCACTGTGGTAGCTATCCCACAGTTCTCACAGTCTCTGCCCCCTACTGGAATTCTGGATTGCACTCCCAATGCCTGATGGGGCAAAAACATTGTCACGGGTGGTTCTGGGTACATTTCATCAGCCCCCTCCCCCACTCTGAAAGCAACGGCAAAAAATAGTTTCTCACCTTTTTTCCTGGATTACCCATGCAGACAACATACCATGGCAAGTATGGAGCCCACTCAGCTCACTGTCACTGTATGTCTCCTGGGTGCTGTTGACAGATGCAGTACTGCAGTGCTACACAGAAGCAGCTCCTTGCCTTTGCAAGTTGGCAAAGACAGTTACCAGTCATACTGTGCCGTCTGCTGCTGTCTCCCGGTTGCTCCTCACCAGCCTCAGTGAGGTTGGTCGGGGGCGCTTGGGCAGGCATGGGTGCTCCTGGCCGGCCTTGGTGAGATTGGTTGGGGGCACTTGGGTACACATGGCTGCTCCTGGCCGGGCTCAGTGAGGTCAGCCGGGGGCGCCTGGACAAAAATGGGAATGACTCCCCAGGTCATTCTATTCTTTAAGTTTTGTCTAATGGAGAGTCTGTCCTGCCTAGAATATCAGGCAAACCTACTAAAGAACCAGAGAGGCAAACGGCCGCTCCGGGTCAGAGTCCCAGACAACCCGCAGAAATGATGAGCTACATGCCATTCTAGGGGGTGCCCCTGCAACAACCCCACCTATTGCTTCCCTTCTACCCCAGCCCTCCCTGGCTACCTTGGAAGTTATTCCACCATTTATGTGACAAATTAATAAAGAATGCATGAATTTGAAACAACACTGACTTTATTGCCTCTGCAAGCAAAGATCAAAGCGGGGAGGGGAGGGTGGTTGGCTTACAGGGAAGTAGAGTGAACCACCATTCTACACTCACTCAGTCCATAGTTGGACTGCTCCTTATTACTGTCCAGGCTTCATGAGCCATGGAAGCAAGGGATAGGCTGGGGTAGGTGCAACTGCATGGTGCTGACGACTGGGAGAGCAGCCTGAGGCAGAAGCCTCCAGCTGGCATGATATTCCAGGCAGGACTGAATCTCCATTACACAAAACTTAAAGAAGAGAATAACTTGAAGTTATTCCTACTTTTGTCCAGGCGCTCCTGACTGACCTCACTCAGGCCGGCCAGGAATACGCACGGGATGATGATGACGGCTACCAGTCATACTGCACCATCTGCCATCTGCAAGGTAAGGCAAGGGGATGTTGTGTGTAGCACTGCAGTACCATGTCTACCGGCAAGGTGACAGTGAAAAAAGGCGAGAAACGATTTTTTACCATTGTTTTCACTGCGGGGGGAGGGGGGGCTGACAACATGTACCCAGAACCACCCACGACAATGTTTTTGACCCATCAGGAATTGGGAGCTCAACCCAGAATTCAAATGGTTGGCGGAGACTGAGGGAACTGTGGGATAGCTACAGTCATCAGTCGCCCCTCCCTCACTGAGAGCAATGGCTGAGAATTGTTTCACACCTTTTTTCCATGCAGACGCCATATCACATCAAGCATGGAGCCCACTCAGATCTCAGCGGCAGTTATGAGCACTGTAAACAGCACGCGCATTATCCTGCAGTATATGCAGCACCAGAACCTGGAAGGCAGGCGAGAAGGCGATAACAGCGATGGCAGGGTGGTCATGAGAGTGATGAGGACATGGACACAGACTTCTCTAAAAGCACGGGCCATGGCAATTTGTCCATCCTGGTGACAATGGGTTCATGCCATGGAACGCAGATTCTGGGCCCAGGAAACAAGCACAGACTGGGATCGCATAGTGTTGCAGGTCTGGGATGATTCCCAGTGGCTGCAAAACTTTTGCATGCGTAAGGAAACTTTCATGGAACTTTGTGATTTGCTTTCCCCTGCCCTGAAGCACAATACTACCAAGATGAGAGCTGGCCTGACAGTTCACAAGTGAGTCAGGAATCAATTTGAAGTGGGCAAATCTACTGTGGGGGCTGCTGTGATCCAAGTAGCCAAAGCAATCTTTGACCTGCTGCTTTCAAGGGTAGTGACTCTGGGAATGTGCAGGCCATAGTGGATGGCTTTGCTGCCATGGGATTCCCTAACTGTCGTGGGGTGGTAGATAGAACGCATATCCCTATTTTGGGACAGGAGCACCAAGGCAGTGAGTACATAAACCAAAAAGGGTACTTTTCAACGGTGCTGCAAGCACTGGTGGATCATAAGGGACAGTTCACCAACATCAATGTGGGATGGCCGGGAAAGGTACATGATGCTCATATCTTTAGGAACTCTGGTCTGTGTCAATGGGTGGAGCAAGGAACTTACTTTCCAGACCAGAAAATAACTGTAGGGGATGTTGAAATGCCTACAGTTATCCTTGGGGACCCAGCCTACCCCTTAATGCCAGGGCTCATGAAGCCATACATAGGCAGCATGGACAGTAGTCAGGAGCTGTTCAACTATAGGCTGAGCAAGTGCAGAATGGTGGTAGAATGTGCCTTTGGATGTTTAAAAGCACGCTGGCGCAGTTTACTGACTCAGTTAGACCTCAGCAAAACCATTATTCCTATTGTTATTTGTGCTTGCTGTGTGCTCCACAACATCTGAGAGAGTAAGGGAGAAGATGTTTATGGTGGAGTGGGAGGTTGAGGCAAATCTCCTGGCCACCAGTTACACACAGCCAGACACCAGGGTGATTAGAAGAGCACAGCAGTGTGCAGTGCACATCAGAGAAGCTTTGAAAACCAGTTTCATGACTGGTCAGGGGGCTACAGTGTGAAAGTTCTGTTTGTTGCTCCTTGATAAAAATCTTCCTCCTGGGTTCACTCTACTTCCCTGTAAATACATTGCCCTCCCCTCCCTGCCTTTGATCACCACTTGCAGAGGCAATAAAGTCATTGTTGTTCAAAATTCATGCATTCTTTATTACTTTGTTGCACAAATGGGGGGATAACTACCAAGGTAACCCGGGAGGACTGGAGGAGGAGGGAAGCAAAGGGTGGAGTGGTGGAGGAGGGAAGAAGGGAAGGACAAGGCCACACTGCACTTCAAAACTTATTGAATGCCAGCTTTCTGTTGCTTGGGCAGTCCTCTGGGGTGGAGTGGTTGGGTGGCCAGAGGCCCCCTCTCTGCTTTCTTGGGCATCTGGGTGAGGAGGCTATGGAAGTTGGGGAGGAGGGCGGTTGGTCATACAGGGGCTGCAGCAGCGGTCTGTGTTGCTTCTGCTGCCTGTCCTACTCAACAATACGCCGGAGAATATGAGTTTGATCCTTGAGTAGCCTGAGCATTGCTACCTGCCTCTTTTCATCACGCTGATGCCACATCTCCTCTCGCACATCCCTCCTGTCCTCGTGTTCATTTTGTGCTTTCCTGTACTCTGACATTGTCTGCCTCCACGCATTCTGCTGGGCTCTTTCAGTGTGGGAGGACAGCATGAGCTCAGAAAGCATGTCGTCACAAGTGCGGTTTTTTTGCCTTCTAATCTTCACTAGCCTCTGGGATGGAGACAATACAGCGAGCGTTGAAACATTTGCATCTGCGGGAGGAGAAAAAAAGGGAGAGTAGTATTTAAAAAGACATATTTTAGAGAACAATGGGTACACTCTGTTATGGTGTACCAAGCTGTTAACATTACATAGCACGTGTGCTTTCTTTACAAGGCTGCATTTTGACGCCTATATTGAGGGCCTGCTGGTTTGGTGTGAGAGATCACACATGCATGGCTGGTGGTCAACAAAATTCAGCTTGCAGACCGTCACAGTAAGCCACAGTCTTCTGGCTTCTTCAACCTTCATAACATGTGGGAATGGTTTCAAACAACAGCGCCTTCATGTCCCATACTAAGCACCCGTTGGGTTGGCCATTTAAAAGGAGGGGCTGAGGTTTCCGGGTTAACGTGCAGCACAAACCCAACTAAAGCCCTCCACCCCACTCTATTCTCTGGGATGATCACTTCACCCCTCCCCCCCCCACCACGTGCACACAGAGAGGATGATTTCTGTTCAGGCAAACAGCCCAGCAGGAACGGCCACCTCTGAATGTCCCTTTAATAAAATTCCATTATTTCAACCAGGTGACCATGTTGATATCACTCTCCTGAGGATAACACAGAGAGATAAAGATGTTGCTTAAATGCCAACAAACACCAGGACCATATGCTGCCATGCTTTGTTATGCAATGATTCCAGACTACGTGTTACTGGCCTGGCATGGTAATGGAGGATGGAATAAGGCTGAACTCCCCAGAAACCTTTTGCAAAGGCTTTGTGAGTACATCCAGGAGAGCTTCACTGAAATGTTCCTGGAGGATTTCCGCTCCATCCCCATACACGTTAAACTTTTCCAGTAGCTGTAGTGGCTGTGAATGCATCCCAAGTCTTCAGGGCAAATTAATCATTAAACACGCTTGCTTTTAAACCATGTACAATATTTACAAAGGTACACTCACCAGAGGTGCCTTCGCTGCCTTCAAGGTCCGTGAATCTGCCTTTAGTGGGTTGGGAGGGTACTGGGTCCAGGGTGATTAACAGTTCCTGGCTGTCCGGGAAAATGTTTTCTCCGCTTCCTTGCTGTGCGCTAACTTCAATATCCTTCTCCTCCTCCTCTTCCTCATCCCCTAAATCCCCATCCCTGTTGCATGAGTATCCATTGATGGAGTCAAAGCACAGAGGTGGGGTCGTTGCAGGGGCACCCCCTAGAATGGCATGCAGCTCATCACAGAAGTGATGAGCTGCATGCCAGAGCTGCTGTTTGCCTCTCCATTTTTTTGGTAGGCTTGCCTCAGCTCCTTAAGTTTCACACGGCACTGCTGTGGGTCCCTGTTATGGCCTCTGTTATTCATGCCCTTTGAGATTTTTTCAAATATTCTGGCATTTCATCTTTTGGAATGGAGTTCAGATAGCACAGATTCGTCTCCTCATATAGAGATCAGATCCAATACCTCCCATTCGGTCTATGTTGGAGCTGTTTTGCAATTCTGGGACTCCATTGTCACCTGTGCTGATCAGCTCTCCATGCTGGGCAAACAGGAAATAAAATTCAAAAGTTCACAGGGCTTTTCCAGTCTACCTGGCCAGTGCATCGGAGTTGAGAGTGCTGTCCAGAGTGGTCACAATGGAGCCCTCTAAGTTAGCTCCCAGAGGCCAATACCGTCAAATTGCGTCCACACTACCCCAAATTCCACTGAGCAAGGTTGATTTCAGCACTAATCCCCTCATTGGGTAAGAGTACCAAAATAGATTTTAAGAGCCCTTTAAGTTGACAGAAATGGCTTCATCGTGTGGACGGGTGCAGGGTAACATCGATCTAACGCTGCTAAATTCGACCTAAACTCATAGTGTAGGCCAAGGCTAAGAAAATAGTCAAGTCACTTCTTACCGCTTTTCAAATGCATCTGTTTGACGGCAGAATGATCTCACTTCATAGGGTGACCAAATGTCTCAATTTGATAGGGACTGTCCCGATATTTGTCTTATATAAGTGCCTATTATCCCTTTCACCTTGTCCCGATTTTTTACACTTGCTATCTGGTCACCCTACTTCATTAATAGAGTCCTAGATTTACAGGACAGAAAGGACCATTGTGGTCATCTAGTTTGATTGCCAACATAATACAGGCTACAGAGTTCCCTGCAGTCATTGTCTCTCGTAAACCATTCTAATTGCACCTTCTGATTATATCTGTTGCAGTATAACACCAGGAGAAAGAAACTCTGAAACTGGCAAATCCCAGACTATTACAGGTTTTCTATAACTAAAGCACTTATGGCCAAGTATTCTTTCAATGCAACTGCAAAATTTGCATTGCAACCATTTTTTTTAAATTTCTTCATATTTATATTTTAGAAGGGCATCTCCTTTGCATCAGGCATTCAAAAAGTTTAAGTCACACACAGTAAACAGAAAAAATCTACAGTACTGTATAAACATATGTATAAAATGTTTATGCACACTGGAAAATCAAGTTAGGGCTTGAAAAAAAAGACCTAACTGCATGCACAAATGTGTGGGTTTAATCATGCAAGTCAACACACTTACAAACTTTGGCCCTGATCCTGGAGTGAGATCCACTAGGGAAGACATTTTCATTTTGCATGGTCAAAGCCTCCATGGATACTACTACCAAGCCCCCTGAAAAACTATCCTTTTAATTAAAAGTGGGAAAAGTCATCTGGGATGAAACATCAAATTATTTTAAATTAACTACAGCTGAAGTTCCTGAAACTGACTACTTGGTTAATTGTGAGCTGTAAAGGTAATGAACTCTACAAATTTGTATGCACTTCACCAGCATGCTGAAAATAATGCTTTATCTATTTAATTGACCGGCATGCTCTAGCTCTCTTTGGCTATACAGAATTGCTGTTAAACATTTGAAAGTGATATGGACAGAAAAACAGCACTGTATGTTCTGAATGGAAAGTCCGCAGTATGTAAAAGCCATATGATGCCATATTAGTTTGAAACAGAGATCAGTGATTTGCAATCATTTTAAGCCAAATTCAGCAAATCTTATTTGTGTAAGCAGTCCTTACTACATAGGATTGGATCCTGAACCAGAAGAGTGGATAGAAGTACCATTGGCTTTCACTATTGTAAGACTGGGCCTATGCAGTTCAACTTATTTATCTGTATTGTAGCAGCACTTATGAGTCACAATTGTGTATCAATGCCCTATTGAGCTAGATGCAGTAAACAGAACAAAAAGATGGCTACTGCCCCATACAGCTTAGAGTCTATAGTGGGATTTGAATGGCGGACAGGCTTTGTAAACCAAATTCCCAGAGGGATTTAGGCACTAATGTAATCCCCAAAACCCCTTTAGTCAGCTGCCACCTAAACCTTGTAGGCACCCAAAGTAAGTTGGTGCCTAAATTTCCACTGTTAAAGTCCCGCAGGTGCCTAATTTATGTCTCTGGACTTAAGACTTCACCTATCTTGCCTGTTGGGCCTGATCCCCCAAAAATGGCCTGGGAAGGGGAGATAATCTCCCATATAACCTGATGAGGATAAGGGATCTGAAAAAGAGTTTTCCATCTCCACCTTAACCACTGCACGAGGGTGTCACTCTCATTCTGTCTTTGTCCCAGATCACATTTAATTATTTCTACAAAAGGGAATGGCTTTAACAGGAGAGACTCTCACATCAGAATAGCCCATAGTCCTGAAGTAAGGGCACTCACATGAAAGATTGGAAACCAACGTTCAAATCCCTTCTTATCATCAAGCAGAGGAGAGAACTGAACTGAGGTCTCTCAGATTGAGTGCCTAACCCCTGGGTTCAAGGTTATAAAGGTGGTCTTCTCACCTCTGGCTGTGTTGTGTGGAGTTAGGCACTCACCACAGATGTTTTTACAAGAAATGACTTAGGCATCTGCTTTGTGCTAAGTTAGGTGGTTTCCCACGTAACATGCTGGGTTTTGTGGTTGCGATACTAAGGTGCCTGTGACACTGCACCCCATATTTGTCATAGTGATAATATGATATGATTATAGCATAATTATGATGTATTTTATGCAAGACAGGCCACGTGAGGTATCATTGGAAAAGTTATATTTTTCTGAATAAGACTGTCCTAGTTGTATGCATGTATCATTTTTGTATCTATAGTTATAAATACTCACTATGTATCTGTTCTTCAGTTGTAGTTACACCTGGGTAATGCCCACTAAACACGATGCTTTCAGTCTAGATAGCTGATTGGTAAGGGCCTATTCAGGTCACTGAGCCATCAGGGAAAACAATAGGCCTTAGGAGAAGCTTAACTCCCAAGCGGTGAGTCTTCCTGGGAACACTCTAGACCCCTGTAAGTAATGGCTGCTATGACTCTACAAGGACATGTGACCAGGCTACATGATTCTGGACTCCATCTTGAGATGCCAGTATTTTTCCACAAAATCGGCCTAGAAACCGAGTTTTGAAATCAAGGGTTCACACCTTATGCTAAAGTTATATAAGCCATGGAATGACATCATCTGTTGTTCTTCACTACCACCTAAGAAGACTCCTGGAAACACTTGAGGAACAAAGACTGAACTGGAGGAAGTGCTGGACTCAGGCTAAAGGGATTTCTAGCCAGTGTATGAAAGACCTGGGGATTTCAAGCTGTAAAGCAAGTGCAGATTGTCCCTTAGAAATCTGCAGCCTGCTTATATCTTTAGCCAAGGTGAGAATTTGCTAATTCATATCCTATCTTTCTAGTATCTTAGACTTAATTTGCATTTTTGTTTATTTACTATATAATCTGCTTTGATCTGTTTGCTATCGCTTAAAATCTGTCTTTTGTAGTTAATAAACTTGCTTTTGCTTAATCTAAACCTGTGAGTTTAAGTGGAGTGTGTGGGAATTTAAGCTCAGAGGGACTGTTGCATATTCCTCTCCACATTGAAGGGGACACGAACTGGATAATAAATTCATAGTGGTTGGGATTTGGACCAAGGCAGGACAGTAGAGCCCTAGGAAACTGGTGGTTATTTTGGCTGTAGCTTTTTTACTGTCTAGCCAGAGAGCCTGCATTTTACTGCAGATGGGTGTATCCCTATCTATGTGAATACTAGTGTAGGATCGGGAGCGGGTCTTCAGCTTGTCACAGCAGCACAGTGAGACAGTGAGTCTAGCTGGGTGGGTCAGAGGGCTTGCTGGTATCCCAGTTCCAGGTGGCAACCTGGCTGGGGAATCCATCACTGTGCCTCTCTCTACTCAGCAATGCGTAGGCATCTTGGGTTCCCTACGTGTGGATTCAACTAGGCAGTAGGGTGCCTAAATGCATTGTTCATGGGTGCAACAACTGAGTCGCTTTGTGGAGCCAGGCCCAACTTCCTAGCCGCTATGCCACCATGTATACCTGTTTTTATACATATACAATTACTATTGCTTTATGAATAATGAAATATTAACTTGAATGTTAGCATTAATTCTACCTAATCATTTTAGAAAGAAACAACTATGCATGCAATATGTTAAAATGCCACATTCAAATTTGTGCCTTTTGCATTTTATTTTTCTTCAATGAAAGGGACCAGAAGACAAACTCTGGGAATATGTGGCAAAGAAGAAATGCCCTGTTATCATTTGAGGGCAACAAATATAAGAGGAAGTTGAGAACTCTAAGATGAATCTCCTCTGTATGGAACAGTTCCTCATTGCCCAAATAAAACAGAGGGATAGAGGAAAGGCATGTTGTTGAATCATTAACCGTGACTTGTTCCTACTTGCATACCTTGGATTTGAAATTACATATAGTAACACACTACCAAGTTTTTTAATTTTAGGGCTAGATTTTGATACTTTTACTCACACTGAAAAGCACATTAGAATTTGGCCTATTGACTTCAGCCATTTGAAATACTCAATTCTCACTGAACATAGCTAATTCATTCTAATAGGTGAAAAATTTATCTTCCAGAGATATGATAATTCCATTTTCCAGTACATCTACTACATCCCTGATCTAGTCGCTTGAATTCAAAGGGAGCTTTGCATGAGTAAGATCTTCAGGATTTAGTCAGCAATTTTTACAGTTACAACAGTAGACAGACATCTGCAACAGAGGGCCTTCAAGGGTAAAGTCAACAAGGGCTACCGAGGTTAAAGTGTATGCAGGTAAGAGAGGTAAGAGAGCAGCTTTCTCCCCACCTTCTCTTCCCATCCCTTTGTTGACCATTATTAAACTTGATCTAGATTTTAAAGCTTGTAGAGACTTTGATAAAACAAAGAAATAGATTTTGAAAATGAGAGGAGGAGTCCTCTGAGTGCAGTGCGTATTCCAGTTTCTTCGGTCTCTAAATCTGAGCACACCATAGGATTTTCATAATTACTCCCACTTGATTACAGAAAAAGTCAGAAGGGGTAGAGGATCACAGGCATGAATTAAATTGTCAACAAAATCCTCAGATGATATGTTTGTTTATTTTACCAATAGAAAGAGGGATTAAGACTAGATCATACACTGATAAAGCTAATAAAAAGTTTGGGAGAATAAAAATTTAAACTGCTCTACTGCCCCATCAAGGATGAAATGCCTAACACACTAGAATCAATGGCCAAACTGTCACTGACTTCAGGGCAGCAAGGATTCTGGTCTGTGTGAAACCTTAAAGCATCACTCTCCAGCACTAAAGCACAGTGTGCATGCCCAGTGACAGATACTGAATGGATTTTTACAGCAAAAGTTTAGGTGCCAAGGGATTTTGGACATCTCCCGAGTTAGGAGGCAGCTGAGCAGAAGGTTTAGTGGTCTCAGTGGCACCTACATTTTGGACTTTGGCACTAAAGTGGTAGTTAGGTGCCTATATCCTTCTGTAGGATCTAGACCTTTACCTCTATTGAGAGGGAATCACCTTGGGGAATAAAATTGAACATAGAGCAAAAATTAAACAACAAAAGAGAACAAACTACTTGCTAGAGCTGCAACATGCTGCCAGATAATATTTTGTTTATTTGTTTACATAGTGCAGATAATTAGGATGCTAAAATTCTGGAGTAAGACCATCAACTCACTTCATGTGGGCCACTGAACAGTTATTAAAGAATAGACTCAGTCAGTCACTTCTGATCTGAATGGGACATAGCCCAGTTACCCTGGGCTGAAAAGGTCAGCATTCCATTACCAATCAGTATTTATATTATAGAAGCACCTACAGTACTCTAATGGGATTGGGGCATGTCTGTACCAAGCATCTTCAGAGACTGTCTTCATCCCAAAGAATCTGCTCTGTAACTAGACAAGACAAAGTAGAATTATCCCCATTTTACAGATCAGGGACTGAGGCACAAAGAGATCAAGTGATTTGCTGAAGGTTACACACAGAGTCAGTGGAAGTGTTAGAAATTGAACTTCAATCTCTTGAGTACCAGTCTAGTGCTTTAACCACAAGGTTCCTTCTCTGGGCCCAATTTATCAGGATCATCATCAAAATTAGAAAGTTGAAAATTTAAATGAAGTTACATGCTGCATTTTCCACATCACACCATTGAGTTTATTGGAATTATTTGTGTGTATAAAGTTATTTACATGCAGTGGTGTTTGCAGATTTGGGTTCCTAATGAGATATACTTCAATATGCAGGCCCACCAGAAGCAATAAAGATAATCTGACCATCTTGTATTACAATGTGCATGCAGTATCCATGAATCTTAAAAATAAAGCAAAACTAGGGAAAAACCTTGAGTGAACGTGGAGCTGAAAATGATCTGTTTTGGTCTGCTGGCTTGCAAATGGTTTTCTTGATGAAACTCATGAGTCCACTGGAGACAGCTGCAGATCGATGAGCTGTGCATAAGATAAACCTGCTGCATGAGTTTATAGTTAATTGCACATCATCTTTTTGTCTAGCCATAAAAAATTTCACGCCCACCTTGCACAGTAAAGGTAACATAAGTGTCATAAACCATGTGTCTCCTGTGCTTTCTTTTTGCATTATTCAATTGGTCTTGTTATTAGAATGCTGTTGAGACAAGACAAATTTGCTAAACCAGAGATGAAGCATACCACGTCTTCTTTTCAGATGATCTCCTCCATCGTCTAATAAGGAGAAATGCCTCAGCGTTATTTGCATACAAATAGCTTTATTTCTCACACAGTCACACTAACTCACACATCTGGTAGCTAGCACACACAGCATATGACTGACTGATTTGCATAGTGTGAAATACACCGATATGCAGAGCGCTCACACACAAGACACACACCTTCAATGGGAGTTTAGGGAGCCTGGTCCCTAGCATGAACTTAAAGTTATTGTTGAACTAACTTAGGTCCTGACTGTCACCTATGCAGAAGGAGCTGGAAAGTCCGTAACTGCAGTCTCATTGTTTACCCTGTGCTTTCACAGCCCCTCTCTGGCAGAGGAGCTCCTGTTCTTGTCATGGTCCCCAGAAGTTCCACTCAGGAAGGAAGTGTGGTTTCCACAGCACAAAGAGGACACCACAGAGAAAAGTCAGTATGGATGTCTCACCACTTCTCTAGCCATGGATCCTGCTCTGAACACAGCAGCTTCCATGGAATCCAGGGGAAGGGAAAAATGATGCCACAGATGCAGCCCTCCATCAACCAGGGCCCCAACGCAGAGAACTAATAAGTATTTCCCCCTCTTCCCACAGAGGCAAAGTGAATGATCTGGGCTATGTAAATGGGGAGGAGAAAGGAGATAGTGAATGTGAACTGTGACACAGTAGCCCTATAGAAAGACTCACAGATGATCCCTTATCATTAGAACTGGGATGCTACAGCATCTGTAGCTAAACCTGTATTTTAATTCCTGATGGCCACATGGGGGTAAAATAGTGCAAGAGCTGGCCATTTCAAGGTATTTCCATTCCATCCAGTGAAAAGACTGGAGCTCATCTTATTTTGGTCCCATATATGGTTCACAGTGGGCTGTATGATCATGATTAAATCTATGTGGTAACATGATACCATCTTGTAAGGTCTCAGGAGCTAACACTTCTAGCTACATCATCAACAACCACTCTGGACTGGCATAAGTTTGGATGCCACTTTCCAATAGCTGGAAAGACAAGAATACTCTTCATCACTATTTTAAACTATGTCTATTTCAAGCTTAGATGCCACAATCACAAGTGACAGTTTTAATAATAAATAAATAATTTAAACTAAAATTGTTTTAAAAGCCACACAATAGAGAAATGCACAGGAGTATCAAAGAAAGAGATGAGCTACTGAGCGGAATGAAAAATTGGAAAGCACCCAGACAAAATAGGTTTCATGGATGAAACGCCTAACAATTCTCCATGACTGATTACTTGAAGAACTTAATAAGTGTTTCAAGAATGGATGTCCAAGATGGATGGTAACAGGGAAAACACGTTCTGGCGCTCCTTGATACCAGCGCCGAAGTGACAATATTGCACTCCACGCAGACCCGCGGCCGAGCCGCTCTTGTAAAGGGCCTGGGTGGGGCTGAAACCCCGGCCTATGAAGCCACAGTCACATTGACTTTGGGGAAAGCTCCTCCTTTTCAAGCGACGGTATTAGCAGCAGCAGTGGGAGAGTATATCTTGGGCATTGATGTCCTCCGAGGCCGCTCCGTCGACACACAATATGGCCTGTTCGCCTTCGGCCATCCCCGGTATGTGAGTGCGGAACAGGTGCAGGAAGTGCGGACCCTAACGATTTTGCGGGGCCCCCACGGTGGGAACTTGTACTGCTCCCCCAACTAGCCATAGTGTCCAAAAAAGCAGTACGCGCAGCTCCGAGGGGGGGAGGGACGAGATCCACCGGCAAACGGTCTGCCTGTGTTTGAGGCGAAGGTTATTAGGACCGACCCCTAAGCCCCTATAATAGCCCCATCTGGCCGTGCGAAAGCGGACGGGACGTGGCGTATGACGGTCGACTACCGGTAGTAATAAAGTGACCCCCGATGACTGCAGTGGTCCCAGAATATAGTACCCTGATGAGCATATTGCAGGCGCGACCAACCATGGCACGCTGTGCTGGATTTGGCAAAGTGCTTTTTTTCTATGGCTATCTGGTCCAGCAGCCAAGAGCAATTTGCGCTTTTCCTGGCAAGCGCGTCAGTACAACCTTCTGCGTGTTGGCCGCAGGGGTGGAAGCATTCTCCCACCATCTGCCAACAGCTAGTAAGAGCCGACTTGGCCCGGGTGCAGTGGCCGCCCAACCCATCATTACCATTATATAGATGATGTTATGGCTCGTCCTCCAAAGACATTGTGACTGGATGCCTTGCATGCTGTGGGGGGGGGGTGGAGGGCTGGAGACGCGGGGTGGACATTACTCCGAAAAAATACAAGACCTGCCCAGGTGTGGTCTTTTTGGGCGTCCTCTGGCCGGACCGGAACGGCAGAATCAACTCCTAAGGTGCGCAACTGTGGCAAGGCTATCCTGTACCCAGCCAAAAAGAGAATTACAAAGCGTCTCGGTTTGTTGGGCGTTCTGGCGCGCATTATATCCACCTGGCCTTTCTTATGGCCTTTGCAGATCTAGTGCGCAGGCAGCGCCCTGGCACTGGCCGCGGAACCACCAGACTGCTTTATTGTGTAAAGAATGCCTTGCTCACCTGCAACCATGGCTCCACGTCCCCAGCCAGACTTCCGTTCGAGCTCGAGGTTACCAACGGAGTGGACGGGCTCTGGTCTCTGGCGCCAGCGGGTGACAACAGAGGAACCCATTTGGCTTTTGGTCCCGAAGCTCTGAACGGGGTGCGGAGCCCGGCTAACCCTGCTGGATAAACAGAATCTGGCAGTGGTTGGGATTGCAGGACACCCGAGCAGCATTACTGGTTCTTGGCGCTCGGTGGTAGTCGCACGCCCACCCCTCAGACGTGGGTAAAGGAGGACCCTGCCCACACACAACCGGCAGCACAGAGTACCACCATTTCAAATGGGAAAACTACTTACAACAGCGTAGTTGCTAGGTAAGACCCTCCATCTCCACCCCCCACACCGGCCCTGCGGGAGCAGTTACCATTCGAACAGTGTAACCCTTCCTGACGGATGATACTGCCACCGGTGAGGATCCGTGTCCCCATCCCCATAGGCGAGGTGCCCCGATTAACAAGCCTCAAGAGAAGAACAGGAAGCACGTCGGTTTACGGACGGATCTGCAGCCTACAATGCTCAGGGACTCGACATGTTGGCAGGCCGGTAGTTCGCCCCCTCGCAGATTGGTGGCCATGGCATGGGCACAAGCTGCTCGAGTCAGTGGGCCGAACCTACAGGCTGCCCCCCCCTGCATAAAACCTATTGAGACTGCCCCGCCGCGGGTAATACCTCTACACTGACACGGGTACCCTATATAAAGGCCTCCGGACGTGGGTGACCTGCTTGGGAGCCAAGGAATGGGCATGGCAGGGGAAGCCATTATGGGGAGCCACCATATTGGAGGCAGCTCCTTGCCTTCGCCGACAAGCCTCCCTGGCTAACGGCATGTAGACGCCCACACGAAGCCCAGAAGATCGCGAAGCTCGCTGGAATGCAGCAGCGGACGACAATGCCCGAGGGGAGGTCATCCAGCTGGCTGAGCAATACCACATAGACGGAGGCCACCGGGGGCCCGTGCGACGCAATACGCAGCCCTGCTGCCAAGGCACACCATGCTCCCCTCTCGGCCTGCCGTACGGCCCGAGCGGGATGCTCGATCTGCTCCCGGCTGGCGCCGATTGCCCTTCCAGAACCCGCCGGACATATTTACCGAGGGTGACGGGCCCGTGCCAAGACTGGCAGGTCGACTACATCGGCCCGTTACCGCTAAGAACGACGCTGGCAATACGTCTTTACAGCTGTAGATACCTACACCGGCCTGCTGTTTTGTGCATCCCAGCGCTGGCCGCCTCGGCGACGACTACACTGGCGGCCCTACAGCAGCTCTGTGCGCGCACTATGGGACCCCGCCGCGCACGGTGCAGAGTGACCAAGGCACCCATTTTACGGCCCAAACAGTCCGGACATGGGCCGCGGATGTGGCTGTAGCTGGCGTTTTCATCTTCCATATACGCCCACCGCCAGTGGCCTCATAGAACGCCTGAATGGGCTGCTAAAAGATCAAGTGCGCCGTCTTACCCCTACCCACACGCTACGTGGCTGGTCGGGGGTTTTTGGAACAGGCGGTCTGGCTTCTTAATAACCCCGCCTGGGGGGAGGTCGAACACCCCTACAACGCCTTACTGCGCCCCCCCTCTATGGTGCCCGCACAGTTGCGGGTAGAATTGAAACATACTCCCGGGGTACTGCAACGCAGCGCAAGGGGTTTAACCTTGTACGCCTCTCCACCATCTCCTTATTGGCAGGCCAAACCGTTCCCCATGGGCCACCCAGGCGCCAAGTGTGGTTGTGAGCCTTCCTGTTTGTTTTGTGTCCTGCCTATTAAGGAGGGCTCTCAGGTTCTACCCTCCATACTGGCTCAGCTCTTGGATTCGCTCCTTGGCCGTTCTTTCTTGCACCAATTACAGTGCTGGGGTACTACAGTGGGAGCAAGGGAGGCCCTTTGTAATTGTGTTCCCTTGCCTCCTGCAGGTGTGATTAACCGTGACCCCGAGGAGACAGAATGGCACGTACTGGCAAGCGTTTGGTGACCCTGCCACACAGCAAGATCCCCGCGCGGCCCGTCGTTTTGGCCACAGGGACAGGCTGGGCTTATGATACTTACCCAGAGGGGGAAGAGTATCCCACGTATGGCCTCACTGTCACGACTTTCAGTAGCGCTCTTTATGATACCTGGGTTAGCAAGTGTTCCTACCCAGGATAATGCGTGGGTCACATCGGTTGGCCCGCGTTGCTGTTAATTTTTACTTGTGTTTTGTCATTCCCAGAGTACATGGGCCATCGGTGCATTATGGATCGACATATTTTATTGGTATCCGGTGTTCCAGTGCCACTCCAGAATTGCGGCAAGCTGCCTACCAGATAGATTACTAGCTCCGAGCACAGGTGATGTATGAGGATCTGTATCTAGATGTGTAGACTGGGGCAGGCCCCGCATGCCACGGGGATGCCGCTAACTACTGTAACCCTTTATGCCTAGCTCCAACTGGTATCTACTATCAGGTGTTTTATGCGGTTTTTAGGGTTCCGTTTTTTTTTCTGTTGCAGGTGTTTGCTTGTCCTTTTGGCAGTATGTTTCATAAGTTAGTTCGCTTCTGGCATGCTTTTGGCAGTTATGCTATAGGGTTGTTTGAGTTAATTTGTATGAGAGTTATTATGCTTTAAAGGTGCTGTCCCGTTGAGAAGGCGAGGGAGGGAGATGTAAGGGAACTGTGGAAGATTTATTTTGTCACGGTGGTTTAGCTGAGGCTGTTCGCCTTCTCAGGGACAGGTTACTAAAGGGTGTTTTGTGCTAGCAAATGCTGTTTACAGCTGCTTAGAACCGCTCAGCCTGGGAAGCCGGCGTGTTTAGAAAAGCCTGGCCCTTTGCCATTAAAGATAGTTCAGTTGTGGGAAAGCTCCCACATGCCTATGTATGAGTTGTTTTACATGCTATTAGCATAAAGTTATATTTAGTAGGATCTGTCTTGCTGCTTTGGACTCGTTCCCTGCTTTGAATTAGCAACGTGTTGAGTCCCCGTTGCGGGTGTGTTTTCTTTACCTTCATTAAAAGCCATATCACTCACTGTGTGTGTGTGTGTGTCTCATCCCTGCAGAGCACTTAGGCACGTAACACTACCCAAAAGCATATGACAGTATCTCACATTTGTGGATACACTAAATACTGAAAATGCACATCCAAAGATCATTTCCTTTCTGCAGCAATCAATGGTTAACCAGAACACTTGACTCTACCTTGAAGGGACTGTCATTGAGGTCCAAATTAAAAGAGGAACCTTTCAAGGAGATTCCTTAACACCAGTGCTGTTCATGATAGCGATGCTGTCACTGACATGGATGCTTCATGAGGTAAATTGTAGTTACCAGATCAGCAGTGAGCAACAAGAAGTTAGCAATTTGTTATACATGGATAATCTGAAACAATCTGGATGGTCACAAAAGGAGACACAGAGATTGATGGTGTGAAGACAAAATTTGGTGAAGACATAATGCTGTGGGTTGGCTTGGCTAGAATAGGATAAATGTGTGTTGATATCTGTTAAGAGGGACAAACTGATACAATCAGATGGCATGCAACTTAACCAAGGCACTATCCAAGCTCTCTCTCAGCATGGATCCTACAATGAACATGGAATCAGGGACCCATTAGAACAACAACATAAGGAAGACAAAGAAGAAATGAGGAAAGACTATTACAGATTAGTGAGAACTGCTCTAAGGACAAAGCATAACTCAAAGAAATTGTTCCAAACCATTAATATATGGGCAGTACCAATAATATGGTACACTGCCAGAGCAGAAAAAAGAGAAGAAGAAAATAATGACATCCATACAAGAAAGCTCAAGACAACAAATAGCATAATGAATACCATTCAAAATGTGTACAGGATATCTATTCAACAATGTGATGGAGGAAAAGGTCTGCTATCTGTACAGAAAGCAATTGACAATGAAGACCATAACATCAAAATATGCAAGAGTGTAACGGGGTCAGCATCCATCTCTCATGAGCGCCTCCATTTCTCTGGCCAATATACCTGCAATCACAGTCTTTTTTGAGGGTGGCACTCGCTTCTCACAGGTAGCCCCTTTTTGTTGGTTGGGTGTGAGCCTGCTTTTGGGTTTAATTCTTATATCAGGTTGGCACTCACCTCTTGCAAGCACTCCTCTCCTCCCAGCTGATGGTTCTCTTGGTAGGTCTTCAGTGACTCAGCCCTCTGGCTGAGTCGCATACACTGTCCCCCCTTCCAGTGTATACAGTCCAAGTTTTTATCTCTGCCCTGGTATGGGGACATAGCTCTAAGGCTTCTCTCAGAAGTGGCCCATCTCAGTACCCATACCTCGTGGTGTTTCAGACCTCCCTGGGCCCAGTCTCCAACCAGACCAGTGGGTGTCATCTTGGTACCCTCGCTGGCCTGGCTAGATTCTGTGCTAAATCCTTTGGGCTTCAACGTGCCCGCACTGACCTTCCATTGGTCCTGCTGCTCTTCCTGCCAGCCCAGGCACTTGTCTTCATCAGTCTTCCCTGGGCTTCAGTCCTGGCTGCAGTGAATTCTCCACAGTAGCTCTCCACAGTACTGCTGCTTTTCCAGTCACCCAGTCTTCACTCCTCAGACTCCACACAGCAATTGAACTTCTCTGCTCTGCTGCCTGTTTTATATAGGGCCCTTCTAGCCCTGGATTGGCCACTCCTCTGCAGACACTCTCAGCTGCCTGGAGGACTTCTCTCTGCTCTATTCTTGGGCAAGGTGATGCAGGGCCACGAGGTCTCTAGCAGGGGTCCTCTGGACCTAGTCCACCATGCCACAGTGAGTAAAAGCCAGAGTAAGAGATCCTCTGGTTGTAACAACAATGGCCAAACATTCAAAAAAGAAATGATAAAGCATATAGTCAAAGAATGACTTGAAAGATTTACACAGAAATCAATTAATGGACAGTGGTGGAGAGAGAGATCAAGCCCATTAGGGATCAAAGGTTAACAAACACCTGGCTTGTAGAAGATACCTAGAAAGAGAGACAGCGACTCTCATTATGGACTACACTAGAGCAGCCCTTAAGGCTTAATTACTTTCTAAAGAAAAATGACCAACAGAACTACTCTCTGAACTACAGAATGTGTTCCAAAAAGGAAGAGACAGTGGAGCATGTACTGAGTGCCTGCAGGAGCCTGGCTGGGAGAGAATATCTGAACAAACACAACAAGGTTACTAAGTGTCTCCACTGGAGTCTCTCTGGCAAGTACAGAATTAAAAACAAAGAAACTGTGCAGAATTATGACCACCTAATTGAAAGCTCTCCAGAGGACCAAGTGGCTAACATTTTATGGTGTCTGGCAATCACCATAGACCAAACAGTCCAGGCAAATGGGCTGGACATAGGTGTTGTAGAAAAGATGACAAGACCATGTGTAATGGGGTTCACCTGGGGACTGGCAGGGTGTAGCTCAGCAGTCTCCCAGAGTCTTGGGATGGCCTTGCTGGACAGGCTTCCAGTTGGCCAGAGGAGGAGGAAGAAGAAAGGGTAGTGGGACCCAGGTCCTCATTCTCCACCAGGGCCCAGCCCAGGGCTAAAGAGGGAAGAGGTGAAGAGAGTCTCAGTGCCCTCTTAGCTGATATATCAGGCCAGTCTCCCCTAGGCCTCTTCCTATCTTCCTATTCTCCCTTAAGTTTGGGACATGATACCAGCACTCTGCTTCCCTCTCAGCAAAAGGCTGCTCTCACAGTCTCAACAATTAAGATTACTTGCTGGGGCTTCCCAGCTCACTTTCAATGTCCAATTTCAGAGAGAAGGTGGGAGAAAAAGGGTGAGGCCTCTGGCCTCCCAGTCAGGTCTTAGCTACAATCCAGGCCCATTCCCTGTAGATCACCCTGTCCCAAAATCTAAAGCCTAGCTGCCTTCCTACAGACAGTCTCCCCTCCCCAAGTTGACTGGCAAGTCCTCTTACATCAGACCTCCATTTGGAGCATGCTCTGCAGCTGCTGAGGAGCAGGGCCTTCTTGGCCCAATACTGCTCCACCATTCCTCTAGCCTTAAGGGGGGGGGTCTGTAAACTCCATCACACCATGTTAATTGATATTGCCATATGAAGCAAACAGAAACAAGATAGCAAAGTAGGAAGAACTCTGCCATAAGCTCTGGAACAATTATGGAGAACTGAAATAAAGACAATGCCATTAATCACTGGAGTACTTGGAGGAATCCCAAAGGGTATGGATGAACAGCCCAAGCATACGTTAGGAGTGCAAAATATCACAATTATTGACCTCACCTCCAGAACACAGTGCTCTTAGGCGCTGTGAGAATGTAAAGGAAAGTCAAAGGAGGACAAGTGCATTTGATCACCTAAAATGCAGGAGGGTTTAACAAAACTCCTGACTACCCAACCTATAAAGTTGGTTCATGGTCAGGATTTATTAGTGACTCCTTGGGACAAATTTCAGACAATATCTTTCTCCTTTTTATGCTTAAAGTTCTTGCATGTTGTGAAGGCTAATTGTTTTTTAAAAAGTCCCCATGATGGGACAGTATTAAAACCTCCTGGTTTTCATTTGTGTTCCCCTCCTGTCTTCCAGAATCTCTCATCTCACCTGCTGTAAACTCCAGTGACTATATATAAAAAACAACAAGGAGTCTGGTGGGACCTTAAAGACTAACAGATTTATTTGGGCATAAGATTTCAAAAATAAATCTGTTTAATCCCAAATAATCCCAAATAGATTGGTGCCACTGGACTCCTCGTTATTTTTGTGGATACAGACTAACACGGCTACCCCCTGATATCTGTAAAAAGAAAACATTGATTCTCCTATTCACTCCCTCATTTCAAAGAAAAGTAAAACCGTTTCCTAATACTGCTGATGCTTAACTGACTACTTCAGAGACAGGACTCAGCTAAAGTGTTTAGCAAGGTTTCCCCAGGAACAGCCAAACTGAAGCAATCAGACACACACTGTGGGAATGAACAAAGTGGGCAGATAAAGGAGTTATCCCAAGTGTTCTTTACAGTACACAGCCTTAATTTCCAGAATTTAAATCTCTAGCAAATAGCTGCTTGCTGTTCTTCCCATTGCAACAATTCACTTCCTCTTTCAAAGGGTCCTTCACCAACACCGACAACAAAAATAATGGAAACCAAGAAAAACTGTGCTCATTCTTCTTGAAAAGCTTCTGAAAGGAATGTCTGTTGAGCTAGTTACTGAATAAAAACTAAAAAAGTTTATTCAAGAGAGGAACAAAACTACCTTCTAACACTTAACCAATAGGTGTTGGATTAACAGCAAAATGTAAATATAGGTCCCCATGAAATTAAAATCACAGTCCATATTAATAGCTTCTCACTGCTGCTTAAAAAAATAGAGGGGTTTCCCCTCTCATCTCTTTCAGATGACTGACACTATATGGGGAATTTGTTTTAATATAAGGAGACTCTTTTTAGTTGTTACAAAATTAGCTGGTCACAATAAAATTTGAATACTGGCATATTAATTTCTAAAAGGTGACAGTTGTGTGAGTTCTGTGATGTGATATTACTGCACAATAACTAACTACTGTTTTACTGAATAACACAGGGAAATAGTTCTGCTTCAGTGAGTACTTAGTGCCATAATTATGCTTCCTCTTTTCAAAATGTAGTGCTTATTCTAAAATGGAGAAAGTGTATTTTACATATTTGAGTTGTAAAATATTTGGGAAATAAATGCTTTTAATATTGCTGCTTCTACATTTTAAGAGGGAGAAAAGCTTTGCCTCTGGCAGAATTGCTAGTGGATAGCAAGAGGGAATTTTCAGTTCCCAGGAATAAAATAAAATAGATTTTATCCTAAAATTATAGAAAATCAGTTTAATAACATACGATCCCATGAGAGTATAAATAATGCACCTTAATGGTTGTGGATGACCCTAACTGTACTGCTGAACTCACTGGCAGAATGGGAGGTCAAAAATTCTTCAGTCAAAGAAAGTTTACTCTTTCTTTTTCTTCTTCTCTATTCTCTCATTTGTAACCCTGACACATCAAGTGATGGGAGATCAGTGCTAAAATGGGAAATGAGTCTTTTTGGTAGCTGGCTTCTCCCCCGACCCATGATTCTTGGGACACAGCCCAGAGCATGGCTGATCTATTCTTGTTCCCCTAGCGTTGGAGATGGGCTTGTGTACTGTGAGCGTGTGGATCTTTCATAATGGACAATTTCTTTCTGTCATGAAATTGCTTCCAATGTCATGGTGCCCTCTAAAAATGCAGAGCCCAATCCAGCCTGCATCTAAAGCCATACTGGGTTTCTAAATAAACAATCAACAAGTCAGGTAAACTACAAACTGGAAACACAGAATCTGCTCTTCAATGTGCACTAGATATTTGATGAGTTGAGACCTTTATGAAATTGTGAATGGCAGTGAATGGAGTGACAGTTCCATATTAAATTTACTCTTTCAATTCAATGCTATAAAATAAGTATTTCTAAATGAGATTATATTTTGTGCAGAAGGCAGCACCATGGTTGCACACAAGGTTATTGTGTTGTAAAGTTTAGCATCCTATTGAAATAGAGATATGGTTACAGGAGCCTGCATGAGCAATATTTTTTCAGAACCAATATATTCTTTTTGCATCACTTGTTCCATCAAAGAGAAAACAAACACTGAATTCTCCAGCTTCCCATTCATCTACCTCGACCACATTATATATTTTTAAAGGAATATTGTTACCTGCTTCTAATTTTTCCTCTTCAGTATTTGTTCTCTGAGAATCTCTAAAATTCTCATTCATTTTATATTTTTCTATTGTGAAAACTCTTTTACCTCATTTAGGGACAGTAGTTTTGAAGCTAGTGTGGTTTCTTTTATTTATAATCTTGCTGTGCACTAGAAATTTAATGATATCAGCAGGAATATGCACAGATCCAGGATCAGCAAGTTTGATACCACTGCATACCCAGTTTAAAAGCCCATACGATCAGGGTACCAATTCCTGCAATGTGACAAGGGTATTAATGTTTTGTAACCCTAACTCACGTCAGGTCATTGATTCCCAGAAATAAAGCCCAGTCTCTTCTCTGTGTCACTCTTTTATTAGAACCAATACATAATGGTGCAGTAAGCCTCACAAACCTATTTGGCTCTGATCCAGCCAATCATTAAAGCGTGTACGAAGTTACAATAATTTAAGTCACTGGATCAGCTTCAAGTTATGCACATGCTTCAGTGCCTTGCTGGATTATGGTTTTAGGAATGGGAGAAATGGTTTGGCTAAAATAAGGTCTGACCTGAACTTCTAGCCTCAAATTAAAATCAAACCTGAGTGAAGATAATACTGAAAACAATTCTAACCATTTCAGCCTTTCATGTATTTCTCACCTCCAGCTGGGACTAGAAGAGCCAAAACATGGAGAAAAAAAGTTGTTGACATAGTACAGTATTTCTGGCTTGATTTGAACCAAGTAATATTGGACATTTCTATCCGGGTAAGAATTCTGTCCCAATTTACAGCAACTAGGCAGCTTGAGTAAGGTTTGCATAAGCACATGGACCAAACCTTATGTACTGGAGAAAGGCACATCCCTAACTTGAATTTTATTTTCCCCAAGAACAATGCAAACGTACAGGGCAATTTAGATTCTGAAGAACCTTGGTTTTCAGATCATCAGAATTGTACAGCAGGTCAAAGTGGAGCTCAGTAAATTACTGCCTTATCACTGCTCCATCCTTGTGGGCCAACCATTTAAACATATACGAAGGACAGAAAAATTACCAAGAGATCCAGAAAAGGAAAATATTAAAATAGAGTAGCTGCCAGTCCTATTAATATAAAAGTAGTTAGTGGGAGTTTTGCCTGGGTAAAATGGTGGTATCAAGCCACAAAAGGAAAGCTTATTTTCATACGGTGGCATCATCACTTTCTCACTGTACATACACGACATTGCATGTGACCGAATGGGTCAATACAGTTGCCATAACTATACTGCAGGAAGGTGGTCATGCTTGTAGAACTCTGCCATATGCTCTTAGCATTAGCAGTACAGTAGAACTTCAGAGTTATGAACATCAGTGTTACGAACTGACCAGTCAACCACACACTTCATTTGGAACTGGAAATACGCAATCAAGCAGAATAAAAAGCAAATATAGTACAGTACTGTGTAAAACGTAAACTACTAAACACAAAGGGAAAGCAGCATTTTTCTTCTGCATAGTAAAGTTTCAAATCAGTATTAAGTCAATGTTCAGTTGTAAACTTTTGAAAGAACTAATGTTTTGTTTAGAGTTATGAACAACCTCTATTTCCAAGGAGTTCATAACTGAGTTTCTACTGTATTAGCTTCTAAAAGTACTTTATTATGATACTGTACAAAGAGAGTAGGTATAACTGGCTGTTGTTTGGAACATAATACAATACAATGTAACAATTATATTGCAAGGGCAACCACCAACTTAATGCATGACAGTATATTCTATGTACTGTTTACTGACCTGTGCTGCAGACATGGAGTGGCATATGAGTCACCTTTAGAAGTCTGATCAACATGCTTTCAAAGGTACTGTAAAAGCATAGAAAAAAATTCTGCTTACATACTGCATGTATGCAAGTATACAATGCCAAGTTACTCCTAGGTTATCTGTTAACTTTGGACATGAGAGAGAAGTAACCTGCTCACTTGCTCTACCAGATGTGCAGGGAAGATACAAATCTACATTCCTGACACAAAGACATACATCACTGGAAGTATAATGGGTCTATAAAATAGATGTTACTGTATTCAACCAACCATGACAGATGTGTGATTGACTCACAATGTTCAGATAGCCTTGATAAGTATCCAAACCTTTGGGAGTTAACATGAACCAAAAAAGCAGCAAAGAATCCTGTGGCACCTTATAGACTAACATACGTTTTGGAGCATGAGCTTTCGTGGGTGAATACCCACTTCATCAGATGCATGAACCAAAAAGTTACATTCTTAGCTTTATGAACTCTGCCAGCATTATTTGGAACCAAACAAACTGAAATTTCTCAGAATTAGGATGACAAAAGGAAGAGATGTTGCCTCTCCTTGCATTTTATATTATAAATTTATTTGATAAATGAGGTAATTTTCTATGTTTCAGTGGGTTTGATCAGAACACCAACTAGTCAATTATATAAGACACAATATTTTCCAAAGATCAAGTTCCAGTCTAAAATTAGTGTTTGTTTAAAGAAATTCTGTATTATATTAATGACACCAACATTAAATAGAGTAGGACCTTTCAAATAGTTGTCTTGTTATGTGTAATACTTTTGTGGACACATTTGCAAATGACACACATACAGATAAATGATGTGTCCTAAGTAAAATGTCAAAGCAATGACTTGAAAAGCTCCTTTTTATCAGCTCACCCTCAAATCCATTTTTACACATTTCTAGTGTCTGACAGAGAAACAATCAATACCTTGGCATTAACACATTGAGGAATTTGTAACTTTCTTGACTCCTCTTCAGCTCAAAAATTGGGATGCATGCATGACTCACAGCCGGCTGCTGCTGCACTCACACAAATATGAAGTCCTCCAAGGCCAAACAGAATAAAGGCATAATGTGAAACAAAGCTTGAGGAGGGACTCTTCGGAATACGGTGTGTATTTTATACATATTGGGCCAGGTCATCAGCTGGTGTAAACTGTCAGTATAGCTCACCTGAAGTCAAAGCAACTGCAATGACTTATGTGAGCTGAGGATGCCGTCCACATTTCATAATATACTTTTAACAAAGAAAATTAAGAGCCAGATTCTCAGTTACACTAGAGGATACTGGAATTATTCCAGATGCAGCTCAGAGTAAACGTGAGGAAAATTGAGCTCTCAGAGCTCAATTCTATCTGCATTGCACCAGTTTATGTCAATAAGACCCAAGTTACCACTTCCATATGGCTCAGTGCTCACTCTATACGGAAAACCCAGAATTGGTTAGTGCACCCCCCAAATTGAAGTGGCCAATCTGGACTAGGATGGTTTGGCTATGCTCATTATTATTTGTATTATTGAAGTGCCTAGGACCCTTAACCATAGACCAGGACCTCATGATGTTATGTGCTGTATGCACACAGAACAAAAAGACAGTCCCTGCCCCCAGGGGTTTACTCTTATTTAGCTTTCATCAGAAAATACAGCGGAAAACCCAAGGGAGAGGCAGTGCTGATGAATCTCTGTAATTCGCTGCATCTTTGTTTTATTATTGTATTGTTTTGGAAACATAGGAATTGCCCAAATGCACCAGACCTGAAGTCCAGTCCATGTAGTCCAGTATCCTGCCACTGAGAGTGGCCAGTACCAGATGCTTCAGAGAAAGGTGCAAGAAATCCTGCAGAATAAAATAATGGGATAACGTGTCCTCAGGGAAAGTTACTTACAGGGTGGGCAATTCAAAACTGATAAAATGAAATACTTTTTCCCACACAATTTGTAAATAGTCTGTGGAACTTGTCACAGCAAGTTGTTGAGACCAAGACTTAGCAAGATTCAAAAATAGGAATTGGACATTTATATGGATATCAAGAATATCCAGAGTTATCATAATCAATGCTAAGAACATTTTTGGAAAGGATCTTATACCTCATGCTTTAGGGTTTTTAACTACTAGAGACTAGGATGAAGCATAATGTGGAGAGACAGATTATCCCAAAACCCCCTACTGCACAGTTCTTACACCTTCCTCTGGAGCATCTGGTGCTGATCATGGATGAAGACAGGATAGTGGGCACAATGGACTTTGTGTCACATCTAGTGTGGTAGTTCTTATGTTCCTCCTATTCCAATAGTTTTAACCTTCTAGTATGATGGTTTATATCCCTTCCAAAATTCTTGGGTTGTTTTTTGTTGTTGTTGTTTGTGCTTGCCCTATTGTAATACCTATAATAATTTTATGTGCTTCAAGTTGTGAGGAACGAAATCAGTCTGGGAAGCATTGGAGAGAAAAATATTTCCATAACATTTGACAGACTTTTCCATTTGATAGCCTAATATAGACAATTTTGGAAGCCTCTTGTATTTTTTATTTAGTCACTGTATCTACCAAGAAACCAGCAAAATATTAATAAGGAAATTCATTGTAGGTGAGCACTAAACAGCCAAATGACACATGATACTTAAAACTCATTAAATAAATTGCCTATATTTCGGGCAGCATATGAAGACACCTCAAGAGTACTCCATGTTTCCTGCTGTTAGAATCAAGTGAGGATGAGGTGATAAATGTAGATCATTTGCCTGGCTAATACTGTAATTCAAAACTGCCAAGTTTGTTTAAACTGTTATGCACCATCATGTATCTAGATATGTAAACAATAGGATTAATATGCTTGAAAGCAACATGATTTCTGAATTAATGGTTAGGTTGCTAATAGAAGCACAGCTATAAAAACGTCAAGTTTACAGTCTTATTTTCAGCGAAATAAATGATACAAATTGAGCATCACTTATTAAGTTTTTAGGTAATGTTCCCAATAAGAGCCCTCATATGATAAAATAAACTGTTTTAATATAATGTAAAATAGAGAAAGGAGTTCAGTCAAGATGAAAATTCCAGAGGGAACAACACAAGCCTTTTCCTTCCCCTACCCCCTCTACCTATGCTTTTCTGCTGAAGAAGTCTTCTGGTTTCAGTGCAAGCCCTAGTGCAGTAATGGACTATTGGATATAATTCCCAAAGAATACTCCAATCAGGAGTGGCGAGGACTATAAGGTGAAATAAAAACATTTTAAAATGCTAGTTAAACTCAAATTTTAATGTACTTAATACAAAAATATAGTTAAAGGAAGTCACTTAAGACAACTATAACAAAAATAAAAGCCTTATTCTCAGTTGCCCTGCATCTGGTTAGTCATTTACACCCCTGAAGAGTGGGCATAGAATTCTCTTTTTCTGACTCGATAGCATTTTGTATCTACTTTATACTGGTGGCAATGACTATGCAAGATGTAGAGCAATGGAGAATCAGGCCTTATTTATTGCTGGCTAGCCTGGGGGTCCAGAGGTCCCTCGGTGACTGGTCTTATCACCATTTGAGTTCACCATATACAAGTTCAGGCTTTTCCCAAACTTTCCAGGCTGGCAGTATAGTGCATCACAAGCAACATAGCAAAGATAGTTTATTAAAGTCCCTTTATTATTATAATTGGATGTCTATATTAGACATCTTATATTGGTCTAATGGATTGCCTCAGGTCTGGTTTCAAAGTACATTGAGGGCTCTGGATAAATCTGTGTGAAGACCCCGTCAGACCCAGGGAAATTCACTAAGATTTGAGGGGTATATTATGGGATAGAAACTGTACTTTCTCCTCCTCCACTCCCAAAAGCACAACTATAACTACCATCATCCTTGCTGTCACATGCATTCAGACTTGAGACATCCTGAGCTAAGAACAGAAGTCTCTACAACATCAACTAAAGGAATCAGCCTCATGGTTGAGAGCTATAGCAGATTCAGATCCCCTGTGGATAAAGCACAGAGGGGAACCCATAATGCACGGCAAACCACATGTTACCCAATACCATAAAAAAAATAAAAATCGCTCACAAGTTATTTGTCCTGTCATGAATGCATAAACAAGAGTTTACTTTTCTGCTTCTCTTGTCTGCCCAGGATGCTGTTGGAAATGTATTTAACCTTATTGGGACTCCTCAACTTTAAATATTGTAAATAAAGGACCAGATGTTCAACTGATATAAATCTGTTGAGTCCTACAAACTTCAGTGGAGCAACATCTATTTACACCAGCTGAGGATCTGACCTGCAGATTTTAAATTAGTTTTCCTTTAGCCCAGAGAATACTTTAAGTTCTCTTAACCTAACAAGCTTTTTTGAAGGGCCTGACTTCGGTAGCCTTTGGCTCCTTTTCAAGATATAAGAAAACTGATGTTTCTTGACCACAGTATTGTACACAGTCAGGGAGAAGCACCACTTATTTGCCCTTCAGGCATTAGAAAGAGACAGCTTGATTCTGTCCCCCAAAATGCATCTGAAAGCAGGATTCAGCCCCCAAGGTGGAAAGTGATCTTGCTGCTGGATTTACAGCTATTATTGAAAGGATACCATTTGGAGAATGGATTAAATCTTGGTGACATTTCTGCACAGAATATAAAGGGAACCACTTGTAACCAAAGGAAAGAAGGTCAGATACTTTGGCAAGAAACCAGTAATTAACCCTGAGAGAAAGGGAGAGAATTACATATTATATGTACAATAGATATTATAAAATAGGAAAATACCTTAAAGGAAGGTTCACAGAATTTTGCCTGTTGTTCACTAGACCCATCCTACAAAATTGGATTGCAGTTTTTACAGTCAATCCCATCATACAGTACATTCAGGCTTGAAAGCACAAGGTAAGAGTGATGAACAGCACAGGGACCACAGGGGAATCCAACCCTTCATTAATAAGTGTGTAGCATGTTACTTTTGCTTAATAAGAGGGGAGGTAAAAAGAGGAGCTCGTAACAAAGCACTTTATTTGTATGCTGTGGATATCACTTACAGAGGAATAAAGCTGAAGTTTTCTTTTTTTTTTTACACTATTCTTAACTCAATAAACATAGTATATATATATTTTTTTAATTAGAACAGAACCTCAAGAGAATACCATTCTCTACTATTTAGGGCATGACCCACTGGATCCCCCTTCTGCACACCACTGAACAGCTGATTACCAGCAAGCAGGAGGCACTGCAGGGAGGGAAAAGAGCTGATTGGCAGGGCTGCCAGTGGGTGCTGAGCACCCATCATTTTTTCCCCATCGGTGCTTCAGATCCAGAGGAACCATAGAGTCAGTGCCTATTCACCCAAAATTAGTGGACAGAATTGAAAATTAGGTCTTCACCAAGATACTGAGGTTGGCATTTTCATCAGTAACAAGGATTTGGGGACTGACAAAAATAGGATTAAGGGATTCCTTTTTTAGTTCCCTAACTGGGTCCCAATTCTTCAAAGATTTATGCATATGCTTTATCTGGTGCACAATGCATAAAGTAAGCCACACACATAGATCTTTGGAGAATCAGTGACTTTATCAGTGCTATTATTTTTTTGAATGTAGGAAATGGTATCCATGGAAGTCAGAGGCTTCTGGGCAATCAGCATTTTTGAAATTTGAGTCATTTATTTAGCAGCCTAACTTGTCATTCCTATTTTTGAAAATCTTGGTCTAGAATTTTAATTAAACTTGAATTTTAGGGAAGGAAGGACTTTGAAAAATGCGTCTGACAACAAAAAGTTAATTTGAGACATTCTCTCCAAGTATTTGATGTCCCATTATCAACACTTTGTCCAAACACAACACAAACATAACCCCACCAGTAAAGTGTCTAGGACCACATTCTCAAAGGCTAGCACAAGAGTCACACAGCTTAGATCCATGAATAAACCCACAACTGCACATATAAACTGGCTAACTGGGATACATAAACACATCAGCTAAGCAAACAGCCTTAGGTACACTAAAGCAGCCAGATAGGTATTGAAATATGCTTTTGAGGACCTCACACCCAATTGAAGTGTTGACCACTCTTACTGCATCTCCATCAGTAGATAAGCAGTTGCATAACTTCCTCTGGATTTCCACTTTGAAGCACCATGAGCTTAATGCTGCAGACCATTTAGTTTTTGATTTACTTTCAGTTTCTGTGGCAATCCAGTCGTATAAAACTGCACATTTTTGTTCTTGGTAGGAGATCTTCTATTTGTCATGTAAATGAGTAACCTGCTTGGCCCCTTCAAACATTAGGTGGAGTTGTAACTGCACAGCTGAGAGGCTAAATATATTTATTGCATTTTCATAGTGTTGGTGCATTTTAACAACAATGACATTCCAATTTAGCACTTTATTTGCTATATCAATTTTAAAAGTCCCCTCCTATTAGGTGGTATGGGTCTTTAAGTACTCCTGCTCTGAAGTACTAAAAGTCAATACAAGTAATAAATTAAATGCACCAGTGTCATTTTTGCTTTAGTCCAGCTCCACAAATCCCTCTGAAACACTGACAACATTGAAACATTGTGCTAATGGCTTCCACTGGTAACACTGTAAAAAATATAAATAAAAGAGCTGTTACACCACTATTAGCAATTGAGTGAATCTAAACACATACAACAGAACCATACTGAATTTTTAAGTAGCCTGTAACACAAAATATTACAGCTCTTTTGGTTTCAAAATACTGTAGATTACATGCTAACATACATGAATGGGTATTACATTTGACCCTGGACTGCATCTCTTGATGCTCTAATGTGATGACTTTGCCAAGAAATTTGAACAAATACATAGTGAAAAAGATATTATTAGCCCTACAGTGTTATTGTTCGTAACAGACAAAAAACATGTTTAAAAAAAAAAATGCTTGATGAGATCCCTTTGCAAAGTATTAGTACCTAGTAAAATGTTGTTCGTAGATTACTCTGAAGCTTTTAGAGCTCAAATTAGGGTTGTATCATGATTTAGTAAGTGTTTATTTTCCCCTATGAAGTAAAATACACTATAGTTCAGATGTAACATTTTCACTGCTGTGGCTGTTATGAAAAGCCTTTGATTTTCATTGCTAACAGTGTAGATACAATATGGGAGGTATGAACAGCAGCCACAAAAATATCTTGTTTTTAGGAAATAGAATGACATTCTTTCTCACACAGTAAATAGACTCAGATGCCCTGATTTTTTTAAAAAAGATATAAAATACCCACACACACAATTGCATGCCTAACTGACACAGACAATTACAATACTTGCATACACAACTTGGATGATGTGAAAATAATTATTCATTTGCATGTGCAATTATTCCACTTGCATGTTCAATTACAGTAAAGTCTGAACCATTTATGCCCATAACTAAAAAAATCAGGTCTAGGTTTCTCTACTGTAATCAAAAGTCAATTCATGCAGAAAAAAAGTTAATTTGATGTGGTCCTAAATAAAGCATTGATATTTCCTGGATCGTTCTACCTTCCCTCTTCCCACCAGCACCCCAAATAACATGCCAAAATTCCCATAGTGTGAAAAAGAAGAAGAACTTGCTGTATAGTCTGAGAGTCTATGTTCACTGCTAGTGTTTTCTCTTGGGTAAGTACTATTAATATCTAGTATTGAGTTGACATCTGAGAAATCATTTTCTCTCTACAATTAAGTTGTCCTTCTCTTGGGACAGTCAAGCTTGGGGTTTATTGGAACATTTCTTTTTCAGTAAATTCATTAGAAATTTGATTTGCTACATCTATCAGAAACCCCAAATAAATAGATAGAGCCTCAAGCATTCCAGTCTAGAACAATGTCCAACATCTGCTGTTTAGAATAGTTCAATAGGTGGTGCAAAATCCCTTAATCTATTCATCATTCATTTAAGTTTGCCTTCTGAGAGCTAAAGTGCAGTAATACTCTGGAAAAAAAAAAAGTGTAGAAATAGCATCCTGGAGTTCGTCCACCTTACCTGAGTATTGGAGTTTGTTCATATTACAAGCACAAGGTTTTTCTCACTGGTATCACAGTAAACTTAACTGGAAATCAAGTTTTGGGTTCTTTGTGCATAGTGACCGGAATATAAATTCACTTATTTTGGTACTGCATCAACTGCTATTGAATCTCATTTCCTTTGTCTGCCCATATATTTATATTCTGCTTATCAGCATGCCAGAAATCAGAGCCTCCTCTCGCCCTAGATCTGTCTATGGACGTGACCCTCCATGTGTGGAAGTGGGGATCAGCAACCTCTACAGCAGTGGCATTCCAGTCTTCCTCAGATCCCAGACAATGCATTCTGGGAGTTAAATGCTATGCAGACCTAGAGGGGATACATACAAGTGGGGTGGTGCAGGAAAGGAGTGAGCGGGCAGAGGTAGGACTTTGGAGAAATACTCATGCCCAGCAAAGATTATTTGACAGGCAATACAGGAACTGGGTGGAGGAGTGGGAGTGAGAGGTCCAGAGGCAGTTGCACTGCAAGGGATTGTGGTCTAAAGCCACCAGCATCCGAGAATGAATGCGGTCACAGGGCCTCTGAACAGATTGCCTTGGCTTCACACTGAATGTGCCCAGATGACCAATTTTACGGGCAGTCCCCAGAGGTTATTTCTGAAGGAGTGGGGAATCTGGGCCAAGATGGGCACCTGCTTCACTGAGTAGCCATGAGGTCATCTTACTGTCACTTGGTCCTCTCAGGCCTGCCCTCCCTCGCCTCTCTTTTATGTCTAAGATGCTCACATGTTGGGTCTTATTTGAATTTATGTGGGACACCCATTGGAGAAGGGACTGTGTCTTTAAATGTGTCCTCACCTCACTAGGGAATGGACTTTTGCTTGATTGTTTTCATGAACTTTTGGGACAGGTGCCTCAAGCAGTGCTTTCTTGCACATATTATTCAAAATGGCTATATAGACAAAGAACAAGTGTTCTCAAACTGGGGGTCACGAGGTTATTATATGGGGGGTCACGAACTATCAGCCTCCACCCCAAGGCCCACTTTGCATGCAGCATTTAGAACAGTGTTAAATATATAAAAAAGTGTTTTTAATTTATAAGAGGAGGTAGCACTCAGAGACTCGCTATATGAAAGGGGTCACCTGTACAAGAGTTTGAAAACCACTGTAAAGAATATCCTATGGGGCTCAATCCTGTTAGGCTCTGAGCATTCTAAACCCTGATCCAGCAAAGTATCTGTTTAACCAGGAATGGGAGTAATCCTACTAAACACACACTATGAAACTGCTCACATGCTTCAGTGGTTTGCTTGATCAGGGTCCCAAGTGCTCAGGACCTTACAGAAGCAAGCTCTGGAAGAGACATAGCTTTTCTTAAAACGGTTGTTAATGTTTAGATTTGATTAAAAATCCAGACATGTTCAATACTCAATAGCAATTCAGAGGGAGAAAGAGCACTATTATTTCAGCCCTGGAAAAGGCAAAGAACTAACTGTCATAGCTCAATCACATAATGAATTAAATATGGAACAGAGTCTGACGAATGAGCACTCTGCAATTTCTCTCATGTCATTTATAAAGCTGCCTACCACCTCTGCATTGCTACAGCAAATTTGACTACAAACTAAATGTAGATGGAGGTGGCATTAATAGAGAGAAATTAACTGTCTGCACATATGAGACCCAAATGAACTTGCTACTGTGAGAGAAGACAATTACCAGCACAGCCACATGACATACATTCCCTTCTCTGTAGTTCATAAAAACTCAACCCCCAGGTTGTCCAGCACTGTTAGTCAACTTTATGGCAGCTGGCAAATATTAATTGGTGCGGGATAATGTTTGGTGTTCCTAGTTATAGTAGTTGAGCGGCCATTTATCACAGAAATAGCCCATTGTGACACCGTAGCACAGCTACAGCTTTAATTTGATCAACGAACTCATATATTAGGCTTTGTAGAAATAAAAAGCTTTCTGTCCGTTTGGATTCCTAAGGCATGGAGCTTGTTGATTTTTAGCATTCATTTCTACTAATGGATTACAAACATGTTTAACAAGGTATTAAGGATATCAATAAGAGACTGCATTATGGTTGACAGCAGCAGCGGGAGGGGCCATTTCAATACAGAATGAAGTCAGATATGTATTAAAGAACTGGAGGTTATGCTGCCACCTTGTGACAACATCACAAAGATGTGTGCATTTGAAGTCTGACCTGTAATGGAACCTTGTCCTGATTGTTGTGGATTTTCATTATACCAAGTGTCAGCCATTCCTATTTTTGGAAAGTTAAATGCATTTCCCTGACTCAAGTATTGTATTTATAAATTTGGCTAGAGCGCAAAAGCACCAAATTCATCCCATTGCCTTCAATAGGGGACATTCATGCCTGGTGTCACGCTAAGTATTTAACTCAAAAATACCATTAACCATAAGAATTATCAACAAAATAAAGGGAAATGTATTTATAAACAGCTCTCAGACAATATGTATCTTATAAAGCAGAAAGCTAGCTGTGAACTTGCTTCCTTTTGTTCAGTTGCAAATTCTTAAGGCCAAGGAAAAATGGTACGTCCTAATGTACCATTCAAAAGCTGAAATGTGCCTAGTAGTGTAAATAGGGCCTGCTTCCTTTGTGTAAAATGTCCATGTCATGCAGCACTGGATGGAAGGCTGGGACTATATTTTCCAATACACTCTCAGTTTGGCACCCTACTGAAAGGTCAGAACATCATCGCTCAGATGAGAAGGTGTTTCTGTAGCGCAGTATGGTGCTCTAGGATAGCACTGCAGGAGTGGGGCTTGTATAAATTGAAGTGCAGGCTGTTTCTAGCACAAACTTTAATCAAATACTCTAATCTGAAACTGCACCCTGCAGGTCTGGGAGCACAACACTAGCATTCAAAGCATCTGTTGTGGATTCCCTCTGACAATTTTTACCAGGTGCTAGCAAGAGCTCTCAAACATTCTTTATTCAATGACCCCATCACCAACACTTTTATGTCAATGGGGTTGCATGGGAATCATCAAGGATTCTCCAGTTAAACAAAATCCACGGCTTGTTTAAGACTTGGTAAAAATTTGTAACTGTAGATACCTCTATAATTAATGATACCACTCATAATGATCACAAGAGGAATTAAATTTATTCAAAATTACCTATTACATCTTCATTAGTGCCCAAAGTTTTTTTCTTGATTAATAGTAGCAAAGTAAATAGCAAAGGAATTAAAAAATGATCCGTCATTTAAAGCACTGACAAAATTTCTAGGAAAAAATGGAATGAAAGTTAACTTTGCTCAAGGTATATAGGATATTTGCAAGTCCTTGACTTTCCAATCTGGTTTAAAATGTATTTAATTATCTATAGAAGAAGCTGGGAAAGAATTAAGGAACAACTTTCAGGAGTGCAGTTACAAGATAGCACAGCAATTTTTACTGTACTTCTTAATAGGAAGTTATTTTATAAAGACCTTTTTTGGAAAAATATTTCACCCACCCTCCCCCATAAAAAGACACTTTCCTTTTTCCCTCATGGAGAAACAAGGAGGGGAAATCTCACTGACATTCATCTGAACCGTAAGGCTATCCAGCCTCCTCCCTCTCCCTCTCAGACCAAGGCCTCACCCAACAAATTGTGCGTACAGATTTAGGTGGTAGAATAGTCTCCCCCAGAGAAGTCCTAGAAGCCCTATGGCTTAAAAAACATTCAGAATTAGAGTAAACAAGACATTAGAAAATATTGTAGATCACAATCCTGCATCAAGGAGATAAACAAGTTGATCTGATGGCTTGTCTACACTTACCGGGAAATTGATGTGTGGCGATCTATGTATTGGCGTTCGATTTAGTGGGCCTAGTGAAGACCCACTAAATCAACTGCAGATCGCTTTCCCATCAACTCCTGTACTCCACTGTACATCACATAGTGTGGACCCCGCAGTTAGTAGATCTAAGTTACATTGACTTGAGTTACGCTAGTCACGTAACTCAAATTGCGTAACTTAGATCGACTTTTCCCTGTAGTCAAGACAAGGCCTAACAGGTCATTTGGGTGTCATTACCATGATTGTGTTATCTGGAAGCAGTAGAAGTATTTGATATAAAATGCTGCTATATTAGGATATGGTCTTATGTTTAACTGTGTAAATTTATGAAACAAAAATAAAAAACTTGATTAAAGCAATATGGTCCAGTTTTATCTCACAGAAAGGAGGTAACTGGGAAATCCATCACACTGCCAACCGTGTCTACTTAATTATACAATACAGTACCACATATGAGGAACACAAAACCAGTGAATTTGAAAAGCATAACTGAATAATCAACTGTAAAGTGATAGTTGATATCTTTGTTGCTGGAAAAAGGTAAAAGTGGGTATTGGTGGTTGTTATATAGTTTTTCTATATATATATCATGAATAGCAAATCATCAAAGCATCTGAACAATAACATTGCCATGACCTCCAGCATCAGAAATGCATGCAACTGAACGGACAATGGCAGCATTTTTTGTTTTGTTACATTAATAGGTATGTTCAAGGTTTTCTGTCATCACTCTCTACAGTAATTTATTTGGTGAGCTGGTTTACTCAATAGTTAGACTATTGTTAATGGAGTTATATTGATTTACCATGATGTTTGCAGATTTAATTTTAAAGTTATTATGGTATGTAGTGAATCATGAGGTTAGAAGCTGAAGGCCATATCCTCAGGTCCTGTAAATTAGTCTAGCTCCACTGGTTTCAGTGGAGCTCAGGTGATTTACAACACATGAGGATCTGACCCTTAAAGTTCTTTCAGTACCAGAGAAATTCATATATAGCTCTTAAGATAATATGGCATGGTCTATGTGAAAAGAGGTCAATTTTACAAGAGAAAATATAGATACAACAACTGGGATAAATCACATAATCCAAACAAGGGCAAGTCTTGGATAGACACCCCAATAAACTACAATCTTGCGGTCAGAAAAGTGACAACAGAAATTCTCTTATTTAAGATTTCAGAAGCAGAGCCAAATATTCCTCGTCTCTGTTCATTACCAACTAGTTCAAAAGTAGAACTCAGGAAGTGGTATGAATGAGAGTTTCTTGATCAAATTCCCGTCTTCACATATTCCTTTAGGGCTGTTGATTAATCACAGTTAACTCAAGCGATTAACTCAAAATAATTAATTGTGATTAAAAAAAATAATTATGATTAATCAAAGTTTTAATCGCAGTGTTAAACCATAGAATACCCATTGCAATTTATTAAATATTTCAGATGTTTTTCTACATTTTCATATATATTGGATTCTGTGTTATAACTGAAATCAAAGTGTATTTTATATTTTTATTGCAAATATTTGCACTGTAAAAATGATATAGTATTTTTCAATTCACCTCATATGAGTACTGTAGTACAATCTGTCGTGAAAGCACACCTTACAAATGTAGATGTTTTTTGTTACATAACTCCACTCAAAAACAAAACAATGTAAAGCTTCAGAGCCTACAAGTCCACTCAGTCCTACATCTTGTTCAGCCAATTGCTAAGAAAAAACAAGTCTATTTACATCTACAGGAGATAATGCTGGCCACTTCTTATTTACAGTGTCACCTGAAAGTGAGAACAGGCATTTGCTTAGCACTTTTGTAGCTGGCATTGCAAGGTATTTACGTGCAAGATATACTAAACATTTGTATGCTCCTTCATGCTCTGGCTTCCATTCCAGAGGATATGCTTCCATGCTGATGATCCTCATTAAAAATATTACATATATATATATAATTTGTGATTGAACTCCTTGGGGGAGAATTGTATGTCCCCTGCTCTCTTTTATCTACATTCTGCCATATATTTCATGTTATAGCAGTCTTGGATTATGACCCAGCACACGCTGTTCATTTTAAGAACACATTCACTGCAGATTTCAAAACACAAAGAAGGTACCAACATGAGATTTCTAAAGACAGCTACAACGCTCAACCCAAGGTTTAAGAATCTGAAGTGTATGCCTACTTCTCTGGTTTAATATTAATTTTATTTTCTCCTCAACACCATTGATGTATTTTATTCATCTTCTGACGTGCAGTAAGCATACTTATCAGCAACATAGCATTAAATTGACTGAACCACAGAGAAGTAGGTAAATAAGCACTGCCTTTTATTTTTTTCAAGTTAGGTAAATCAAGTTACTTTGTGAAGTAAGCATTTGTTTTTGCCAGTCTGGTGATTTAAAAGGTAATTTCTTTTTTTTATAAATTCATTGTGCCATCAGTGTATGTATCTGTTCAGACTAAGATGTTAGTTTGCATAGTTTACAAAATGCACTGCAACTTGGACGTTTTGCAGAGAAGGGAGTAATTTATTCATGAAGTGATTTGCAGCTTGAGAAAAGGGGTTTTTTTTAAGTTGTACTTTTCTAAAGATAATATTTCTTTTACTGTAGGATATATAAGTGAGTATGTGAAAGGTGAGTACCTGGCATCTTTAAAAGAAACCAGATGCTCAGGGCAGGCTGTCCTCTTCAGTCTTGGCAGACAGCCCACCCCAGTGAAGGAACTCATAACATAAAGCAGGGTGCCATGTCCCTCAGGATAGATGAAAATAACAGTGGATGCTCAAGGGGAGATGGATACCACTGACCACTATTTTCCACAATCATGCACAATATGGCAACACTTCAGCACAGAAGTGGACAAATTTGCTGCCCTGTTCAGGGAAATCAAAACCTTTTCACTGGGTAATTCCAGCAGTGTATTTGAGAAGGGGTGGCTGGATTCCAAGCAAATTAAAACAAGTTTTCTCCATTGGAATGTTTGTAAAATGAAAGCAGGTTACCTCCAGCTAGTACAAAATGAAATCTCCTTCCATATTGAGGATGTGATTTGCTCGTGAGAGTCCATATGGACTGGGAATAGAATGATGATTATGGAGGACGAAAACATGCTGATCTGGAGTGGTGACAGGATAAGACAACATAGGGCTGTGCTGCTGATCAGAAAGCAGATCAGTCCCTACATGGTGGCCTACAAATCAGTCAGCAACAGGTTGATGACACTCAGATTGGTAGCCCATCCTTTTAATGGAACTGTTTTATAAACTTATGGCCATACTAGCAATTGTGATGATTAAGAGGTTGAAAAATTCTACAGTGACATTGAGAAGGAGTTAGCACCTGTTTACCATAGACATCTCAGTTATACCAATGCATGCGCTGGTCCTGAGAGTTACTCAAAATGGTTCAGTTATATTGGGAAGTTTGGGTATAACAAGAGGCAGGGTACAGCAGAGAACTGCGACTCGTGCAGTTTGTGACTGGAAATGACTTAGTATTAAATAACTTGTTCAAGCACAAACCAGCAAGGTGATGGACTTGAACAACACTGGATTTGCTGAATCAGAATCAGATTGACCTCATCACGACCATTCCAAAGAGAGGGGGTGTCATAAACAGATGGTTAAGGGTTAATGTCTCTTTTACCTGTAAAGGGTTAAGAAGCTCAGTAAACCTGGCTGACACCTGACCAGAGGACCAATAGGGGGACAAGATACTTTCAAATCTTGGTGGAGGGAAGTCTTTGT